>NC_067477.1:54152816-54467643 GCF_947179515.1 Apodemus sylvaticus
CCTTGTATTTTTTTTTGTAGTTTCAGGATCTCATTAAAAACAAAAGCCTATATTTAACTTGTAATACTAATATTATAATTTTAGAGCTAATCTGTAGGAAAAATAAAGCAAAATTAATTCATAAAAGGCTTGGATTACTCTCATTTATCAACCCAGGTATTCAAAAAAAACACTATCATGCTAGTGGCCTAAAAACTTTCCTTCATACTAAAAGTATATCTGTCTCTTATAGTCTGACAAAGAACATAATTTATATATTACGAAATATATAAATGTCAGATTTTTCTATTTTATCTTTTGAAAAGTTTAAAATGTCTTGTGGGAACAAAATATGCCAGAACATATATTTATTTTTACTACCTTTGCTTACAAAAAATAATGCATAGCAATTTTCCTAATTGAGAGTGAAATGCATGTCAATGCTATTCTTATATGTGACTAAATTGAAGTACACCTATTATTTGTATTTCCTTGTGAGATATGTACAGAAGTACTGTAGTTGTTGAAAGTAACTCATATTTTTTTCATAGAAAGAATAAGAATTAGGAAACAAACTGTTACTTACAAAATTTTAATCTATAACATCCCCTATCTGTAATTGATTACCTAAAACCAAAATGGATGTTTGAAATAATCAAGAATTCTAATAAAAACAACCAGGGGAGAATATTAGAACTATTTATAGTGAGGTTTCTGAAGTAAGTATTAAGTGGGCACTGTTAACATTAATTTTTTTCTGTTTTAAAAGTTTTCAAATAAACAATTTCCATAAGTTTGATTGTTTTTCCAGTGGAAATGAAAACATAGATTGTTTAGGGATGGTAATATGCTACGAACAGCATTTCTTCGCTGGTTCACTCTGGAGCTTCAAGGTGGAGGACAGGAGATGCGAAAAATACAGTTGAAAGCTGGAGTCATGTGGGCTGAGAGGGCTGATGCCCCAAAGCCAGCAAGTTTATTAGGATCACAGTTCCTTATATACTCAAATGGGGACAAGGAAAACAAGTCAGTAAAGAGCATCAAAGAACAGAAGCATCAGGAACTCAGAGTTCCTCTAGTTCAGTGGTTCTCAACCTTCCTAATGCCGTGGCCTTTCATATAGTTTCTCACATTGTGGTGACCCTTACCATAAAGTTATTTTTGATGGCTTCTTCCTTATTTTATGTTTGCTACTGTTAAGAATATAATGTAAATATCTATGTTTTCCAGTGAAACCACCTCTGTGACAGGGTCACATGATCACCAAAGGGGTCATGCCCCACAAGTTGAGAACCATTGCTCTACTTCCTCTTTTGCAAAGTACATGCTGGCTCAATGAGCAAAGTGCCTGGATCACTTGACCACAGCTATACAGTGACACTGTCAAGCCCCAGACCCCGGCCTCAGTATTCTGGAGCCCTGGCGCCACACTGTTGCTGGCTTTGTCACTCATGCCCCTGGTAGGGAGAAAAGATCAGCACTCCTAGTTCCATGCCCAGAACCCAGAAAGGTCTTTGGCCATACCTAGCTTCAGACAATGCTATGCATTTACTTGTGTATTACACAGAATCCTAAAACAAAGTTTCACTAATGTGAACTATTATGTGTCCTACTGAGTGTTAGAAATTAGGGACTATGTGGAATATATATATATATATATATATATATATATATATATATATATATATGTGTGTGTGTGTGGGGGGGGGGGAACTAATGTGAACTAATGTGAACTATTATGTGTCCTACTGAGGGTTAGAAATTAGGGACTATGTGGAATATATATATATGTGTGTGTGTGTGTGAACTAATGTGAACTATTATGTGTCCTACTGAGTGTTAGAAATTAGGGACTATGTGAAATATATATATATATATATATATATATATATATGTGTGTGTGTGTGTGTGTGTGTGTGTGTGTATGGGGGGGAAACTAATGTGAACTAATGTAACTATTATGTGTCCTACTGAGTGTTAGAAATTAGGGACTATGTGGAATATATATATATATATATATATATATATATATATATATATGTATGTATGTATGTGTGTGTGTGTGTGTGTGTGTGAACTAATGTGAACTATTATGTGTCCTACTGAGTGTTAGAAATTAGGGACTATGTGAAATATATATATATATATATATGTATATATATATATATATGTGTGTGTGTGTGTGTGTGTGTGTGTGTGTGTGTATGGGGGGGGAAACTAATGTGAACTAATGTGAACTATCATGTGTCCTACTGAGTGTTAGAAATTAGGGACTATGTGAAATATATATATATACATATATATATATATATATATATATATATATATATATATATATATATATATATGTGTGTGTGTGGGGGGGGGGGAAACTAATGTGAACTAATGTGAACTATCATGTGTCCTACTGAGTGTTAGAAATTAGGGACTATGTGGAATATATATATATATATATATATATGGGGGAACTAATGACTAATGTGAACTATTATGTGTCCTACTGAGTGTTAGAAATTAGGGACTATGTGGGATATATATATATATATATATATATATATATATATATATATATATATATGTATATGTATATATATGGAGTACTAAAAAGAAAAAATTAACTGCTTTTCATCTACCCCTTATATAATAAATTTTAGAAAGGCGAGGGTGATGACAATTCTTGGTTGTCCCCTTGACTACATTTGGAACTAACTAAAACTCAAGTGTCTGAGTACGCTTGTGAAGGTTTTTTCTTATTTAAATAGTTTTAAATTGAAGATAATCTCTATCCTTTCAAGTGAGAAGGTCCTCCTTTTAAGGTGCAAAGATTCCTGTTATTCTGGGTCATACCTTCTGGTGTCAGCCTACAGAAGGACATGGAAGAAGGAATCTCTTTCTTTTTGCCTGCTTTCTCCCACGCTTGCTGGCAAATTCATTCCTTCACCTGAATTACAGCCTACTTCTTCAGGGTTCTGACATAGACTGGAGACCAGCTGTGACATCCAGCCTCCTGAGCTGAACAACTATTGATTCTTGGACTTTTCCTTTGTTAGATAGCCATTGTTAGACTGGTCTACCGCCTATGAAACTGTCTAATAAATTCTATATATGTAGGAGCGCGTGTGTATATGTGTGTGTGTATGTTGTGTCTGTGTGCACACATTCTATCAGTTTTCTTTTTCAAGAGTATCCAGACTAATATATCAAGTAATTTCAAAACAAGTAAAAAAAAAATCCCTGAAAATAAGAATGATTCTAGATGTGCCCGACCTTTGCCAGGTAGTCATAGCAGAAGAAAAGTGAAACTGGAGACACTACAGCAACGAGGAGCAGTCTGATATAAGAGGCCTTCACTGCCACTTGAGCCCATGCTGCCTCATCTGAGGGTCATGTTGGGGTCTGTGGTCCTACTGCAGCCAGGGGCTGTGTTGATGTTCATTACGAAGTTATCACCAAAGGTTATGAGAATGTCTGTATTGCAGCCAAAAGCCATGTAAACTGATCTGGCTCCTCCTTACCATAAGGTGTCAGTGACGTGGGAACAGGAGGGCTGTCCCTGTCAGTCATTTGGGCAGCATGTGAGAGCTAGTCCTGGAAGCACATTCTTGTGAGAGTGGGACAGCTGGCCCTACTGCTCACCTGGGCAGTGCAGGAGAGATGACCCCACCCCTCACCTGGGAAGTGTGAGAGAGATGACCCCACCCCTCACCTGGGAAGTGTGAGAGAGATGGCCCCACCCCTCACCTGAGAAATATGGGAAAGCTGGCCCCAATGGCACACAGACTGGAGAGTTTAGCTGACCAACTCAGCTACCACTCAGGTCCAGATTCAGGGCTTTGAGTTGGTCAACCCTGAGATCTACCCTATCTATGAGCTGCTGGAGTATGTGAAGCAGCTTGTCTGTAGAAGCAGGATCTCCATGACACAAGACAAGAGAAGGGTATCTGAGAGTCTTTATGAGGTCCAGAATTGATTGTGTAGCAGAAGCCAGAGGCCTTGAAATAGACTAATGATTTATGGCCATGAACATTGATGATCAGAGCTGTTAGGGGGAAGAGGGTATACTGTGTGATTCAGGATAACTTCCATGGCCACTAAGACTGATGACTATGTGATGGAGAAGCAGGAAAGAAGGAGGAGAGGAATGGTTCGTGCTCATGCAGTTGATAGAGAGGAAGGCCCAGAGCGGACGACAAGGTTGTTTTTTGTTTTACTTTTCTTTCTTTTTTCTTTTGTTTTCTAGTCTTTATTTTTATGTTTATTTTATTTTCAGGGGGAGATTACAAGAGTGGAAGAATTGGAAAATGAGTGATTGGGATGTATGATGAGAAATTTCCAAAAATTCAATAAATAATTATGTTAAAGGAATGAATATAAGTACCTTATTTACATATACTAATATTCTGAGCTAGGAGAAAAGAGACCATATATTTCTCAAAAAAAAAAGGGAGAGTAGAAACAAAGATCCTAGAAATTGAATTGCAAGGCTAAAACTTGTTCATTATTTTAGTTTAAGAATATTATTGTTTGACATGAAACAGTATAGAAAATATACTAGTCTATCATTCTCATGTTTCAGTAAAAAATGAATAGAAGGTAAATAACTCAAAGGCAGTGTCTTATTGTTTCATTGCTGTGAAAAGACATTATGACTAAGGAAACTCTTACAAAGAAAAGATTTAATGGAGGCTGGGTTACAGTGTCAGAGGTTCAGTCCATTATCATCATGGTGGGAATCAGGGCAGCATCCAAGCAGACAAGGTACTGGAGAAGGAGTTGAGAATTCTGTATCTTGATCTAAAGGCAGCCAGAAGGAGACTATTTTCTGCAGGAAACCAGAAGGAGGATCCTAGGATTACACTGGCAAGACTTGAGTGTATATATGAAGCCTCAAAGCCCCCCTACCACCACTACCCCCGACAGTGACACACTTCCTCCAACAAGGCCATACCTCCTCCAGTAAGGTCACACCTCCTAATAGTGCCACTTCCCTGGGCCAAACATGTTCAAACCACTGCAGGAGGTATATACATCCATAATTTTGACCCCGATTAAGCTTTAGGATATCATGTAGAAGGAAGAATGGGAGTGTAGGTCAATGGAAGAGCCCTTGCCAAACATGTGCAAGGTTTGAGCTCAACCTATAACAATAAGGATAAAACAAAAGGAAAAGAAAAGAATTTTTTCTTACTAAGATGAAGAACTTATACACTTAATGCTTATTTCAGCATGATCTGAGAAAAAAATCACAATCTAAACTGATTAAAATTTTTACTGTACATCAAAGGATTTTTCTCCCCTTTCATCAAAATAAATCCTTAAATCTTTGCATAATTCATGAGCTATTTCAAGAGCTTTAAAATGAATACCTGGTTTTCTACAGACTACTACAATGGCTTTGTACTATAAGCTTGATATTTTTTTAGTACTCAGTAAGAAGTTTAAGTGATAGGTAATAAAACTGTGGGATAAGAGAGTTTATTTGACATCCTCTGCTGAACAAGTTCTTAGTCTCCAGGAACTACTTGATAATGTGTTGTTCTTCTATGTAGTCCTGCCCTTTACCATTTCCCGTGCCCTATGCCTTGGGTTAGGAAAGACGATGAGGCTGTGCTCAAGTGAGAGGAGCAATTCTTGTTTACTTCTTGGAGAACCAGTGGCAGGTGAAGCAACATCAGTTTGACCCTGTAGGTATTGATTTACCATATTAAATCTCTACACTGTTAGGACTTAAATCTAGGCAGAAATCATAGGAGAACGTGGGGACATATTTAGTAATGCCCACTTACACAAATCTCCATAGACTAATAGTTACAACTACAGTAGCTTAAGCAGCAGGTATTACCTGTCCCTTGCATACAACATTCACAGGGACCTTGCAAATATACAAATGTGAGGGGCTTTTGTTTATTAAAATTAAGTCAGAATGACTACCCCGCCTCTGTCTCTGTGGGGTTTTTTTTGTTATTGTTGTTGGGTGTTTTTTGTTTTGTTTTGTTGCTTTTTTTGTTTTGTTTTTTTCAAGACAGGATTTCTCTGTGTAGCCCTGACTGTCCTGGAACTCACTTTGTATACCATGCTGGCCTCGAACACAGAAATCCACCTGCCTCTGCCTCCCAAGTGCTGGGATTAAAGGCGTGCACCACGACCCACCACCAAATGGCTTCTCTGGTTTTAGAGATAATTTTAACATATAAACTATTTGAATCATTTTTTATCCATAGTCCAAAGTACCCATTTTTATAGTTTTGCTAAAGGAATAGGCTTGATAGTTTAGTTCTCGAAAATGCAACCACAGTGATAGAACTTTAGGGTCAAAGCACTTGCCTAGTGTGTAAGATTTCATCCTTAGTATCATAAAGACAAAGACCAAACAAAAGCAATAAAAAAATAAAAGAATCCTGAAAGGGATAAAATATAAACTAATATTTTTCTAAAAGTTATTTTCAAGTATAAAGATCTTATAATAATATCTTTTTATAGGTGTCTGCAAAAGCTTATCCTATACCAGTTATGTCAAACTTGGAGGAAAAAAGGAGAATTCCATAGCATTTTTAAGGTACATATTTTTAAGTTTTAATACAGTATTTTCTTCTTTTTTTTTAAATTGAATATTGTCTTCATTTACATTGCCAATGGTAAAACCTTTCCTGATATCTCTTAAACTATTGATTTAAGTAGGTTTGGTTTTTTTGTTGTTGTTTTTTATGTTCTTAATTTTTTATAATTTCATTTGTATGGCCATACAAATATAAAGCATTTTAATTGAATCTGTCTGTCCTCCCAAGCAGCTGTGCCCAGATCCCCACTCCACTACATCCCCCTTCCAGACTCTAAAAGACAGTGCACCTAACATATGACTTAAATTAAGAGTTTGTGATCATGTCAAATTCAAACAGAGCTTTCTCAAAAGTCAGTATTTCTCTAGTGTTTTCCTATATTCTTTCATTTTATTGATATAAGGAATATAAAATTTTGCCCTTTTTTAAGGATGAATGAAGCAGCGTAGATTTGTCTAAATATTGTAACAAAAGGAGAAAGCACTGAAAATAATTGTCTTATGCAGAGCATGGGGGCAGTGGGTGCCTAACTATAGTCCCAGAACTTCCTAGGTGAAAGCAGGGTCACCAAGAATTGAAGGCCAGTAAGTATAAGGTCAGTCTGGAATTGAAGATACTGTCTTAAACAAACAAAACAAACAAAAGTAATTTTTTCTCCGAATAAACAATCACCGATTTTAACATCGAATCTCAAAATTTTACCTATATTTATTATACAAAATATTCATTATGACTATATATACATAGTAAATCATATGCTGACTCCTGACTTGCCTTTTGTGTCTCACTCCACCCTCTCTACTCACTAGCCTTCTTCCTCTTCTACTATAAGACATTTTTAATGGAGAAAGGTTAGCTTTTACATCAAGTTTCTGGATGCCGTCTATCATACAAGGGAAGTCAAGGTTTCAGAGCTTAAGCAGCTGTCTTCCATTATATCCATAGTCAGAAGACAGAGAGAGAGAAATGTATACATGATATACAACTGTCTTTCTCCATTATGTATTCTTTATTTCTTCTTTAAAGATATCATATATGTACATAATATAACTAATTTTATTTACCTGTAACTTGCCTCTTGCACTCTTTTCAGATATCTCTAATACAAACTCTCCAGTCTTCATGACCTATCCCAATTACTTTTTAACTCATGGAGTTCAATTCCTGCTTGAATGCTGACTGATCTTGTTGGCCTGTTCTTCTGTGGGGCACTATGGCTGCAGTGAGGTCACAAACACAATGGCTGTGCTATGTCCAGAAGATCGTCCCTTATATTACTCTTCCACATCCTCTGTCTCTTACAGTCTCTCTGTTGCCATTTCTGCAAACTTCTTTGAACCTCTGTCAGAGACAAGAACTCCATATTCAATTACCATCTGTGCATTAACTAGCTGTGAGTCAGAGCATCACGTGCTCAAGAAAATTCTTTAGCCAGGAGTTAAAGAAGCACTACTCCATGGGTACACACATAAATATCTAGATGTCGGTTTGACCATATGCCCATTTAGCAGAACTACAGTGGTTTTCCCTCACTTCCCAGGGCATACGACTGCTGAGGCATGGTTGTTGGCTAAGACTATGGTACTACACATGGATTCAGTCCTGTGGAGAAGTCTTCAAATGCTCTCAGAAAGCTATTGATTACTCTCATAAATTTCATGGCACTATTACATGGACACATCCTGCTTTGCAGGTCATTTCTGTAGCATTCATGGTTCAGCACTTAGTAATACCACTCGTAACTTTTCTATCATAGCAGGCAAAATAGCATCGTCTAGCGCCATGAAAGCTATCCAAACAGGGAATGAGTTCAATCTTGTTTTTTTTTTTTCCTGTTTTACAGCTAAAATGTTGCATCGTTGATAACAGGCTCATATCATCTAATGTTGGGAAAACAAGAGTAATGGCAACACTTAATTTTTTTCTGGGCTGTATTTCTGGGGTCTCTGTGATTAATGACTCTGAAGGGAATTACTACATCTGGGACTGGAAATTTTATGTAATAATTCTTGTGTCCAGGGGGAAGCATTGTCCACCTAATTAGGGTTATCAACATTTGACCTTTAAACATTATCTGACAAAATAGTGGGTTTTTATTATAGCATATTTTTAAATGTGATTTGCTAGGCATAATATGAAACTATACAAAGAAATACTTATTAAAGCTTAAGTGTATTTTTTCTTGTGCTGTCCTTTACTCTGACTTTTAGTACCTGATAAAGTTGTAGTCACAGTCTTCTGACCTCCTTAGACTTACAGTTATCAGTCTGATTGGTTCAGACTCACACTGCTTTATTAGACAGTTGCAACTTGTGTTGCTTATGGAAGACTTGGGATATAAGGACATGAATAAAACAAATTAGGCAACTATAGTGATAAAATTAAAAAGGAGCAAAACCACACAAAAATGGAAAAAGCTACTTGAGCCTTGGCCCAGCTCCCCTCATCCCCAGTCAACAATAGACTATGTTCTTCATTAGCATGGGCTCTGTGCTGTAAGAAAGTATATTGATTTAGGGAAGAAAAGATAACATCAAGTTTAATTTGCCTGCTTACAGTTTTCTTCCATTAGTGTGACAGTAATGGTTTAAACTTGTTATAAAATTTGGTTGGTAATTCTTTTCAAGGAAAATATGTAAATATTAAAAATATAGAAATTTGCCTTATTTTGACTTTCCCATACTATAGCAATGCTTTCAAATGACATTTTGATAATGTCTTTACCAGTTTTTCTGCTATTTTGTAATTACCTAATTGTGTTTTGAAAAAGCCCTTGTCACTAATGATTTAATTTTGTTAAGTGTGTTGTGCTTTTTATAGCAATATACTAGAAGCATTGGGAAATTAATATATTTTAACATTTCTGTGAGTGAGAGCAAGATGTAATTTACAATGAAGTAAATTTTGCTGTTATTGGTGTGTGTGTATATGTACATGTATGTTTGCATGTATGTAGTGTTTAATACTGTATTACTAAATAAAAATATCATTTTGGCATAGGATAAATACTAGAAAATTGTTGGTCATATGCTATATGAGAAAACAATTCAGTCTTCCTAACTTGGAAGATATTTGGTGGCAATTTTGAGACTATTAAAACTGTGTCTGAGTAAAAGGCATACTGAAGATCTAGAAGCCGGTACTTCTGGGGCAATGCACCATTTAGCTTTCATTGGGAAGACGAGAATATTATTGTGCAGTGGACTGGAGGGAACTTGAATTAGTTCAGTCAATTAAGTCATGATTAATTTATGTTAGATCCTGCACTCTTGAGTCTATAAAAGCTGAGACTTTAGTTAACTAGCAGTATTTAGTTTAATAAAAGTAAAGTCTTTAAAAATGAATTCTGCAGAGAGGAAAAAAATCTACCACTGACACGATCAATAGACAGCAAGAGTTGTGTTTTAATTTGTGCCAATAGAACTTTGAATGAATTGAGAAACTAATAACAACAGGGTTGCTCCTTTTAAGTGAATAGCCAAATTTCCCACATCATTATTAGCATAGCAATACAGTGACTCCTACCCTGATGTGTGGCACATTTCAAGTATTCAAGAGAGCAAAGGCTTTTTTTTGCCGAAAGACCTGCCACTAATGATAAGTTCATGTTCTCTCTGGTTCTAAATAGAAGCAGTCAATTGCTAGCACCTTCAAATGATCAAAAATGCTTCTGCAGAGACTGTATATAGATTGTGATTACTTTAATTATTCCTCTGAACATAATGCATGAGCTTAATGATTTGTGTGTGTCTGTGTGTGTGTGTGTGACATTTAGAGAGAAATGTGGCTTAATGCCTAGCTGGGTTAGTCCTAAGGCATAGGGAAAATAATAGGGACTTACCCTGATTAACAGAAAATAACAGAAATGAATCTTAAGGAAAATGCCTTAACTGCTCACAGAGTAGCTCAAGTATGCTAATAGTTGGACATAGAATTTGGTAGAAGACTAGTGTGATTAGGAGAAATTTTTAACTTTATAAATGAGGAGACACCTTTAGCAGGTACACTCCTGCATGTTAAGGAGAAGCTACATAGCTGATTATATTCCTGTACCACTTTTAAGGCATTGAATAAATCCTACCAAAGCTTTTTGAATTCTAGAAAAGTGATAGTAATGTCATCATATAGTATTTATTTCAATAGAACTACTGTATGCAAGGCAATGAATGACCGAGCTCTGTCAGAACAAACATGATGATTCCATGAACACTGTATGTAGATACTGACAGACGAATTGTCACAGTGAGAGAATGTGATACGTGGAGGCATCCTTCTTGGTGTTCAGTTGTCCCTTGCTCATTCTTCCTGGCTCCCAGTGTGTTTTGCATGTTGACCTTGAACTCACCATCCTCTTGACTCCACCTCCATACTTACGACTGTAGGTTGTCCAGCTTAGTTGAACAATCTTCAACAACTCATTGAATTTATTTGCCTCCACTTTCTTATGCTGAGTGGAAACAGTAATCATCAGTACCTCTCAGGTACAGATTTCACAGGTTAATGAGGATCAATCCAACATGCAGCCAAAGCCCTTAGGAATTTGCCTGGCAAGGAGCAGCTGCTCAGGGAATCACAGTGCTAATTATCATACTGCCTTTCCTGTCACCTACCAGCTTATTTGCAGAGTGTATAAGATAGTATCTGTAGAGAGAACAATGATAAGTTTCTAGCCTAGAATGTGAAAGCATCTGGTTCTAGTACATTGTTTTGTTCCTTGTACATCAAAGAATAGAATGGGACTAGCACCTGCCTTACTACCCAAGCCAGCTCCTGGATTCTATTTCTTTCCCATTCTTTGAGATACCACACTATACCTTACATGAAAAATAGAGGCTATGCAGAGATTTCTTTCCAAGTAAGGTTCTTACCTTTCACCTAACTTTAGACTACTAGCCACTATTATAACTTAAAACAAAAATCCATATAATACTGTTATTTGCATTTAAAATCAGTTACTGGCCATATGAAATTCCTGTGGTTATGATAGTTATATTTTGTTTATTTGTTCATACTAAAATTTTAAATATATACTTACATGGGGTTGGTAACCATGCTTGTGATATTTTTTAAGCAATATTTTTATTTATTTCTAAGAACTTTGGTTAAGGTCATGAGTATCTGACATAAAGTAGCTGTTCAATAATTTGACCGTGGGAAAGGCTCATTCTCTGTTATTGTAAATGTCCAAGCCCTCACATTGCCCACCATGAACCACATGCTTCAAGGATCGATCAAGCACAGCAATCCATCTTGTGAACAGCAGTGTGCACAAAGCAAGAAAAGTCCTACGTTTGTGACGTGCCATGTTTCATTGCCAGGATGAGATACTATTATTTTCTTTTCCAAAACCAGTCAGAAAATAATGACATAGTGACTTAAATGTGTTATTTTCATAGTAACTATTACAGTTTCTCTAGGTGTAGAAAATCAGCTGTGGCTTGCTCATGCACAAGTGCTAACTGAACCATGAAGGGGGAAGTGTTTTTGACAACAGTGGCACCTGGAGTGTTATGCTCTTATTGACAAAACAGTAGGGGGAAGTTAATAAAAGTACTGTTCTTTGCAGAATGTTTGTGAAAATATCCACGGATAATGTTAATTTTACTTAGGTTTCATCCCCACAAATAGAATTAAACAATGAACTGTTTTCTGTAATTGAAGACAATAGATCACCAAAAATAAGAATGGGTTAGGTGAGAGGATTAACTTGGGAGAGGGAGAGAAGACAGAAGTAAAGAAGAGAATGTGGAGGGACAAGTAATGTTAAGGGTCATTTCAGAGGTCTTATGGAAACCCACCACTATAGAGGGTACTTAAAATATGTATATATATGAACGAAATCTAAGTGGATCACTGAATAACAGGGGAGAAAGTGCCTCAACTAAACATTTGCCACCAAATGAAATTTAAAGTGCCTGGATTGGATTGAATCTTATTGAGTTTTTCCCCCAGGCTCTTTACAAGACTGTTTTTTTACTGTCCACAGACTAATGGCAAGTCCCTTTACTGTAGACAATATTTACATGTCACTAAATATGGACAAGTTGAGATGGTGCTTCACTCGTACCAAGTAGTATTCATGCTACCGGAAGGTACTCTACACACTATCAGAAGAAGATGGTGATCATTAAGCCATATACAAACCCCTTGTATTATCTATAAGAGTGACTTGCCTGAATGGTATGCTGGTATAATAAGGGCACAAATGTTGTGGTAGTAACCAACCCCTCTCTAGTTACATTTAAGGCCACTCCACAGGATGGAACACTTATCAGTGAATCAAACACTGAGATTAAACAGACCATGAGCTTAGAGGGAAACCAACTATTATTGTTCTGTTAGAGGAACTCAGAAATATAGTGATTCAGAACAGCATTCTGTTATGCCTACAGATCACTCTCTTTCTTAGCCATAATAAGGGGAGCTTTTTTTTCTCTTTTGTAAAAGAAAACTAATACAGGGATCCATCACTAGTGAAAGACTTTGTAACACAGTTCTAAATGGGATGTCTTCATCAAACTCCTCTTCTCAGGGATTGGAAGGTTATGAAGAAAAGGTAAGAGAGGATTTTAAGAACTATGGGGATGGATGACAGTGTCTTCCAGGTGCATACAGGACTGACATACACATGAACTCATAAGGAGTGTGGTAGCAGACATGAAGTCTGCATGGGTCCAAGACAGTCCTCGGGCAAAAATCATTTTTCCCCATTGGAATGCAGCTGGCTTCCTGTTTTATCTTATTTTGCTTTTTTCAGTCTTTGGGTATTTTTTATTAATCTTGCTGGCTTTTCTCTTGTATATTACCCTTTCCAATTTGTGTTCTGATAGGTTTTGTTTGTGTGTTTGTATCTGTTTCTTGTGCTTTTGCATTGTTTTGCTTTCTTTCTCTCTCTGTCTCTGTCTGTCTGTCTGTCTCTGTCTTTCTCTTGCTCGCTCGCTATCACTCTTGATCTTTCTCTCTCTCCCTCTCTCTAAATTTTCCTGTTTGTTTTTGTGGAGTTTTATAGGGGAATATGGGAGAAGATGAGGAGAGAAAAGAGTGATTAGAATATTAGAATACATTGTATAAAAATTATATACTTATGTTTATGTGTTAACTTTAAAAGTCATGGTCAATTAAGTAAACAAATTGGTTATGGCTGGGCTAATAATTTTAGTATATCTTGTGCATGGATGTGTGAGGATCCATGGGATGGGATGTCTTCATCAAACTCCTCTTCTCAGGGATTGGAAGGTTATGAAAAAAAGGTGAGAGAGGATTTTAAGAACTATGGGGATCCAGGTTTGATCTGTGTGAGGATCCAGGTTTGATCTGAGTGAGGAGTAGAGGGAGGGAGGAAATTAAGGAAAAGGAGGGGCATGGAATAGCAGAGTAGGGGAGGGCAGAAGCAAGGAGAGAAGAGGCAATGATAGGCATGGGGGAGGGGAGACAGAGTTCCATTAAGATCGTATATAACTACAAAGTTTAGCTCTGTTGGTGAAAATTAGGAACAACAATAACCAAATCATGTACCTGCTAATGAAGGCTTTCTAGAAAATATAGACAAAAGGAAAATAATTTAAAATAAATAATCAATCACTAAATGATTTTGCACTAGGACAGGTATATAAAACAACCAATGTAATCTTTGAATTATTATTCTCCTCAGAGCCTTACGTGAATCCTTAGCACACCTAAAATAATGCCTAAATCACTTTCATGTTAAATAGCTCAAACTTACGTGGCCCTGGACACTTTCTCTCTATTAGATTCCCAACACATTAGTTAACTTCTAACACAGAACTGAATTGGGATTTCTCAAATGTGCAAGCAAGTCCTCATAAAGAAAACATCCAACATGTCACCACTGTGCCCATGGCTTCTGTTGAAGGAGAACTGGACAGTCTCTTACCTCTATATTTGTATATAATTTCTTTACATTCAAAAAGCTTTCCCCTTTCCCAGTTTCCCCCTCCCCATATGTCCCATAAGTCCTCTTCTCTCCATCCATTCTCCTATGGCTGTCCTCTGAGAGGCCCTCTACCAGCAGCTGACTGAGACAGATGTAGATACTTATACCCAACCACTGGACTGAAGCCAGGGACGCCTATAGAGGAATTAGGAGAAGGATTGAAGGAGCTAAAGAGGAGGACAACCCATAGGTAGACCAGCTGTAATCTCAATTAACCCAGACCCCTGGGAGCTCCCAGAGAATGAGCCACCACCCAGGCAGCATACATGGGCTGGTCCAAGCCCCCGCCCTCCCCCTCCCAGCCCATATATAGCAGAGGACTGCCTGACCTGGCCTCAGTGGGAAAAGATGCATCTAATCCTCAAGAGACTTGATGCCTCAGGGAAGGGGGATGCTGGGGGATAGGGAGGCAAGGAGGAGGAGGAATGGGAGGGATAGGGAACTATAGGAGGGGGGCTGGCAACAGTTGGGATGTAAATAAAATAATTGATTCTAAAAAAAAGAAAAGAAAACATCCCTAGCTATTGTCTTAACTTTGCACTTTGTGTTACCAACATATATACATTTATTAGGTTCCTAAACAAGCAATGTCTCTTGTAAGAGACCCTCCTTGATAGCATGACTAAAGTTACACCCCTATTTTTATAATAATTTCCTTAATATCTATCAATATTTGGCTTTATTTGTCTACCTGTGGTGTCCTGTACATCTATTGGAATGTGAGTTTCTTAAGGGGAGGAACTTGGACAACAGTTTTAGTGGTGATATATGTCATATTGTCAGTGTGTTCAAAATAATTATTAATAAATTGATATCCAATGTTAACATTTTGGTTATAAAAGAGAAAAATAATATTTGTAATACTTATTTGGGGTTCATTTTTTAGTGCATTTTGTTCATATATTTGTTTAATTCTCCAAAGAATAACAAATTCTTCTTTATATGCATAAAAAACCCAGAGGCACTACAATGTAAAATAATTTGTCCAGGATATAGGTGGAAAATTGATGTCAGAATACTAACATTTTCAGTCTTTTCTCAGAGCTGAAATCCCAGCCACGGCTTCAAATTCTCACTTTGTATTTCTCTGTCTTTTTACTATATATGTGTAGACCTTCTTATATGCACAGAGATTCAAGAACAGTTATATTTAATGAAACTATTTGGAGATTTCCTGGTTGAGAAAAACAAGGATTTTGGTGGCCACAGGCATTCACTGTAGAGTCTGAGAGACTCTTGAAGGCTACAGGGGTGCTAAGCTGGTGGAAAAGGAGTGTGCTGGGCTCACAAGAGGCCAGAAGATCTAAGAAAATGAAACAAAATGAAAAACAACCACAACAAAATCTGCAAGTCTTATGGAAGATGCTTTAAAAATATGGACTTAGTTTGACTTCTTCCTTTCTAATTTGTATCCCTTTGACCTCCTTATGTTGTCGAATTGCCCGAGCTAGTACCTCAAGTACAATATTGAAAAGATAAGGAGAAAGGGGGCAGCCTTGTCTGGTCCCTGATTTCAGTGGGATTGCTTCAAGTTTCTCTCCATTTAGTTTGATGCTGGCTACCGGTTTGCTGTATATTGCTTTTACTATGTTTAGGTATGGGCCTTGAATTCCTGTTCACTCCAAGACTTTAAGCATGAAGGGATGCTGAATTTTGTCAAATGCTTTTTCAGCATCCAATGAAATGACCATGTGGTTTTGTTCTTTGAGTTTGTTTATGTAGTGGATTGTATTGATGGATTTCCGTATATTGAACCAACCCTGCATTCCCGGGATAAAGCCTACTTGATCATGGTGGATGATCGTTTTGATGTGTTCTTGGATTCGGTTGGCAAGAATTTTATTGAGTATTTTTGCATCGATGTTCATAAGGGAAATTGGTCTGAAGTTCTCTTTCTTTGTTGGATCTTTGTGTGGCTTTGGTATCAGCGTAATTGTGGCTTCATAGAAGGAATTGGGTAGTGTTCCTTCTGTTTCTATTTTGTGGAATAGTTTGAAGAGTATTGGTGTTAACTCTTCTTTGAAGGTCTGGTAGAATTCTGCACTGAAGCCATCTGGTCCTGTGCTTTTTTTGGTTGGAAGACTTTCTATGACTCCTTCTATTTCTTTAGGCATTATGGGACTGTTTAGATGGTCTAGTTGGTCCTGATTTAATTTTGGTATTTGGTATCTGTCAAGGAAATTGTCCATTTCCTCCAGATTCTCCAGTTGTGTTGAGTATAGGCTCTTGTAGTAGGATCTGATGATTTTTTGTATTTCCTCAGTTTCCGTTGTTATATCTCCCTTTTCATTTCTAAGTTTGTTAATTTGGATACTTTCTCTGTGCCCTTTGGTCATTCTGGCTAAGGGTTTATCTATCTTGTTGATTTTCTCAAAGAACCAGCTCCTGGTTTTGTTGATTTTTTGTATGGTTCTCTTTGTTTCTACTTGATTGATTTCGGCCCTGAGTTTAAATTGGAAAGGAAGAAGTCAAACTATCATTATTTGCAGACGACATGATCGTCTACCTAAGTGACCCAAAGAACTCCACTAGAGAGCTCCTACAGCTGATAAACAACTTCAGCAAAGTGGCAGGTTATAAAGTCAACTCAAGCAAATCAGTGGCCTTCCTATACTCAAAGGATAAGCAGGCTGAGAAAGAAATTAGGGAAATGACCCCCTTCACAATAGCCACAAACAGTATAAAGTATCGTGGGGTGACTCTTACCAAACATGTGAAAGATCTGTATGACAAGAACTTCAAGACTCTGAAGAAGGAAATGGAAGAAGACCTCAAAAAATGGGAAAACCTCCCATACTCATGGATCGGTAGAATCAATATAGTTAAAATGGCCATTTTGCCTAAAGCACTATACAGATTCAATGCAATACCCATCAAAATCCCAACTCAATTCTTCACAGAGTTAGAAAGAGCAATTATCAAATTCATCTGGAACAACAAAAAACCCAGGATAGCTAAAACTATTCTCAGCAACAAAAGGAAATCTGGGGGAATCAGTATCCCTGACCTCAAGCAATACTACAGAGCAATAGTGTTAAAAACTGCATGGTATTGGTACAGTGACAGGCAGGAGGATCAATGGAACAGGATTGAAGATCCAGAAATGAACCCACACACCTATGGCCACTTGATCCTCGACAAAGAGGCTGAAAACATCCAATGGAAAAAAGATAGCCTTTTCAACAAATGGTGCTGGTTCAACTGGAGGTCAGCATGCAGAAGAATGCGAATTGATCCATCCTTGTCTCCTTGTACTAAGCTCAAATCCAAATGGATCAAGGACCTCCACATAAAGCCAGACACTCTGAAGCTAATAGAAAAAAAACTGGGGAAGACCCCTGAGGACATCGGTACAGGGAGAAAGTTTCTGAATAGAACACCAATAGCGTATGCTCTAAGAGCAAGAATTGACAAATGGGACCTCATAAAATTACAAAGTTTCTGTAAGGCAAAGGACACCATCAAGAGGACAAATCGGCAACCAACAAATTGGGAAAAGATCTTCACCAATCCTACATCAGATAGAGGGCTAATATCCAATATATATAAAGAACTCAAGAAGTTAGACTCCAGAAAACCAAACAACCCTATTAAAAATGGGGTACAGAGTTAAACAAAGAATTCTCACCTGAAGAACTTCGGATGGCGGAGAAGCATCTTAAAAAATGCTCAACTTCATTAGTCATTAGGGAAATGCAAATCAAAACAACCCTAAGTTTTCATCTTACACCAGTCAGAATGGCTAAGATTAAAAATTCAAGAGACAGCAGGTGTTGGAGAGGGTGTGGAGAAAGAAGAACACTCCTCCACTGCTGGTGGGGTTGCAAATTGGTACAACCACTCTGGAAATCAGTCTGGCGGTTCCTCCGAAAACTGGTCACCTTACTTCCAGAAGATCCTGCTATACCACTCCTGGGCATATACCCAGAAGACTCCACACCATGTAATAAGGATACATGTTCTACTATGTTCATAGCAGCCCTATTTGTAATTGCCAGATGCTGGAAAGAACCCAGGTATCCCTCAACAGAAGAGTGGATGCAAAAAATGTGGTATATCTACACAATGGAGTACTATTCAGCCATTAGAAACAATGAATTCATGAAATTCTTAGGCAAATGGATGGAGCTAGAGAATACCATACTAAGTGAGGTAACCCAGACTCAAAAGGTGAATCATGGTATGCACTCACTAATAAGTGGATATTAACCTAGAAAACTGGAATACCCAAAACATAATCCACACATCAAATGAGGTACAAGAAGAAAGGAGTGGCCCCTGGTTCTGGAAAGACTCAGTGAAACAGTATTCAGCAAAACCAGAACGGGGAAGTGGGAAGGGGTGGGTGGGAGGACAGGGGAAGAGAAGGGGGCTTGCGGGACTTTCGGGGAGTGGGGGGGCTAGAAAAGGGGAAATCATTTGAAATGTAAATAAATTATATCGAATAATAAAAAAAAATATGGACTTAGAAAATTGGAAGGAAAGATGGTGGAACAGCACTGAGAAGGAAGAGTCTATAACCTTTGCTGCTGCTGCTGACTTAGCCAGCAGGCTGCAAGCCACAAAGTCTTTCCTGAGGAATAGTATCAACTACAGAGAGGTGTGCAAGCTGCTCCTGGTATTGTTTGCAATGCAGTCAGCAAAAATGGCAAGGAAAATGTGCTACTCCTTGGAACTTCTGCAGAAGTTGATCATTGCTGAATAGGGCTGGTCCTAGACCCTCAGGCTGGCCAGACACCTACATGGAGTTGAGGCAGCTACAACCCCTGCTGCTTGTCCTGCTGGGAGGGAGAGTGCTGGGAGGCAGCAGCTCTGCCTAGAGGCTACAAAGTACAAAGGTTGAGCCTAGAGAGCCTCAGGGTGGCCTGCCAATCCTGAGGCCAGAGAGTTATGTGGCAGCCACAGCAAGTACAGAACCTGAACCTGACCCTGGACATCTGCTTAGCTGCACCTGACTGGGCAACAACAGGATATCTGAGACTGTCTCTGTAATGGTCAAGTATTTATGGTGCTTCAGAAACCAGAAACTTTGAACCAGTCCTTGTACTGGACTCATTGCAATGACTATTTCTTGTTTTTGGAGGACAGAGTTCCCAAGAGTAGGGGTGTAGTCCTGGGAAGACCAGGAAGTGCATGTGCTTGGGGTTTCATGATGCCAAATTCACAAATAATAAAAAAGTTATGAAAAACATTTGGAGTATAATTTTTCTTCTTATTAAATATATTCCCAAAGCATTATTTTAATTAAATATTTTATTACAAATTCACACATATAAATAATGTGTTTGAATCGAATACTCCTCCCATTCCCTTCCCTCCAGTTCTTCTGCTTCTTACTTTTTACTTCCAAGTTCCCATGCTTTTTCACTATCTCTCCTTTTTAAAATGTTTTATTTAAAATAATACCTACTGAGTCTAATTAGTGCTGCCTTTATGTGCATGGCCGTGGGACTATCTACTGGAGCATGCTTTTCAGGGCCTGTGTCTCAGCTAGCAATGGGGCCTCAGAAGCGCAGTCCATGCTGGGATTTTGTTTGACTTGCTCTTGTGCAGGTCTTGTGTAGGCAGTGCCCAGCCATTGTGGGCACAGCTGGGCTTTCCCGTCCCACAGATGCTTTCATTATAAACACCCATGGCTTTTACAATCTTTCATCCTCTTGTTGGGGAAGAGAATATATTAAAGATGTCCCACTTCATAGTTTCCTATGTTCTGCATACTGACCAGGTAGTTGTCCATCTCTGTGGTGGTCCCTATGTACCACAAAATGATGAGGGTTGAGAGATGCTTCAATCTGCTACTGTATATATAAAAATGTATCACTATATCTATTAACCAGAATATTATTGCTAGGTTTATCATCTAGGGAGTTAACCAGAAATGGGGTTTTGGCTTAATCAACAGTATCAGTAGCATAGGGTCCATCTTACATTTTTGACAAAATTCAATCAGAAAGTGGATAGTTACTCAGATATCCACTATAGTTCTATGCGTGTAATCTTGCAGGTGTTTATGAGCCTCTATCATCAGATACAGGGTTCAGAACTCGGGAAGACTGATGACTTTTCTCCCTCCAGTAATATGCACAAAATCTCCCATCCCTATGAAAGTTAGTCAGCACAAATGAAGCTTTCATGTACCAGCTTGATTTCCCCCTGTCTTTTCATTCAAATACATGGTGTCATGATGTAGAGAGCCTTATTGAGGTGCCATGCCACCTGGCAGGAACTTGACATCGACCAATGTGAAGTTTTTCTCCCAGCCTTTGTTAGCCATAATCTCCTCCACTTAGGGTAGAGCGCTCAGACCAAGGTGAAGCCCATTGTTCTTCAAGGACCTGCAGTTTCCTGAGAAACACTAGCCACCAGTGGAGCAACTGAACCAGTTCTGCTGAGAAGCTTCTGGTCTTTGGGGAAGGGTTTTCCCCTGCCTATATATTTGGAGTTCTTCATTAAACTTTGAGACCTTGAATAGCAGGTGTTATCTTGGTTTCAATCTTCCTCCTTCCCATACATCCTCAGCTTCCCTTCCAGGTAACCCGTTTGATGTAACTGCAGGCAGTTACAAATAAGGTCTTAATAGTAAGTTCTGGAAGGCAACCAATAACAGCAATGATAGTCTGCAGTTATGGGTAGGCAGTCTATGGGATCTCACTGATCAACAAGTCCAATAAAAGTAATGACTATTGAGCACTGTACATTTTTTGGTGTCTTGGGAGAGGTGTTGTCTCCTTGTTATAAAATAACTCTATTTTAATCCTTGGTAAATGTGTATGCATATATTTACTTAGCTTCGACACAGTAGGTAATAATATGACTTTGTTAAATATGCCAGATCTTGTGAGTTTATAAGAATTACTAATTAATGATAATGCACATTTATAGACATGATTTTCACTATGATTATATTCAATGATCATGCTGTATAACTCAGATTGTCATCAAATACAAAGATGAATGTTATCAAGGTTATGAAATATGTGTTTCCAAGTTGTTCCTCCAAAGATTCATCCAAATGTATTATTTTTTTCTTTTCTCTCTCTCTCTCTTTTTTTATTCGATATATTTTTATTTACATTTCAAATGATTTCTCCTTTTCTAGCCACCTACTCCCCGAAAGTCCCGTAAGCCCCCTTCTCTCCCCCTGTCTTCCCACCCACCCCTTCCCACTTCCCCGTTCTGGTTTTGCCGAATACTGCTTCACTGAGTCTTTCCAGAACAAGGGGCCACTCTTCCTTTCTTCTTGTACCTCATTTGATGTGTAGATTATGTTTTGGGTATTCCAGTTTTCTAGGTTAATATCCACTTATTAGTGAGTGCATACCATGATTCACCTTTTGAGTCAGGGTTACCTCACTTAGTATGATGTTCTCTAGCTCCAACCATTTGCCTAAGAATTTCATGAATTCATTGTTTCTAATGGCTGAACACTACTCCATTGTGTAGATATACCACATTTTTTGCATCCACTCTTCTGTTGAGGGATACCTGGGTTCTTTCCAGCATCTGGAAATTATAAATAGGGCTGCTATGAACATAGTAGAGCATGTATCCTTATTACATGGTGGGGAATCCTCTGGATATATGCCCAGGAGTGGTATAACAGAATCTTCTGGAAGTGAGGTGCCCAGTTTTCGGAGGAACCGCCAGACTGATTTCCAGAGTGGTTGTACCAATTTGCAACCCCACCAGCAGTGGAGGAGTATTCCTCTTTCTCCACACCCTCTCCAATACCTGCTGTCTCCTGAATTTTTAATCTTAGCCATTCTGACTGGTGTAAGGTGAAATCTCAGGGTTGTTTTGATTTGCATTTCCCTAATGACTAATGAAGTTGAGCATTTTTTAAGATGTTTCTCCACCATCCGAAGTTCTTCAGGTGAGAGTTCTTTGTTTAACTCTGTACCCCAATTTTTAATAGGGTTGTTTGGTTTTCTGGAGTCTAACTTCTTGAGTTCTTTATATATATTGGATATTAGCCCTCTATCTGATGTAGGATTGGTGAAGATCTTTTCCCAATTTGTTGGATGCCGATTTGTCCTCTTGATGGTGTCCTTTGCCTTACAGAAACTTTGTAATTTTATGAGGTCCCATTCGTCAATTCTTGCTCTTAGAGCATACACTATTGGTGTTCTGTTCAGAAACTTTCTCCCTGTACCGATGTCCTCTTTCACATGTTTGGTAAGAGTCACCCCAAGATACTTTATCCTGTTTGTGGCTATTGTGAAGGGGGTCATTTCCCTAATTTCTTTCTCAGCCTGCTTATCCTTTGAGTATAGGAAGGCCACTGATTTGCTTGAGTTGATTTTATAACCTGCCACTTTGCTGAAGTTGTTTATCAGCCATAGGAGTTCTCTAGTGGAGTTTTTTGGGTCACTTAGGTAGACTATCATGTCATCTGCAAATAATGATAGTTTGACTTCTTCCTTTCCAATTTGTATCCCTTTGACCTCCTTATGTTGTCGAATTGCCCGAGCTAATACCTCAAGTACAATATTGAAAAGATAAGGAGAAAGGGGGCAGCCCTGTCTAGTCCCTGATTTTAGTGGGATTGCTTCAAGTTTCTCTCCATTTAGTTTGATACTGGCTACCGGTTTGCTGTATATTGCTTTTACTATGTTTAGGTATGGGCCTTGAATTCCTGTTCTTTCCAAGACTTTAAGCATGAAAGGATGCTGAATTTTGTCAAATGCTTTTTCAGCATCCAATGAAATGACCATGTGGTTTTTTCCTTTGAGTTTGTTTATGTAGTGGATTGCATTGATGGATTTCCGTATATTGAACCAACCCTGCATTCCCAGGATAAAACCTACTTGATCATGGTGGATGATTGTTTTGATGTGTTCTTGGATTTGGTTGGCAAGAATTTTATTGAGTATTTTTGCATTGATGTTCATAAGGGAAATTGGTCTGAAGTTCTCTTTCTTTGTTGGATCTTTGTGTGGTTTTGGTATCAGCGTAATTGTGGCTTCATAGAAGGCATTGGGTAGTGTTCCTTCTGTTTCTATTTTGTGGAATAATTTGAAGAGCATTGGTGTTAACTCTTCTTTGAAGGTCTGATAGAATTCTGCACTGAAACCATCTGGTCCTGTGCTTTTTTTGGTTGGAAGACTTTTTATGACTCCTTCTATTTCTTTAGGCATTATGGGACTGTTTAGATGATCTATTTGGTCCTGAGTTAATTTTGGTATTTGGTATCTGTCAAGGAAATTGTCCATTTCCTCCAGATTCTCCAGTTGTGTTGAGTACAGGCTCTTGTAGTAGGATCTAATGATTTTTTGGATTTCCTCAGTTTCCGTTGTTATATCTCCCTTTTCATTTCTAAGTTTGTTAATTTGGATACTTTCTTTGTGCCCATTGGTCAGTCTGGCTAAGGGTTTATCTATCTTGTTGATTTTCTCAAAGAACCAGCTCCTGGTTTTGTTGAGTTTTTGTATGGTTCTCTTTGTTTCTGCTTGATTGATTTCAGCCTTGAGTTTGATGATTTCCTGCCTTCTACTCCTCCTGGGTGAAATAGCTTCTTTTTGTTCCAGGGCTTTCAGGTGTGTCATTAAGCTGGTAATGTATGCTCTCTCCATTTTCTTTTTGGAGGCACTCAGGGCTATGAGTTTTCCTCTTAGCACTGCTTTCATTGTGTCCCATAGATTTGGGTATGTTGTGTTTTCATTTTCATTCTGTTCTAAAAAGTCTTTAATTTCTTTCTTTATTTCTTCCTTGACCAAGGTATCATTGAGTAGAATATTGTTCAGTTTCCACGTTTATGTGGGTTTTCTGTTGTTTTTGTTGCTATTGAAGACCACTTTTACTCCATAGTGATCTGATAGGAGGCATGGGATTAGTTTGATCTTTTTATATTTGTTGAGGTCTGTCTTGTGACCAATTATATGGTCGATTTTGGAGAAGGTACCATGAGGTGCTAAGAAAAAGGTATATTCTTTTGCTTTAGGATAAAATGTTCTATATATATCTGTTAAATCTAATTGGTCCAAAGCTTCAATTAGTTTCATTGTGTCCCTGTTAATTTCTGTTTTCCTGATCGGTCCATTGAGGAAAGTGCAGTGTTGAAGTCGCCCACAATTATTGTGTTAGGTGCAATGTGTGCTTTGAGCTTTAATAAAGTTTCTTTTACAAAAGAGGGTGCCCTTGCATTTGGAGCATAGATGTTCAGGATTGAGAGTTCTTCTTGTATTTTTCCTTTGAGCAGCAAGAAGTATCCCTCAGAGTCTCTTTTGATGATTTTGGGTTGAAAGTCAATTTTATCTGATATTAAAATGGCTACTCCAGCTTGTTTCCTGAGACCATTTGCTTGTAAAATTGACTTCCAGCCTTTTACTCTAAGGTAGTGTTTGTCTTTGACCCTTAGGTGTGTTTCCTGTAAGCAGCAAAATGTAGGGTCCTGTTTACGTATCCAGTCAGTTAGTCTATGTCTTTTTATTGGGGCATTGAATCCATTGATGTTAAGAGATATTAAGGAATAGTGATTGTTACTTCCTGTCATTTTTGACGTTATTTTTTAAATTTGATTGGCTAACTTTTTTTGGGTTTGAGGAAAGGTTACTAACTTGCTTTTTCCAGGGTGAAGTTTCCCTCCTTGTATTAGTGTTTTCCTCCTATTATCCTTTGTAGGGCTGGCTGGGTTTGTGGATAGATATTGGGTAAACTTGGTTTTGTCATGGAATATCTTAGTTTCTCCATCTATGGTGATTGAGAGTTTTGCTGGGTATAGTAGTTTTGGCTGGCATTTGTGTTCTCTTAGAGTCTGCATGAGATATGCCCAGGATCTTCTAGCCTTCATAGTCTCAGGTGAAAAGTCTGCTGTGATTCCGATAGGTCTTCCTTTATATGTTACTTGGCCTTTTTCTCTTACTGCCTTTAATATTCTTTCTTTGTTTAGTACATTTGGTGTTTTGATTATTATGTGACGGGAAGTATTTCTATTCTGGTCCAGTCTGTTTGGTGTTCTGTAGGCTTCTTGTATATTCATGGGCATCTCTCTCTTTAGGTTAGGGAAGTTTTCTTCCATAATTTTATTGAAGATATTTGCTGGCCCTTTAAGTTGTAAATATTCACTCTCATCTATGCCTATAATCCTTAGGTTTGGTCTTCTCATTGTGTTCTGGATTTCCTGGATATTTTGGGTTACAAGCTTTTTGCATTTTGCATTTTCTTTAACTGTGGAGTCCATGGTTTCTATGGTATCTTCAGCATCTGAGATTCTTTCTTCTATCTCTTGTATTCTGTTGTTGATATTTGCATCTATGTCCACTGATTTCTTCCCAAGGCTTTCTACCTCCAAATTTGTCTCCCTTTGAGTTTTCTTAGTTGTTTCTACTTCTGATTTTAGATCCTGGATGGTTTTGCTTAGCTCCTTCACTTGCTTGTTTGTGCTTTCCTGTAATTCTTTAAGAGATTTTTGTGTTTACTCTTTCATGACCTCAGCCTGTTGACCAAAGTTCTCCTGTATTTCTTTAAGTGTTTTGTGCGTTTCCTCATTATTGGCTTTTGTATTCTCCTGGATTTCTTTTAATGATTTTTGTGTTTCCCTTGCAAGGGCTTCTAACTTTTGATCCATCTTCTCCTGATTTTCTTTAAGTATATCCTTCATGTGTTCCTGTACCAGCATCATGACCAGTGATTTTAAATCCAAATCTTGTTTTACTGGTGTGATGGGGTATCCAGGACATGCTGGTAAAGGAGAATTGGGTTCAGATGTTGCCATATTGCCTTGATTTCTGTTAGTGACGTTCCTGTGTTTGCCTTTTGCCATCTAGTTCTCACTGGTGTTAGTTGGTCTTGTCAATGCTGGACTCACCAGTGCAAGTTGCCCCTTCTCAGGTGGCCTCTGGTGCACAGCTTACCTCCTGAACTGCCTGGAGACAGGGTGCTGTTGCTCAGGCTGTTCAGACCCTGAAGCAGACACCTGAAGGCTCCTGCTGGGGCCTGCTGGATTCACTGGAGCACACCGACTTCTCCCCGCTAGCCGTGCAGAAGCCCCTCTTGCCTCTTGCAGGACCTGGAGATGTGGTGTTGCCACCCAGGCTGATCTGGATCCAGAAGTGGAGAGGTCTGAGGGCTACCGCCAGAGGCCTCAGGACTGGAACCTAAGCTCCCTGTCACAGGAGTAAGCTGTGCTGGGAGCTTCCAGACTGCCTCTGGGTGCACACCAGGTTTCCCCGCACTTCCTGGTGACCGAGTGCTGTGGCCCAGGCTGTTCAGATCCCAAAGCAGGCACCTGAAGGCTCCTGCTGGGGCCTGTTAGATTCACTGGAGCACACCGACTTCTCCCCGCTGGCCCCCCGGGAAGCCCCTCTTGCCTCTTTTTTTTTTATTCGATATAATTTATTTACATTTCAAATGATTTCCCTCTTGCCTCTTGCAGGACCTGGAGATGTGGTGTTGCCGCCCAGGCTGATCTGGATCCTGAAGTGGAGAGTTCTGAGGGCTACCGCCAGAGGCCTCAGGACTGAAGCCTCAGCTCTGTGCCTCAGGAGTGAGCTGTACTGTCCAAATGTATTTTTTATATTCTCAAAACCAATTTATATTTGTTAATTATTGGTCATTTTAGGAAAATTTGTAGTTTTTTCATATTACTATTTATTTTCTAATATGTTGAACATTTTATGCATATATTGTCTACTTTGGACTCTCCATTTTTATTGAAAAAGTTTTAGATCATATTTTAATATTCTCATCTTAAATATAACTCATAATTTTGCATATTGCTTGCCAGTTTGTAATTATATTTTAATAATTATTTAATTTTGCTCATGACTTGAGAAGTACCGTGGAAAAGAACAACAGCTTATAGTAGGTCAGAGGAAGACAGGGAAATGGAAAAAATGAGAGAAGAGAGAGGAGAGGAGAGAAGGGGAAGAGAGAGGCGGGCAAGGGGAGGAGGATGGGGAACTCCTCATCCCTTGGCTTTCTCTTTTTTCTTTCTATTCCATATGGTTCTCCAGTCTATAGGATGGTGCTATTCATAATCATAATATTACCCTTTTATTTAAACCTTTATGGAAACTCCTTCAGAGATACAGGTAGAAGTCTACTTAAGTAATTTTGTAGGTGCTTCTCAAGTCAGTGGCTTGGTAACCGATATTAGCCCTCAGTGCAGGGATCCACAAACCCAAGCAAGGAAATAGAATAAAAATCAGTGGATCAAGTATTATAAAGATCTCATGAAAATAATATCGATGACCACAATTACATGTACTCTTTGAAAACTGTTTATTTTAAAACTCACAGCCTGGCTGGAGAGATGGCTCGGCACATAGAGGTACATAGTGACAAGCCCAACAACTCAAGGCTAATCCCAGTGACACACACAGTGGAAGGTGAGAACCTTCTTCTGCAAGGTGTCCTCTGACCCTCACATGTGTGCACCCACACAGCCACACGATAAATAAACATATGAATAAAATGGAATAAATATTTAAAAAAATATGAGTCCTCTCAATATCAATATGATGGTTGACATTGCCAAATCAACAGGATCTTGAGTCTCCGAGTAAACAAATCTCTGGATATGTTTGTGAGGGATTTTTCAGATTATATCAAGTTTGGAAGACTCACCCTAAATGCGGGTAGCATATTCAATGGCCCCTCACTGAATACAAAGGAGATCTGAATACACAAAGGAGTACAGATCTGCCTATATCTACTGCCTCTTTCTACTTCCTGAGTGTGGATGTTATATGCCCAGCCAACTCATGTTCTGGCCAACAAGCCTTTCCTGCTGCAGTGGGTTTCATCATCTCAAACTGTAAGCCAATGCAAACCTCTTTATATCTTAAGGTTTTTCTTGTTATGTATTTTGTTGCCGCAGTGAGAAAACAAATCCAAGCGTCTATGAGGTAAGTACTATTGTTATCTCCACTTGACAGATGAAGAAGCTGAGGCATATATGGTCTGATTGTTCATAGTCATGAACTTGAATTCAAGCAAAGTTAACTGGCTTCCATTGCCTGACTTTTTTCCTATCTATCTATCTATCTATCTATCTATCTATCTATCTATCTATCTATCTATATTATATGTCTATCTATCATGCATATGTGTGTGCTTTGTGCATGTGAGTGCACTGATTGTGGGGAACTGAAGAAGGGAATGTGTTCCTGAAGTTAGAGGTATATGTAGTCATGAGCTGCCCAAGATGGGTCCTGGGAATTGAACTTGGGTTGTCTGCAAGAAAGCAGAGTGAACTCCGAACCTCTGAGCCATCTTAGCAGCCAAATTACCTATAATTTAGTCTCTATATACAGTTAACAAATTAATAATAAGCCTTGTGTTTATTATCATTCAGACAGTGTTCCTTGACCTTGAAGTTTCAGAATGAAGTCCTTACCTTTTTACCCATGATACAAATGTAAGCATGCTAAGTTTTATTCACCACAAATGGTACTTTAAACCTGAGTTCAGTTTCCAGTTACTATCACTGCAGCTTACACGGCCTTCTAAGCTTTCATAATCGATGTTCCTGTGTGATGTCCCTACATACCTTTTGACTCAAAACGTTGAGTCATGATTTACTTCCATATTAGACACTGCCAGTCTATCAGCAGCATCCCTACTTATGTCCCAAGCTTTCTCAGTTTTCTGTGATGAATATCTTCACAGTTGCGGTCCTTCTAGATGGTGTTGTTGTCTTTAGTCTTGCCTCTGAACCACAGTTTAATTCAAATATTTAATTTTCTTGCTTAATGTCTTACAATAGCTGTGTGTTTCTTCTTGTAGTAGTCTCAGTAAGATTTTTTTTGTCCATATCAACCTCTTTATTTTTTCTCTGACAAACAGGCTTATTTTTTTGAAATAGGAACATTTTGTCTAGAGTCTAGTATTCATTGCTTTCTGAAACTGACATGGCTTCATCATTGAGGATGAGGAGGAGAAGGAGGAGGAGGAGGAGGAGGCAGAAAAGGAATGAATGATATAAAATTTCCTCTGGATTTTTCTCTTCATTAGTTTTATGACTACAGATATGCTTTTCATTTTTAGCTTTCTTCTTCAGTTTTTTTAGAGATGTCTTTTTATTAACAGATAAAGTATAATTTGGCAATATTTGATTTTATGGTTAACATTTTTGTGTTTAATTTTTAACAACATATTTAGCTCTTCCACAAATGTTTCCTTAGGCTGCTATAAGAAAGCATTCAAACTCTTGTCAGTTAAAAAAACAGAAGGGACTGAGGCTGTTGCAAATGTGGTAAACTCTTGATGCACTGGAGGTCCTGAGTTTGGATACTGAAGTAGCAAAAAAACATAGGTCTGGTGGCACAGATGAATAACTCTAGATCTTTAAAAAATGTCAAGAATTTGAAGGAAAGTGGGGAAGAGTATTTGGATGGGTTGGGAAGAAAGTAAGAGTAAAAAGTTGTAGTTTAGTTATACTATCATTTAAAATGGCCTATAAAAAATAAGACATAGGAAGTTTCTGTAATCCATCTATATCCCTATGATACACACTCCAGATATTCCATGTGGCTCAGAGATCTACTTAACCCACTGTCAACTTCCTACCAAGTTCCATTTATTTGTGTCATCAAAAAACCCCACCAGTACCTTTTGGCCCTTGGTAATCCATTTGGAACTCATTAGGTCCCAGGTTATTCCCCACCAAGTCTTCTTCAGCTTTTCAAAACTGCCAGGAGACTCACACATTCCCCATCCTTCAAGACTCACTACAGCCCTGCTAACTGTTTCGCTAGGACACTGCTCCATATAGCCTTTGGAGCCATGGCCTGTTCATATTGTCAGGGAAAAGCTGTTACAAGTTCCTCGACAAAACTTCAGATACCAGAGTGTAACTGATAAGTCACAGAACTGGGACGAAATAGATAACCTAAATACAACAACAACAAAAAAGACAAAAAAAATCTACTTTAAAACTCTGCTATGAATTAGCCTCTGCATGAAAATCATGAACGTCATTGCTGAAATATGAAAGGATACTTGCAAAAAGATAATGAAAAGAAAACTCAGCCTACAAAACAATTGTATATACATAAATACCAATGAACAAAAAAAAACTGTACATTAAAAACAAAAATAACATATATCTTTCAAAAATAAAAACCTCATAGTAAAGGCTTTTTTTTAAAATTTTTTTATTCGATATAATTTATTTACATTTCAAATGATTTCCGCTTTTCTAGCCCCCCCCAACTCCCCGAAAGTCCCGTAAGCCCCCTTCTCTTCCCCTGTCCTCCCTCCCACCCCTTCCCAGTTCCCCGTTCTGGTTTTGCCGAATACTGTTTCACTGAGTCTTTCCAGAACCAGGGACCTCTCCTCCTTTCCTCTTGTATCTCATTTGATGTGTGGATTATGTTTTGGGTATTCCAGTTTTCTAGGTTAATAACCACTTATTAGTGAGTGCATACCATGATTCACCTTTTGAGTCTGGGTTACCTCACTTAGTATGATGTTCTCTAGCTCCATCCATTTGCCTAAGAATTTCATGAATTCATTGTTTCTAATGGCTGAATAGTACTCCATTGTGTAGATATACCACATTTTTTGCATCCACTCTTCTGTTGAGGGATACCTGGGTTCTTTCCAGCATCTGGCAATTATAAATAGGGCTGCTATGAACATAGTAGAGCATGTATCCTTATTACATGGTGGGGAATCCTCTGGGTATATGCCCAGGAGTGGTATAGCAGGATCTTCTGGAAGTGAGGTGCCCAGTTTTCGGAGGAACCGCCAGACTGATTTCCAGAGTGGTTGTACCAATTTTCAACCCCACCAGCAGTGGAGGAGTGTTCCTCTTTCTCCACACCCTCTCCAATACCTGTTATCTCCTGAATTTTTAATCTTAGCCATTCTGACTGGTGTAAGATGAAATCTTAGGGTTGTTTTGATTTGCATTTCCCTAATGACTAATGAAGTTGAGCATTTTTTAAGATGTTTCTCCGCCATCCGAAGTTCTTCAGGTGAGAATTCCTTGTTTAACTCTGGACCCCATTTTTTAATAGGGTTGTTTGGTTTTCTGGAGTCTAACTTCTTGAGTTCTTTATATATATTGGATATTAGCCCTCTATCTGATGTAGGATTGGTGAAGAACTTTTCCCAATTTGTTGGTTGCCGATTTGTCCTCTTGATGGTGTCCTTTTCCTTACAGAAACTCTGTAACCTTATGAGGTCCCATTTGTCAATTCTTGCTCTTAGAGCATACACTATTGGTGTTCTGTTCAGAAACTTTCTCCCTGTACCGATGTCCTCCAGGGTCTTCCCCAGTTTCTTTTCTATTAGGTTCAGAGTGTCTGGCTTTATGTGGAGGTCCTTGATCCATTTGGATTTGAGCTTAGTACAAGGAGACAAGGATGGATCAATTCCCATTCTTCTGCATGCTGACCTCCAGTTGAACCAGCACCATTTGTTAAAAAGGCTATCTTTTTTCCATTGGATGTTTTCAGCCTTTTTGTCGAGGATCAAGTGGCCATAGGTGTGTGGGTTCATTTCTGGATCTTCAATCCTGTTCCATTGATCCTCCTGCCTGTCACTGTACCAATACCATGCAGTTTTTAACACTATTGCTCTGTAGTATTGCTTGAGGTCAGAGATACTGATTCCCCCAGATTTTCTTTTGTTGCTGAGAATAGTTTTAGCTATCCTGGGTTTTTTGTTGTTCCAGATGAATTTGATAATTGCTCTTTCTAACTCTGTGAAGAATTGAGTTGGGATTTTGATGGGTATTGCATTGAATCTGTATATTGCTTTTGGCAAAATGGCCATTTTAACTATATTGATTCTACCGATCCATGAGCATGGGAGGTTTTCCCATTTTTTGAGGTCTTCTTCCATTTCCTTCCTCAGAGTCTTGAAGTTGTTGTCATACAGATCTTTCACATGTTTGGTAAGAGTCACCCAAGATACTTTATACTGTTTGTGGCTATTGTGAAGGGGGTCATTTCCCTAATTTCTTTCTCAACCTGCTTATCCTTTGAGTATAGGAAGGCCACTGATTTGCTTGAGTTGATTTTATAACCTGCCACTTTGCTGAAGTTGTTTATCAGCTGTAGGAGCTCTCTAGTGGAGTTTTTTGGGTCACTTAGGTAGACTATCATGTCGTCTGCAAATAATGATAGTTTGACTTCCTCCTTTCCAATTTGTATCCCTTTGACCTCCTTATGTTGTCGAATTGCCCGAGCTAGTACCTCAAGTACAATATTGAAAAGATAAGGAGAAAGGGGGCAGCCTTGTCTGGTCCCTGATTTCAGTGGGATTGCTTCAAGTTTCTCTCCATTTAGTTTGATGCTGGCTACCGGTTCGCTGTATATTGATTTTACTATCTTTAGGTATGGGCCTTGAATTCCTGTTCTCTCCAAGACTTTAAGCATGAAAGGATGCTGAATTTTGTCAAATGCTTTTTCAGCATCCAATGAAATGACCATGTGGTTTTGTTCTTTGAGTTTGTTTATGTAGTGGATTGTATTGATGGATTTCCGTATATTGAACCAACCCTGCATTCCCGGGATAAAGCCTACTTGATCATGGTGTATGATCGTTTTGATGTGTTCTTGGATTCGGTTGGCAAGAATTTTATTGAGTATTTTTGCATCGATGTTCATAAGGGAAATTGGTCTGAAGTTCTCTTTCTTTGTTGGATCTTTGTGTGGCTTTGGTATCAGCGTATTGTGGCTTCGTAGAAGGAATTGGGTAGTGTTCCTTCTGTTTCTATTTTGTGGAATAGTTTGAAGAGTATTGGTGTTAACTCTTCTTTGAAGGTCTGGTAGAATTCTGCACTGAAACCATCTGGTCCTGTGCTTTTTTTGGTTGGAAGACTTTCTATGACTCCTTCTATTTCTTTAGGCATTATGGGACTCTTTAGATGGTCTAGTTGGTCCTGATTTAATTTTGGTATTTGGTATCTGTCAAGGAAATTGTCCATTTCCTCCAGATTCTCCAGTTGTGTTGAGTACAGGCTCTTGTAGTAGGATCTGATGATTTTTTGTATTTCCTCAGTTTCCGTTGTTATATCTCCCTTTTCATTTCTAAGTTTGTTAATTTGGATACTTTCTCTATGCCCTTTGGTCAGTCTGGCTAAGGGTTTATCTATCTTGTTGATTTTCTCAAAGAACCAGCTCCTGGTTTTGTTGATTTTTTGTATGGTTCTCTTTGTTTCTTCTTGATTGATTTCGGCCCTGAGTTTGATGATTTCCTGCCTTCTACTCCTCCTGGGTGAAATAGCTTCTTTTTGTTCTAGGGCTTTCAGGTGTGTCATTAAGCTGGTAATGTATGCTCTCTACATTTTCTTTTTGGAGGCACTTAGGGCTACGAGTTTTCCTCTTAGCACTGCTTTCATTGTGTCCCATAGATTTGGGTATGTTGTGTTTTCATTTTCATTGTGTTCTAAAAAGTGTTTAATTTCTTTCTTTATTTCTTCCTTGACCAAGGTATCATTGAGTAGAGTATTGTTCAATTTCCACGTGTATGTGGGTTTTCTATTGTTTCTGTTGCTATTGAAGACCACTTTTACTCCATAGTGATCAGATAGGAGGCATGGGATTAGTTCGATCTTCTTATATTTTTTGAGGTCTGTCTTGTGACCAATTATATGGTCGATTTTGGAGAAGGTACCATGAGGTGCTGAAAAAAAGGTATATTCTTTTGTTTTAGGATAGAATGTTCTATATATATCTGTTAAATCTAATTGGTCCAAAGCTTCAATTAGTTTCATTGTGTCATTGTTTAGCTTCTGTTTTCCTGATCGGTCCATTGAGGAAAGTGCAGTGTTGAAGTCACCCACAATTATTGTGTTAGGTGCAATGTGTGCTTTGAGTTTTAATAAATTTTCTTTTATGAAAGAGGGTGCCCTTGCATTTGGAGCATAGATGTTCAGGATTGGGAGTTCTTCTTGTTGTATTTTTCCTTTGACCAGCAAGAAGTGTCCCTCAGAGTCTCTTTTGATGACTTTGGGTTGAAAGTCAATTTTATCTGATATTAAAATGGCTACTCCAGCTTGTTTCCTGAGACCATTTGCTTGTAAAATTGTCTTCCAGCCTTTTACTCTAAGGTAGTGTTTGTCTTTGACCCTGAGGTGTGTTTCCTGTAAGCAGCAAAATGTAGGGTCCTGTTTACGTATCCAGTCAGTTAGTCTGTGTCTTTTTATTGGGGCATTAAGTCCATTGATGTTAAGAGATATTAAGGAATAGTGATTGTTACTTCCTATCATTTTTGACGTTATTTTTTAAATTTGATTGCTTAACTTCTTTTGGGTTTGATGAAAGGTTACTATCTTGCTTTTTCCAGGGTGAAGTTTCCCTCCTTGTATTGGTGTTGTTCTCCTATTATCCATTTTAGGGCTGGGTTTGTGGATAGATATTGGGTAAACTTGGTTTTGTGGTGGAATATCTTAGTTTCTCCATCTATGGTGATTGAGAGTTTTGCTGGATATAGTAGTTTTGGTTGGCATTTGTGTTCTCTTAGAGTCTGCATGAGATCTGCCCAGGACCTTCTAGCCTTCATAGTCTCAGGTGAAAAGTCTGCTGTGATTCTGATAGGTCTTCCTTTATATGTTACTTGGCCTTTTTCTCTTACTGCCTTTAATATTCTTTCTTTGTTTAGAACATTTGGTGTTTTGATTATTATGTGACGGGAAGTATTTCTGTTCTGGTCCAGTCTGTTTGGAGTTCTGTAGGCTTCTTGTATATTCATGGGCATCTCTCTCTTTAGGTTAGGGAAGTTTTCTTCCATAATTTTATTGAAGATATTTGCTGGCCCTTTAAGTTGTAAATCTTCACTCTCATCTATGCCTATAATCCTTAGGTTTGGTCTTCTCATTGTGTCCTGGATTTCCTGGATATTTTGGGTTACAAGCTTTTTGCATTTTGCATTTTCTTTAACTGTTGAGTCCATGGTTTCTATGGAATCTTCAGCATCTGAGATTCTTTCTTCTATTTCTTGTATTCTGTTGTTGATATTTGCATCTCTGTCCCCTGATTTCTTCCCAAGGCTTTCTATCTCCAAAGTTGTCTCCCTTTGAGTTTTCTTAGTTGTTTCTACTTCTGATTTTAGATCCTGGATGGTTTTGCTTAGCTCCTTCACTTGCTTGTTTGTGCTTTCCTGTAATTCTTTAAGAGATGTTTGTGTGTCCTCTTTCATGACCTCAGCCTGTTGACCAAAGTTCTCCTGTATTTCTTTAAGAGATTTTTGTGTTTCGTCTTTCATGACCTCAGCCTGTTGACCAAAGTTCTCCTGTATTTCTTTAAGTGTTTTTTGCATTTCCTCCTTGTTGGCTTTTGTATTCTCCTGGATTTCTTTCAATGATTTTTGTGTTTCCCTTGCAAGGGCTTCTAACTTTTGATCCATTTTCTCCTGAATTTCTTTAAGTATGTCCTTCATGTGTTCCTGTACCAGCATCATGACCAGTGATTTTAAATCCAAATCTTGTTTTACTGGTGTGATGGGGTATCCAGGACATGCTGGTAGAGGAGAATTGGGTTCAGATGTTGCCATATTGCCTTGATTTCTGTTAGTGACGTTCCTGCGTTTGCCTTTTGTCATATAGCTCTCACTGGTGTTACTTGGTCTTGTCAGTGCTGGACTCACCAGTGCAAGCTGCCCCTTCCCCGTTGGCCTCTGGTGCACAGCTTACACCCTGCACTGCCTGTAGACAGGGTGCTGCTGTCCAGGCTGTTCAGATCCTGAAGCAGGCACCTGAAGGCTCCCGCTGGGGCCCGCAGGATTTACCGGAGCACACCGACTTCTCCCAGCTGGCTGCCCGGAAGCCCCCGCTAGCCTCTTGAGGGACCTGGAGATGTGGTGCAGCCGCCCAGGCTGATCTGAAGCGGAGAGAGTTGAGCTGAGGGCTTCCGCCTGAGGCCTTGCCCCAGATTGTGTCTGTGGACCAGATGGAGCCTTTGTGCACCCCCAGGGAGCGCCGAAGGTGTATGCTGCTGTGACCTCCCCTGTGTTCAGCTCACTCCGCTGGGCAGCCGATTCCCCAACCAGGCTGGCGCACACAAGGTTAGCCTGGCCGCCCAGTCCCTGAGTCCAGGCAAAAGCCTGGGAGGCCAAGGTCCGAGCAAAGTTCCCCTAGGGCTATGACTGTTAATTGGGTCTGCGGGGTGACCTGGATGGCCGGTGTGCGTGTCCGCGCTCCCCGAAAGCACCGGGAGAGTCTGCTGTGCTAACTATCTCCTGGGCGGGTTGACACACAGATGGCCCACCAAGCCGCCCAGTTCTTGGGGTCAGTCCTGTGCCTTTTGTTAGCCTCAGGCTATGCTTGTTAGCCGTCTCTGCCCTCCCGAGCACTCTGGGTCCTGTAGGCAAAATGGCGGCCCGTGCGCTGGCCAGGGCAAAAAAAACCCTCCTGGCTGGGTTGGCACCGGGATGGCTACCCGAACAGCCCAGGGCCTGGGTGCAGGCCAAAGCCCATCGGGCTCAGACCCCTGCAGTGTTGGCCTCGGATTATGTTAGTGTACCTCAGTCTGTCTGATCTCTGGAGTCTGAAATCAAGATGGAGGTGAGTCTCTCCTGACTGGCGGGAAGCCAAGTTCTGAAGTGGCTTCCGTGCAGCGAAAGGCTCCGCAGAACCGCAGCTGCTTGCCGCCCGGCTGGTCAGCGAAGGTCAGTGGTCATGGGCGCAGGGCCTAACTGGACTAGTAAAGGCTTCTAAAGGTAATGAACCAAGTTAATTTCCTGACAGATAATTTCATAGCAGCCTTATTTATAATAGCCAGAATCTGGGAAGAACCCAGATGTACCTCAACAGAGGAACGGATACAGAAAATGTGGTCTATTTACACAATAGAATACTACACAGCTATTAAAAACTATGAATTCATGAAATTCTTAGGCAAATGTATAGAACTAGAAAATATCATCCTGAATGAGGTAATCCAATCACAAATGAACACACATGGCATGCACTCACTGATAAGTGGATATTAGCCCAGAAGCTTGGAGTACCCAAGATATCAGAGACCAAATGAAGCTGAAGCAGAGGATGGCAAATCCAGAATTCTTTTATAATAGAACTCTCATAGACTAGAAAAACAGGTTGCATGTCTTATAATAATAGAGACAATATACAGACAGCATTATGCTAAATGAAGAGCACTCCCCTCCTGCTCCTGCCCACCATCTGTTCTCTTCAGAAAAGGGCCAGCCTTTATGGATATCAACCAGTCATGTCATAGTAAATGTATCAAGACTACGCATCTCCTCTAGATGAGCCAACCCAGTATGGAGAAAGGGTCCCTAAAGCAAGCTCTGCTCTCACTGTCAGGAAGCCCACACAAAGACCAAGCTGCACAACTATAATGTGTGCTGTAGCTCATGCCCATGAAGCATCTCTGATCTGCAGTTCAGTTTCTGTAAGTCCCTTTGGGGCCAGGTTAGTTGGGGAAAAACACCCTAATGAAATGATTCCTAATGATATTCTGGCACACTCATAGATTGGCATCTAGCCTGATTGTCATCAGAGAGGATTCACCCATCAACTGATGGGAACAGATGCTGAGTTGTGGTTTTATTGCTATAGAAAAAGTATTTATTAAATTGATATACAAATTTTAGCACTGTTCAAATAGTTTTTTTTTCAAGGGATTTGGTCATTCTATTTAATATTTTCTATTAATTAGCTTGTGGTTGTTTCAAATAACTTCTTACCAGGACCTTAATTAAATTTTCTGGAATATAGCTATGTGTTTAGTTCTGGTGTTTGTGATTTGTGTCTTTTGGCTGCTCTGTTATTTTTTTTTTGTTTATTTATTTTAGAGTTTACTGGTTATTTGTATCTTATGGTTATTTTATGTTTAATAAGTAGTTTTTTCTTTCTATGTTTAATCTGATGCTGTTTTCATTTCCTACTTTGTTAATGTGGATGTCTAATCTTTGATTTTCCTAATCTTTGTGCTCTGGCTTAACTCCAATAATCGGATAGTATTATTTGCATAATTTCAGTCTTTTGAAATTTACTAAAGCTTACTTTATGATGTACCATATGGTTAACTTTGCTGTAGATGTAAGATGCATAGGTGCCTAAAAATTTATTTCAGAGATGGTGATTATTGTTTTAGGTTTGAAAAAGATCATAAAATCTGTTGGATTTTTTAATTCTGTATATTCATTTAGTTCATTGTTACTGAAAAGGTTCTGTTAAAATTCTTTTAGGGAAGTATAGTATTTTCTAGTCTCACTCCTCAATATTATCTTTCTATAATTTGAAGATACATTATTTGGTAAAAATCAACTAAAATGCTCATATCTTTGCAGTAGGTGTATTTACTGTCATGATATTACTCTATATATTTAATAATAGTTCGCCAGTTTTTATCTTAAAAGTAGTTTTCATCAGGTTAAATTTGTACAATTCTATGTTTCTATTTACTTTTAGCATTTTTGTGTAGTTTTATCTAAAGTATGTATTTTTCTAAGTGGTACACAGTTAAATTGTATTTTGTCTGTTTCCTCCCTGACAATTGACTTTAGTTATATTGGATTATCTGTTCAACTTAACTTTAATATAGTTATTCATAAATAACACTTTCATTTCTTCTACTACTATTTCTAATTCCTTGCCTCAAGTGGAACCAATTATTTATCTTTTCTACTTTCTGTTGTAGTATACTGTCCTCTGTCACAACTGTATGTGATGCCAACCATATACCAAAGACAAATCTTTGGGACATGTTAGGTTATGTGTGGTAGATTCAATGCCTACTGTGCTCAGTAGAATTGGGACACTTAAACTCTATTTATTTCACCTCTTTTTTTTGGTGTTGCTATAGAATAATAAATAAAGAGACAAACATATGTAAGTGTATATACACCAATATATACATAAAATTACACACACACACACACACACACACAGAATTCCCAATAGTCCTTTTTAAAATTATAATTACCTTGAACATACATTTTCTCTTTTCTTTTCACATATATACGTAACTTTTTCTTTGATTCTCTACTGCTACTTGACATAATTTTCTCTTCTATTAAAAACTCTCTTGATCTCTCTTTTACTGTTAATGATGTAAAGTTAGTTTCTTGTTTGTCTAGGCTTTCTGAAGTCTGCCTATGTATTTGTTTACATTGTCAAAGTTAACTGGATCTATAATCATTCACATCTATACTACTGGATGTATCTGAGAAAGGATTATTTTTTCAGAGAGATCACCCGAAGAAAGATGATTCCACTTATAAATTGTGGTACCAAATTCAATAAAATTATTGAGTACCAGCATTATCTCTGTCTTTGACCCACTTGGATGAGACCCACTCCTCACATGCTCAGTACTGTGACTTTTTTGTTATGACAGACAAATTATGAACCAAGACAAAACTTTTCTCTTTTTAAGTTGCTTCTTGTATTTTTTATAGCAAGGAGAAAAGTAACACACTTTTATTTCTGAATGGTAGCCTTCTATAATAAATAATTCTAGATCAGCAGTTATCATTTAAAGGTATATTTTTATCATTCTCTGGATTCTATTTTTATGGCTGTATTAACATTACTCCTTTGAAAGAAACATATCATTTCTTTGTGAACTTTGAACACTTTCCTATATCTCTTTGCTTTGTTTTATATGTTTATTCTGCTTGGAATTTGTAGTATTGCTTAAATCTGTGACTTTATTTTTGTACTTTAAATTTTCAAAAATCCTACTTTTTAGTTATCATGTTCTTATTTTTTGCTTTTGGACTATGTTTAAAAGATATGTAACCTTTTTTACACTGGATACTTCACAAAGGTTTTTTTTTTTTTTTAAATTGTTTTAATTTTATGTGTTTGGATGCTTTGCCTGCACCTATGTCTATTTTTTACATGCACATAATACCCATGCAGGCCAGAGCAGGAGATGTGACTCCTCTGGAACTGGTGTTACAGATGGTTGTGAGCCACCTTGTTAGTGCTGGGAGTCAAACCTAGTTGTTCTGTATAAACAGTTGGTGCTCTTAACCACGGTGCTGTCTCTCCAGCTCCCTCAGAACTCTTCTTCTTTTTTTTTTTTTAAATTTTCTTGCTTTACATTTCTATTAGTGACCAAATCTTTAATTATCTTCAATGTACTTGTGATTATTAAATCAAGGCATTTATCTTTTGTATATTTTATTGTGAGAAATTATCTGGTATTTGTCATCATTTATGGTTATCATCCAAAAGTATCCATTTTGTCCTTTAATTTTATGACAAAAATTTTCACATGAGGGGGTAGTGCATGTCTATGGAGATAAGAAATTGGCTTTTGTGAGAATCAGTCCCCTGGTTCTACCATGTGCGTTCTGAGAATTAAACTCAGGCCCACAGGCTGTTTAACAAGCACCTCTACCTAGTAAGCCATCTTGCTGGCCCTCATGAGGATATTAATTACCATTGTTTTATATCTATTTAGTCATCCTTTGTATTTCCTGCCAGTTACTTTTTGTTATCTATTTCCTTCATTTTTCATTTTTGCCAAGCCCATGGTACATGTTTTATAATGTTTGTGCTGCAAGCACAAACAGAGGTATCTTGAGTGTTTAAAGAATGTTATATTCTCTAATTTTGTTTTGCTGTTTCTGAGACACAGTAGGACCGATTCACACAGTTTCAATCCATGACTGAATCCCTTCAGGAACTCCTGTAGTAATTGTGTGATTTCTCTTTTATCAAAGGAAAATGTACTGGAGATTAACTTGGCTAATTATTTCCTTTTTAAAATACTCCTTCCTTTGGTTTCTTGATTTGAAAGTGATAATATGCTTTCATAGATATGTTTTAGGTGAAAAGTTTGATATACAGTTTTTGTTTGTCTGAACATTTTGGAAATAATCTGGATTAAAAATTATATTCAATTTTTGTTTTTTCAGAACTTATAAACACTAAAATTTCTAGTAAAATTCAGTAATTATCAAGTATTTGCAGTCATTTTTATTGCTATTCCTTGAGTTCCCTACCTAAGAGACAGAGAAATGAATACAAGATTATTTCAACAATCTCACTGTGTGACTTTTAACTTTTGTTTATAATTTTACAAAGCAATGTGGTTGAGAGTCTAGAACTGTTAAAAATAATAGAAAGGTGGGATTCTTATGTCAAAAGTAAAGAGGAAGTGGTAGCAATAGATATAATTAAAATTCACCTTCACTATTCCCTTTGAGGATTAGTAACTAAACAATCAATGTTCATGCTCAGAGCCAATAACACACAGCAGAGTAACATGTACTTATTCAATTGTTTATAATTTTTTCTCAAAGCGAAATATTTCAGAGTGAATAGCATCTTCTCTCACCCACTGTACCTGAATGAGAGGAAAACAACACAATATCCTATTCAGTAGCCCATGGCCATAAATGATAGCTTTTGAAAACTGTTAAAGCCCTTAAAATAAATATAACCTACATATTTGGCAGTGATGCTCTAAATTTCTTCTGCTTTTCTCCAAAACTTCTCAGGAAGCCTCTGAATATCCCTAACATTGTCCCTCTAGATGTTTTCAGAAAATTGGCTAGTCAGCCAGAGACAATACTTCTCAAAAGAGCGAAATATTAGCATAGTCAGGGGCTATGGGAGTGGGAGGTAAACATTAAATCTTCCACAGTCCATTTTAACATTTAATTCTTATTTATCTATTTACTTACTTATTTATTTATTTATTTATTTATTTATTTATTTATTTATTTATTGTGGCGTTGTTAAATTTTTGCCTGCATGTTTGTATGCACATCAAGCATGTGCCTGGTACTAGTGGAGGTCAGAAGGATGTACTGAATACTTTAGAACTTGAGTTACAGATGGTTATGAGGCACCATATGGGTGCTGGGAATTGAACCTAGGTCCTCTGCAAGAGAAATACATGCTTTAAATTGCTGAGCCATTTGTCTGGTCCCTTCCACAATTCATTTTAAAGAGGAGTAAAACAATACTTTATGAGAAGAAACAAGCAATTTAAGACCTGTGTCTAGATTCAATGCAAAGGCAAATAGCTTAAAACTAGAGATTATTATCACAAATTAAAACAGAGAATTCACATCAGGATTATACAGTTGGCTGAGAAGCTGTAGTTTTACTTGAAGTTAGAGCAATACTTAGAGTCAACTTGTTACTTCAGGGTGGGTTAGTATTACGGGTAGCAGAAAGAGCATCACCATTATATGTTTAATGTATAATTAACATATAATTAAAAATATGTTTAAGGTATATGTTTAAGGTATAATTTAATTTATGGCATCAACTGTAAGAAATGGTAGAAATTGCTTACAACTTTTAGAGCAAGGATCCTAAAAGCAGGCTGTTGCATTTGTAGACATGGGCAGAAACTGAACTTATCTTTGGTTCTGTCATAGCTGGAGGCTAAGGAGGCTAGAAGGGCTTCTGATTTCTTATATTTTCTCTTCCTAAATGGCTACCCCTGCCTGTGCTCAGTCTAGAGACCAGTCCTTCTGGTGAACATCTTCAGAACTGGATATTTGAATTCTTATTACACAAATGGGTTATTTCTATTTTTCAATTTCAGCCTGGCTCCTAAATGATTTTAAGGTCTCTAAAGGAAATGGTAGGTAGCTCGACGGGAAGCTTTTGAGGATAGTCTCCTTCTTCACAGACATTTGGTGTTCCTTCTTTGTTTGCCCTGGTAATAGTAAACACCATCTTTGCCATTCTGTATGTCTCCCATTCAATGGAGTGAGATATTTCTCTTCTTGAGTAGACACATGCCATTCTGATCTGCTCCAAATATTAGACATTACATACCATTATCTCCTCTCTTAAGCATCATTCCAGCTGGGCCTGTCTATCCCCTGACCTGAAATTTTCCCTCTTTTCTCAAAGCTAAATCTCTTGATGACATGTTAGAGAGCTGGGAGGAATAATTATCTCCTTAATGAGACAATGTATGTCTCCTTTCTAGAAACCTCTCTGCTTGTGAAACCCCTTACAGAGCTTTGTTCGTGCTGCCTTCTCACCTTCCTGAATTACACAGAAGAGGGTAGCTGCTGCTTCTTCTTCTTCTTCTTCTTCTTCTTCTTCTTCTTCTTCTTCTTCTTCTTCTTCTTCTTCTTCTTCTTCTTCTTCTTCTTCTTCTTCCTCTGCCCCTCCCTCCCTCTCCCTCTCCCTCTCCCTCTCCCTCTCCCTCTCCCTCTCCCTCTCCCTCTCCCTCTCCCTCTCCCTCTCCCTCTCCCTCTCCCTCTCCCTCTCCCTCTCCCTCTCCCTCTCCCTCTCCCTCTCCCTCTCCCTCTCCCTCTCCCTCTCCCTCTCCCTCTCCCTCTCCATCTCCTTCTCCTTCTCCTTCTTCTTTTTTTTATTTTTTTCCTTTAAGATCCTGGCTAAATCATAGATGTGCTGTCCCTGACAGTCTGCACTTCCTCACTATTTCTCTGGAGCTTTCTTCCCTTCTGCAGTGTAGTTCCTTGCTGACTTGTATTCCTAAGCTTGCCTGCTTTTTTGGAACTTAGCTTATAGGCATCACTTTCTTTATTATTATTATTATCATTAACATTATTATTATTATTAATTTTTAAATTTTATGTATTTTTTATTAAGTATATTCTTTATTTACATTTCAAATGATTTCCCCTTTCCTGGATTCCTATCCCCACCCCTGAAAATCCCATAAGCCATCTCCCCTCCCCAATCAACCCCCTCCTGCTTCCCTGTCCTGCTATTCCCCTACACTGCTGCATCAAGCCTTTCCAAGACAAGGGTCCTCTCCTCCCTTTGAGGTCCAACAAGGCCATCCTCTGCTATCTATGTGTCTGGAGCCATGGGTAACATCGTGTGTACTCTCTGGTTAATGTTTTTGTCCCTGGGAGTTCTGGGAATACTTGGTGACTCTTATTGTTGTTCCTCCTATGGTGCTGCAAACACCTTCAGCTCTTTGGGTCCTTTCTCTAGCTCCCCCACTGGGGACCCTGTGCTCAGTTCAATGGCTGGCTGAGAGTGGGCCCCTCTGTATTTGTGGGGCAGTCTCTGGATGGTCTTTCCCTCAGACTCTGCTCTACAGTTTGTCTCTGTATCTCCTTTTGTGGGTATTTTGTTCCCCCTTCTAAAAAGGACCAGAGTATCTATACTATGTTCTTCCTCTTGGGCATCATATTTCTGTTTGCCTCTTATCCATCTTCTTCCTCTTTACAGCTGCAGAGATTTACTGTTTGCGGCCTCATTTTCTTTTTTGAAACTTAGGTAAAATTGCCCTCAACCTTCCTCTGGATACATTTTTAAAAATTCTTTGTTAATGAAACAAAGAAACTAGAAAAATAACCTCAATTTCCCTAGTACCACCATCTTATACTTAAGTAAACTCTCAGACTGTTTTTTAAGTGGTTTTATCTAGAATTATATTTCAGACTATTATTATTATTATTATTATTATTATTATTATTATTATTATTATTTTACTTAACCCATGATCTCTATATAATCCATTTTCTAAACTCTGTCTTTCCCCAGATTCAACAGCAAGACTTAGAAAATCGTTGCTGTAGAAATACTTTTAAGTGGTTTCTCCTAGATGTATTTGCTATGATTCCTTTAGAGCCATCTAAACCTTTAGTGTTTGAGATATTATCTGTAATGACTAATGAAGGGGAGTAAAATCATTGGCCCAGGCAAATCTGGCTTATTTCATGTCAGAGTAATGATCTCTGTAGTTTTGATTAGTTATAATTTTTATCAGGTTAAGTAGAACAGAAAAGCCTTTTTACTATGAACCATTTTCTGCATGTGGGTCAAAAGCTTGCACATCAAAGTTACCTCTAATGCAGAATTAAAATGCCTGGCTTGTACAAAAAGTACTCATGCGTAAAGTCATTAGTAAAGATGATGGCAATTAGCCCAGCTGGTGTCAAGAGGGTCATAGTTATGGTCAGTACAAGAGACATTGATTTTAGGCAGCTGCATCAAAAATGTATAAAATATTACAGACGGCATAGAACAATACCTACCCCTGAGCAGATGGAAACAATTAAACCAGTTTATAGAAACTCTACTCCTAGCAGATGAGCTTAGACATGTGAATCAGGCACGTTACGCCTAAGTTCCAAATTTCCTCACAGGCTTAACAGAACTCTATCTTGCAAAAATTACAGACTAGAGACTCTCAGAAGGCTAGGTTCTTATGGCTTCTAAAAGCATGACCTTTGGTATACTGCTGGAGTATGTCTATATTTGTTTTATTAGCTGAAATTTTTGTTTGATATTCTTATAAGAATGGCTCTTCTTTCTATCTCTTATCCAGCTGTACTCATTAGTGGATTTTTTTTTTAATTCGTATCAGGTTTGGTGCAAGAGGATGACAATTTCTGAGAGCATTCACCACCACTATAAACCTGGTTGAAACCACACTGTTTGGTTTCGTCTTCCTTCTTCTATCACTTAGATTTTCATCAACATCTTCAACATTTATCATCCCAAGCTCTGAGATCACCATGTTTGGTGCCCTAAAGCATCTAGTATTTTTTATATCATACATACATGGGAAATTCAATATCCTGAGCAGAGCACAGAGGCCCAGAACTGTGATTGCTGTCCTATAATCATTCCCTCTTGTATCTGTTTTGGCTCCACTAACTTCCATGGAATTTCTCTAAAGCTCCAAGATTTACATTTTAGAGTTTTTCCTCTGCCTGGGAGATAATTTTCCATACAACTTTGCAAATAAATAAGTCATGGCAATAGTTGATGTCATAAATAGATTTCATTCAATACTAACCATTGCAATGCAAAGGGTGTGGAACTGAGCCAAATTATACTGAAAGAAAATACAGACATTCCGCAAGCAGGGTCTGCTACTATAGAGAAAGTCATGTTTAAGAGAGTCTAGCCTACCAACTAGTCACCTGTGTGTGTTTATTGGAACTTACCAGGAAACAGACTTCACAAATCTTCATGAAAAGAAGTAGCTTTACAAGTTAAGTGCCTTCCAGACTACACCCTTTAACACCAGGGATAAAGAACAAAAAGAGAGAGAGAGAGAAAGATAGATGCATATAACAGAGTTCCCAGGTCTTAAGAGTAGGCTCTGGGCTTGGATCCATTAAGGTTTAGGATTTGCTATCTACCTAAAGTAAATGTCCAAAGAAGAGTTCACAGACTATCTTTCTATCACCAGCTTTTGGATGGAACGAACTGTCCACTAAGCTATGCACAGGCAGGTACCCATGGAAGATCATACAGTCATACCAGTAGTATGACGATGAGTTGTTGGGAGACATGTCCCTCCTTCTTTCCCTCCCTTCCTCTCTCCCCTTCCTCTGTCCTTTCCTCCCTTCTTCTCTTCTTCCCTTCCTTTTTGTGTGTGTGAATGTGTGTGTGAGTGGGTGTACATTGTAATAGAAGAAGTTCTTTTGCATTAAATGTCTGTGTTGAGTCTACAGTATTGTGGTCCAAGGCTAATCTGGCATCCGGAGCAGCCTGAATACAGACCTGTCAGTGAGCATCTTTATTAACTCTACTGGGGATGAAAACTTCTCTTTGTCTTCATAGAGGTCTCTGTTCTGGGATCCATTCCTCCCAGAGAGGTTTTGTATTTTCATTCTTTCTGCAGTAGCACAATTCATGTTCCATACCTTTATACTACTCATGAATTTTATCACACACACACACACACACACACACACACACACACAGCATTTTTACATTGTAGAACATATGCATATATACACGTTTATAAGTGAAAACTCTGTGTCATACATAATGACTGTGAAGTTCCATCTTTAAAACAGTAAGGGCACAATAGAGGTTTTATAATAAAAGGTTTAAAGAATTTATTAGAATTAATGTCTATAAGGCATTTTGTATTGAAAACTCTAACTATGATAACTTAACATTTGGCTCAAGGGTGATGTCAGACCTCCATTGTGAAGTGTCTGCTCTCCCATATTACAAGGAATTGTCATGTTGGTAAAGAGTGTGCTCACATTTGAGAGTTAACTGCTGCATTTTTTTAAATCACCACACATACAACCATGTTACTGATAGCAGCACACAATAATTACATGGAGAGAATCTGATCATGACCCAAATTTTTATTCAATTATATTTTGGTTAACTTACATATTTTAATGAGAAAATATTATTTAGATTACATTATAATGTATCCTATGATATTTCTGTCTCTATCCCTCTAGTCTAGCAGCAATTCTTGTTAGAAGGAAAATATTCATTATGCACTTGAATAATTTAACCTTAAATACAAACTCAGAAAATTATTGTTCATATATATCTATGGTGAGTCATAAGGATGCTATTTTACGCATATTTAAGGACTGATTTATTAGCACATGTTTTATAGAGCTTTCTTTTCATAGATTATTTTATATTTATATCACTAAAGTAATGTGAATAGAGTCTTCTATCTAAAAAATGAAAATAGTAATTACACAAAATGAAAGGCTATGATGGTTATCACAGAATTCTGTCTCCCATTGAGGCTTCTGAAAATATTGTATTAACTGTGGGACAAATGCTTCTCTTAGACAATGAGGTAGGTACATGGTAGTCTGAGTAAGGTCGCCTGTAGTAATCAAGAAGAACAAACTTCTAAGAACACTTTAAAATAGATAATCATTCATTTCTACTAGTCATTTAACATAACATATTGCACTATTTATTTTCTCAATGTTCACGAGAAAATATTAATGACATACAGTGCAAATTCATTCCGATATAGGTCATTAAGCCACTCTTACTCATTTAAATAATGCCACAGTGGCTTCTATTCATTGAATTTCAATCATAAACTTTGCTCAAACAACATAATTGATCATTAATGTTCTCATTCGCTCCAGGCTCACTGTAGATTATTTTCTTAAGAGTGTAAAACCATTACCAGGGAGTGAGAGGCTAATCTCTTCTGTATTACACTTGGTCACCCGTGAGGGATATATTTTCGATTTAAAAAAAATGATAGAGGAGCTAGAGGGAAGAGCAAGTGAACCTAAGGCTTTAAAAGCTGGATTTTATAAAAATAGATTTTAAAGTATGGTTCTAATACTATTCATATCTCAATATATACACTTGAGGAGTTACTTTCTCCATTTCTGTACTAAGAAGAAATATAAAGTAAGGGCCAATTTATCTGAAATGCTTTCTTTCTTCATGACAAAAAGAATCCTGGAATAATTTCAAAAAATTAGGGTTTTAAGTAATTAAATTATCTGGCCTTGGAGTAAAAATATTAGAGCATCATTATCAATCTAGTCATTCAGAAGCTGATTGGTACTATTATAGAATAAGTATGTTGATGTTCATCTATGAGAACTTCTGTACTTCATTGCCTTGTTCACAAAGAACATAGATTCTGTTTGTAAAACCCAGCACATAGTCTCAAAGAAAACTATACAAATGTATACCTCATTTGAACCCAAACTGCAAAGCATTTCTGCACATATCATAGCCTATTTTAGTTTCCGAATAAATGACACGGAGTTCTTTTTTTTTTCAAAAAATTTAAAAAAATATATTTATTTTTTAACTAATTAATTTATTTATTCACTTTACATCCTGATTGTCTCTACCCTCACACATCCCTTCCTCCATCACCCCTCTCCTCCATCTCTGAGAACAAGGTGGTCCCCCATATGTACCAACCCATCCTGGCACCATCAAGTCTCTGCAGAACTAGGCACATCCTCCCCCACTGAGGCCAGAAAAAGCAGCTCAGTTAGAGAAACAGGATCTACAGAGCATCAATAGAGTCAGGGTAAGCCCTCACTTTAGCTGTTGGGGGACCCGCATGAAGACCAAGCTGCATCTCTACTACATATGTAAGGGGGGGTGGGAGGGACTTAGGTCCAGCCCATGTATGCTCTTTGGTTGGCGATTCAGTCCCTGGGAGTTCCAAAGGGTCCAAGTCAGTTGACTCTGTCATTCTTCTTTTGAAAGTCCTTAGCTTCCTCAATCCTCCCCTAACCCTTCCATAAGACTTCCTGAGTTCAGTCTAATGTTAGTCTCTGAATCAGTTTCAGTCAAAAGCTGTGTGTAGCTTCTCAGAGAACAGGTATGCTGGGCTTCTGTCTGAAAGAATAACAGAGTATCATGAATAACATCAGGGATTGGTTCTTGCCTATAGGATGGGTCTCAGGTTGGGCCAGGCATTGCTTGGCTTTTTCCCCAGTCTCTGTGCCATCTTTGTTGACGCACATCTTGTAGGCAGGACAAATTTAGGATGGAAAGTTTTGTGGGTGGTTGATGTCTTTATCCTTCCTGTGGCTATTTCAGGCTCCATATCCACCACTGCTAGGAGTCTCAGCCAGAGTCACCTCCATAAACTCCCTGAAGCCTCTTCCAATTCAGAGACCTAGTATTTTTATTAACAAGCTGCAAAACACTAAGTTAGGTAGGTTAAGAGCTATTCTAACCCAACAAAGTGGCAAACATTCAGGCACATGCCCTGTTACTTGCTACTTTGTCTTGCCCTGACTTATTCTAGTCCACATGTGTCTTCACGGCTGGTCTCTCATCACAACCAAATCTGAATCCTCCTGGTCCGTATACATCATCTCTCCATCATCTTCTTCCCTTCATCTCCTCCTTAACTCTAGTCTCTTCCTGACTGTCTCACTGGGATTGGAAATGCTGCCATATTCTCTTCTGCCCAGTTAATTGGCTAATCAGCTCTTGATTAACCAATCAGAGGTGGTAGGAAACCTAATTTTTACATATTAGAGAGATCAGAGATGTTTGACCATGCCATTGTCAAATGTACAGTGCATCATGCTCCCCCAATTATTTTAAATACTATCTTGTCCAAGACCATATAGGTACTTTACAATTTTAACATAACACACACACACACACACACCACATGTGCGCGTGCACACACACACACACACACACACACACACAAATTAAACTGATTTCCAATGTTTTGTTCTACTTTTGAAGAACTCTTTCTAAGCCTGTTTTAAATGTATCCTTTTCTCTCAAACTGCATTTTCACCCAGTCTTTGGAAGTTATGGTAAGAAAGTATCTGTGGTGCCCATGGCTTTCCTTACACAACTATCTTATGGTTAGTTACTCCAAACTTATGTGCTGTCTTATCCTTTCAAAACAAATATATGAGAAACAACATTTGCTCATAATATTCTTATTCTTGGTACTTAAGATTGTCTTAGCTAAGATTTGTAGGAGCAGGATTTTATTATAGCTACGAGCATTACTATTTTCAAGACGATTGGATCAATCCTGCTAAATTACTTTTGTTAAGGATTGTATTAGTTGATATAGCCAAGGAGACTGACAAGAGTGTGACTGTCCCTGTTTTCACTCCTTATATTACCAAAAGTATAAAGTAGGGATATCCATAGATGTCATCCAAATCAAGTAAAAGCAGACACAGATTGAGTTTTTATCCTGTACAAAAATTATCCAATAAAACACAGGATTATGCTATCTATTTAGAGATTTGGGACCTAGTGTCATATATTGTCCATATGCATTTGCCTTATTATGTTCTAAAATTTGTGTAAATTAAATGGAATAATGTTGTATAAACCAGCAAAATAATTGGCTAAAGAAAGACATATATATTTTAGAAATTAGAAAACAGGATGAGATAGAGGGGGGAATTATGCAAAGTTATTCAGGTATTTTCTTCTGGAAAGTGTCTCATCTAGGCATCAGATATGGCAGGATTGAAGTCACTGAGATCGAAGTTGTGAGTGACTTGAGATTGTCTGCAAGAGCTTTTGACCCCAGTCTCTTGCTATACCTATGTAACCCAGCGATGGCTTCCACCTCTCTCTATAGGACAACAAAACTTTATTTTTTGGAGTAATTGAATTCAAGGTTCCTTATGCACAGGCATAAGAGGAGACTGAGAGAGTCATGGCATTATAAAGAGCTAATAAATGAAGATCTAAATCCCCTGTATATACAATACAAAGATATTATTGATGCCATAAACTGGTATCTCAAGAAGTAGGAGTATAAACTTGACCTATAACCAAGTAGCCATTGGAAAAATACTTAAAATGACTAGAAGAAAGGGATCCAGATACTGAGGGGTTAGGAAAGGGCCAGTAATTTTTCATTTTCATTATACTTTTGAAGTGTGTTTGGCTTTTTAAAAGGGAGGGGCTTAAAATTTGCACATAAAATAAAACACAGTGAATAGACAAAACAGAACTTAGAGCCCTGCAGATTGCTTTGAACTCTGGAGTCTCTTGTCAACTAGGGAGACAATCTTGAAATATCAGGCTTCCTGGGCTGCTGAAACCCTGTAGGAGGCAGGGGGTGAGACAAGGGTCTTTAATTTCTTGGTCTTTCCAAATAATGAGTATACTACATGGGTCACATAACATAATTGTATAGTGTGCAAGCCACTGTGACAAGAAGTGAATCCTTGAGGGGCCAGCTCTCTTGGCTCCCCGAGCTCCATCAGCCTTTTGATGCACAGTTCATATTCTTCTTCTTGAGCCCTTATTTGGCCCAGCCTCAGTATTAGCAAACATTAGCAAACATTTCTCTAATGGCCTTGACATTTAGTGGGGCCCGTCCCACTAGTACATACCATATTTACACATGCTTTTCATCAAGATGCCATCTTGGTAGGATGAAGGACTTATCTCCAGAGCAATCAGGGATGGAGTGTGTGCATAGAAGCTCTTGCTGCTTTGATCTTTCATTCTCACAATGCCCTAGAAGCTATTTTCTGCCCAGGTGCTGAGAATACTAATCAACCTGGCCTTTGGCCTAGTTCCTGTCTTATTTTTCTTTCTCTGACCAAGTTCAGACAGACCAGCACCATTTTCCCAAAGTTTACTAATGTAACTCATTCTTGCTCCACTGGGATGCTCCTCTGAACTTCTTATGAAGTAGACTCTTCTTTTTAAAAAGTCCCCAATCTATGCATTATGCATTTTACTATAGTGTTTAAAAATGAAGCAATTTATATAAAATTCAAGCTGTGTGATCTAGAAATGTGTTTCCAGCTGCTTTCTGCACCTGAGTATATAAAGAATTCACCTGTGAGGCTTATTAAAAGAAATGGTGCCCAGTTCTCTACTATGTGTGTTCAATAGGCCTGAAACGGGGCCTAAAGTGTCTGTATTTGCAACAAACATTGGGAAGTAAACGGATTGACAACCATACTTTGAAAAAATTTAATTTTAAGGTGATTTTTCATGTATGTGTGAGATTTATCTAAAAATAATTTTATCTAGTATAGCTATGTTAGGTATTTTCCCTAAATCCATATGAAGGAAGGAAATAAACACTGTTGTATTCAAATTACTGAAGTATAAATGCATATTAAGAGAAAAATAAAAACAGTATCAGGAAACCTCAGAAGACCCATCAAAAGTGGAAGCAAAATAAGAATTATCTGGTGTTTACCCATCAAGTTAGTATTTTCTTAACTGAAATACCTTCTGAAAAGAGTGACAGATGTCATGGACTCTTAGCAATAATCTTCATTTTTACAGAAGTGATAACCTGCAAGAAAATTCTAGTGGTGTTAATTGAAGCTGAAGAAATATGAAAGATACAAAATAGGAAGAATGCATAATATAAGTTAATTTTAATGATTAAGGATAATTTAACATGCCGCTGCTAATTGTGATGTTCAGTATGCCTGGCTGAACAGAGAATTTTCTCTCTGATTCTCTTCTTGTCTTGAAATATCTTAATTCTCTTCTTTACATACCAGTGAGTTTGGGGCAGGAAGCATGGCTCAGCCACGTATTACTAACACTAACACATTGCTCTTCCCGAGGGCCTAAGTTTCGGGTTTGGTTGGTTCCTAGAACCCAAGTGAGCTGCTCCTAAGCATCTTAACTCCTAGTCCATGGAAATCCACACCCTCACGTGGGCTCAGCCAGAATCCCAGCACTTATCCCTCATGCACAAATACAGGTAATTAAAATTCAAAATGAATCCTAAAAGGAAACCAGCGAGCTTTTCTGGCGGTTTATAAGGCGGTTCAGAGATGTTACCAATAATATCATCCTTGCCTCACATTCTAGCCCCTCGATGAGACAGTGCAGCAAGAGACGGTGCGATACGTTGGTTATGTGCTGCAGAGCACTTGGTATTTGCCACAAGCAGGGACCAGAAACCAGAAATCTCAGTGGTCTAAGCACTGAGATTGGAGGTCAGGTTTACACCTTTTTCTTTAACTGTATCAGCTTTAGTGTGCAAACTAGGCTTCTGAAACGAGTGCCAGGAAAGGAATTAACTGACGAAGGTCTAATCTTACCACCCAGTTTCCTTCATCAATCTGACAGGAGTGTATGGCTTCACAAGACCCAGTCTCTGTTGAATGAAGAACTATCCTCTGGAGCAAAGGAGAAAAGACAGTCCTGCTATCATAGATGTTCCATAGACCATTTTCTTAAGACCCTTGGCCTGTAGCCCTCTCTTAGGAAAGTGTCTGAGGCATGCACTCGTTCTTCCTTACTCTGAAACTGGGCTGTGAATCTCAGTTCGATGGAGTCAGAGAACACCTCTTTAGAGCTCATGTAGAGATCAGTTTGTATTATCTTCATAGCAGAAGATTCTAGTTCACCTAAATCTTGTGATAAAAGAGCTAAGATTTGAATAGCTGAATAATGAAGAGGCTAGGGCTAGGTTACTGGTATTACTTGTCTAAGGATGCCTTACTCTCATCTGCTGTCCTGGTAGCTTGAAATCCTTGCGTTGCAAGATCTGAGACTATCCCTTCCAAAGTACTGTGTATGTAAGAAGAAATTAATCTTTGAGATACTTGACCTAATTTTACTTCTTCAATTTAGTTTTCACTTTCTTGTCAGTAAGAGAGGATGTGTAGCTAAAACTGCTCAGAATTTTGTCAAATGTGCATGAACTCAAAGGAGAGACCACTGAACCAAGGGTAACAATTCTGATGTCTCTAAGGCAGAGTGGACCCTACTGTATTTATTTAATTTTTTTACACTTCACTGCTTTATCCCTTAACATATTGAAAGAAATCTTGTATTTAGTTTGCAAAGAAATAAAACAGAATAATGTTTTAAATATATGATACCTAATAACGCATTTAGCTGATACAATAAAAATTGTGAGCTGGGCAAGATCATCCCCATGAACAGAAGAAGCTCTGGCAGCGCATACCTTTTGTTCTCTGGAAGATATTTTTCTTCATTATGAATTACTGTTTGGAACTTTCCCAGCACAGAGAATTGCTGGAGAAATATTTCAGGATGTGAATTTTCAGGGTCCGTGAGTGTGCTGTGTCCAGACAGGGCAGAGCCTGGGAGACTCAGGGCGGCATTGTTATTCAGCTCACCGAAGCTGCTTCTCTTTCAAAGGAACCACCCGGAGGCCCAGGCCTTTCATGGTCAAGTTTTGCATCTTGTAGAAAAACTCCCGAAGGGATTTTTAATATAACTTTTAAAAATATTTAATATAACTTTTTTTATGTGTTTAGACATAGTGAAGCATGCAGTGTTTCTGCAGGTTGGTGTGCTGCTTACCATAGTTTTACATATGGAGTTATTTTCGTAACTACACTGGGGAAAAGCTAGGGACGTGTCCATCATCTGATATGGTCTGGCAGAGCAGTACAACCACTATCTGTTCATGAAATCTTTGCTCTCTTCCGGGTTAGAAAAGTATAATATATGCTCACTTGTGTTATTCTTTTTTTCCTTTCCCTTGCAACTTTTAATATTCCTCTTTGTTCTGTATGTTTAGTGTTTTGATTATTATTTGCTGAGGAAGCTTTCTCCTCTGACTCTATTTGGTGTTCTGTATGCTTCTTGTACCTTGATAGGCATTTCCCGTATTAGTTTAGAAAATTCTACTTGATTTTTTTTTGAAAATATTTCCTTGCCTTCGACCTGGTTTCTTCTCTTTCCTCTATCCCTATTCTTAGAATTGGTACTTTCATAATGTCCCAGATTTCCTGGATATTTTGTGCCTGACGTTTATAGAGTTAACATTTTCTTTGACTGAGGTTATCCATATCTTTTATGTTGCCTTCAGTGAGATTCTGTCTTCCACTTCTTGTATTTGGTAGATAAGATTTGCTTCTGAGTTTCCTCTTTGAGTACCTATTTTTTTTTTTTATTTCCAGTTTTCCTTCAGTTTGTGTTTCCAGTATTGATTCTATTTCTGCTTTCAGGTCTAGAACTGTTTAATTCAATTCCTTCTATGGTTAAGTGGATTTATTTACTTCCCCTTTAAGGACTTTTATCATAGTTTAGAAATATTTTGAAATAATTTAGACATAACATAAACGTTATTTCTCAGGCCTAGTCATGTTCTTTCCGGTATGTAGTATTTCTCACGGTCACTGTTGCTGGGCTCTGTTAGAGGCATATTAGCCTGGATGTTATTCTATCTCCATGCTGGTATCTAGGCATCTGGGTTTGGGATGACTGGAATGTTAGGTGCTTATTACAGGTCTTGTTTCGTTGGGTGGGGTTTTGCTCCTCCTTTGTTTCTGTTGCCCTCTCTGCTTCTTAGGAGAGGTTTTGGTATCTGTGTATTGCCAGGGAGGGAATCTTCTGGGATCCTGATGAATCCTGCTGCACTTTAGGGCTAAAAATGTGTTTCTAGGTATTGGGAACTGCTGACACTTAGGGGTGAGGCTGGGCATTAGGGAACTAAGGGGGCCACAGGAAGGTGGAGAGCAGGATTCCACCAGAATTTGCTCAGTCCTCTGGGTATAGGAACAAAGAGTGAGGAACAGCCTCAGCATGCAGTCTGGTACAGGGCCAGGGATGAAACTGGGGGGGGGGGGGGCGGGATTTGGAAAAGAGGAGGGGAAGGCAATATCTGCAGCTAGCCCATCTGCTTCTCTGGTCGGTGTCGTCTGCAGGTTCCAGGAGGATCTAGTGTTTCCTTTAAACACTTGAGTCTAGGATCCATTTTAAATTAAGAGTAGAGGTCCTTATAACTCATTATATTTCTCTACGTGGATATTCAAATGTTCCATTCATTGAAAATAACATTCTTCCCCCATTTTCATCCCTATAAAACATTGTAAGTCATGAAAGTCCACATGCATGGTTCTACACAGTTGTCTGTGTCACCATCTGTAAATGACATTTTAAAATGTTAATAATTTTGTTTGTTAGTAGTATGGCCTGCCTCCCAATAATCAAGAAAGTGTTCAATGGAGTTTTAAATAGGTTTTAGGTCAATTATTGAGTAAATTACCCCTAATGTATTTTTCTGTACATTAGACTGTTGATTCCCCAGCTTCTTTTCCGAAGTCCTTGCTGTTTGAGTCTTACCTGGGTAATTTCTACTCCATCAGTCTGTACTCAGGCTACTGGTTCACCATGTCTAATAGAGAACTACTGTTCTCTATGTGCTTTCCCCTTTTCTCTTTCTTTTTCTTCTTCATCTTTTTCTCTTTGTGGTTCCTACCTGCCATCCCCAGTCTAGTAACTGAAATCTGCCTACATTTATTGAGAAGCAAGGTTTCCACAAGAGGGCTGGTATACAGAAGAACTTGCTCATTGTTGGCAACCAGATCTTGAGATTTAGAATTTAGTATTTGTATACACAGCACAAGACCAATACAACAATCATCCTTTCCCTTCTCTCCTTCCTCCTCCTTGTCTGAACAGGACTTCTCACTGAATCTGGAGTACTCTAGTTTAGCTAGCCTCATTGGCTGCTGAGTCCTCAGAATCTGACTGTCTCTGCCCAGTTCCCTGACCAGCATTGACATTGTGAGTATGAGTATTACAAGTATAAATACTTGTAATAAATTGCAATTAAATTTTATTTATATTAAAATTCATATTAGATTTTGGTATGAATATTATTATGGCTAGATAAAAAGCGAAACAATATAATTTTGGCTTTTAGGGGAGTTTGAAAATGATATTTTTTCTAAAATATTCAGATGAGCTGATTACATCAGCTTTTATTTAAAAACTTTTTTTAATTTATTTTTATTCGATATAATTTATTTACATTTCAAATGATTTCCCCTTTTCTAGACCCCCACTCCCCGGAAGTCCGTAAGCCTCCTTCTCTTCCCCTGTCCTCCCACCCACCCCTTCCCACTTCCCCGTTCTGGTTTTGCTGAATACTGCTTCACTGAGTCTTTCCAGAACAAGGGGCCACTCCTCCTTTCTTCTTGTACCTCATTTGATGTGTGGATTATGTTTTGGGTATTCCAGTTTTCTAGGTTAATATCCACTTATTAGTGAGTGCATACCATGATTCACCTTTTGAGTCTGGGTTACCTCACTTAGTAAGATGTTCTCTAGCTCCATCCAATTTGCCTAAGAATTTCATGAATTCATTGTTTCTAATGGCTGAATAGTACTCCATTGTGTAGATATACCACATTTTTTGCATCCACTCTTCTGTTTAGGGATACCTGGGTTCTTTCCAGCATCTGGCAATTATAAATAGGGCTGCTATGAACATAGTAGAGCATGTATCCTTATTACATGGTGGGGAATCCTCTGGATATATGCCCAGGAGTGGTATAGCAGGATCTTCTGGAAGTGAGGTGCCCAGTTTTCGGAGGAACCGCCAGACTGATTTCCAGAGTGGTTGTACCAATTTGCAACCCCACCAGCAGTGGAGGAGTGTTCCTCTTTCTCCACACCCTCTCCAACACCTGCTGTCTCCTGAATTTTTAATTCTTAGCCATTCTGACTGGTGTAAGATGAAATCTCAGGGTTGTTTTGATTTGCATTTCCCTAATGACTAATGAAGTTGAGCATTTTTTAAGATGTTTCTCCGCCATCCGAAGTTCTTCAGGTGAGAATTCTTTGTTTAACTCTGTACCCCATTTTTTAATAGGGTTGTTTGGTTTTCTGGAGTCTAACTTCTTGAGTTCTTTATATATATTGGATATTAGCCCTCTATCTGATGTAGGATTGGTGAAGATCTTTTCCCAATTTGTTGGTTGCCGATTTGTCCTCTTGATGGTGTCCTTTGCCTTACAGAAACTTTGTAATTTTATGAGGTCCCATTTGTCAATTCTTGCTCTTAGAGCATACGCTATTGGTGTTCTGTTCAGAAACTTTCTCCCTGTACCGATGTCCTCAAGGGTCTTCCCCAGTTTCTTTTCTATTAGCTTCAGAGTGTCTGGCTTTATGTGGAGGTCCTTGATCCATTTGGATTTGAGCTTAGTACAAGGAGACAAAGATGGATCAATTCTTATTTAAAAACTTTTAATAATATGAATTCCCTCTAATAAATATAGATTTATATTCATGAATCAGTAGGTCATATAGGTAATTTATATTATTCATACTGTATATATTCTACTATGAATTTTAAAGATTGTTTTTTTCTACTGAAGCAACATTGTTGGTATTTTTTTCATTTTATGAAATTTATGTATGTATATATACATAGATTTGGTATGTTTGTATATCTGAACTCACATATGTACACACTTGAATGACATGGGAAACTTGGAGGTCAGAGAGTGACTTTATGTAATTGGTTCTCTCCTACCAGCACATAGGCACTTGGGGCTGAATTAAGGTCATTAGGCGGATGCCTTTAACAGCTGAGTCATCTTATTGTGTGTTCCTTTTGATTAATGTCCCCGATATCTATAATGATGACAATTTTTTTGTAGTTAATTTTATTTATCTCAAAGTTATTTGAGATCTTTTGAGTAAGAACTATGACTGTTTGCAAAGCCCATTAGTTGTACTTACAGTTTGGAAAGGAATTATAGAGCTGGATACTCATGTTTTATTGTCTTAGTGTCTTTGCCTATGTCTTTGATAAGGCATCCTAACAAACTTTATTGGAATGGTTTGTTTTGGTTCCAATTCAATATTACTCCTTGTCGTGTGAGCTGAGTCTGCTGCTCACATTTGCAAGGACTGTCAAAAGCAGGGGTTAGGGAGATACAGGCTTTATATAATCCAGATTCCAGACTAAGAAATGGTACCACTTCCTTCTCTTTTCTGAAGAGAAAAGGAGAAAGAGTGGGTGCAGGGGTGGGGGTTGTGTTAGAGGTGGGGTGAAAACAGGGGAGGGGAAGGACTGAGAGGAAAGAAGGGAGTGGAAACTGCAGTTGGGATGTAAAGCATAGAAAGAAAGAAAGAAAGAAAGAAAGAAAGAAAGAAAGAAAGAAAGAAAGAAAGAAAGAAAGAAAGAAAGAAAGAAAGAAAGAAAGAAAGAACTGGTGCCACCCACAAGGGTTAGCACTTCCACTTCAATTAACCTAACCAAGATAATTCCTCACAGCCATGCCCAGAGTCCTGTTTTTGAGAAGATTCTAGATGCTAACTCATCAAGTTGACAATTGTGATTAACTAACTACAACACTTACTTTATAATTTATTAAAAGCATATGGCATCATCTCTAGATTTTTTATTTATTTTCTGAAAATTTCAAGTAAAATACTTCATGGATTATTGTGAAGTCGTAATCATTTACATGGAGATGGAGACTTATTTGTACAGTTGTTTGTTTTTAACAAAAGCACATAATTGTGTTGGCCAGTAGGAAGCCACTCCTCTTTAGGGTGGATGAAAGGCATTCTAATTAGAAAAATAAAAGTTTCTGTAATAATCTATGATTCCATGCTTGAATACATGATAGCTACGTCTTTATATTTGTATTTTGTAGAAACACTAGATAGGAAACAGTATTATGACGTCTCTGTGAAACCTTGTATACTATGTGTTTGTATGTGCATATGCATATGTTGAGAGAGAGAGAGAGAGAGAGTTTTGGAAATAGATTTAGACTCTGTGGTTCTAGAACTATCAAGGATATTCTCTTGATAGTCTATTTTTTATTTTCTAGGATAAAACAGGTTTTTTTGAACCACTGTGTGTGTGTGTGTGTGTGTGTGTGTGTGCGCGCGTGCATGAGCACGCGCATGCATGCTTGCACACATGTACTTGTGTTTCTTAATGTCAACTTTACTTAGTTACTAGAAGCCTAAACTAAAAAAAAGGGGGGGGAGGTTTACTTTTGTTTCTGGTTACTTTTTCCTATACTCATGCAGAAGATAGACTTTGTCAGGAGAATCTAAGGAAAGCATGAGTCTTGGCAAGCGTGCTTGCATCTATAAGTGATAGCTTGGGAAACTAAATGGAAATAAAAAATAAAAAAGTATACCATACATACATAAGCTGCTACTACATTTTATCACACTTAACGTAGTATGACAAAAATAAATAAAATATTAAAATTTATCTTACCTACAAGATGTGCAGGGATAAACACGCAGCAGAGAGTGAGGGGACAGCCAACCAGTGACTGGCCTATCTTGAGACCCATCCCATGAAAGAGAGCCAACCCCTGACATTATTAGTGATACCCTGCTGTGTTTGCAGATAGGAGCCTAGCATAACTGTCTCCTCAGAGGCTTCTTCTAGCAGTGGATCCAGACGGAGGCAGAGTCCCACAGCAAAACAGTGAGTCTTGTGTAAGAGTCAGAGACAGAAGTGAGCAAGTAGGAGGGGGTCAAAGACACCACAAGAAGACAGGATCCTCACAGAGCCTGGGTTACCAATCAGGAAACATGTAGGAGCTACACATTTATAGCAAATGTGAAGCTTGGTGCTCATGTGGCTGCCCTAACAAATGGTGAAGGGGCTGTCTCTGTCTCTATTCACTGCCATTGGATCCCCTTCCCTACTACTTGGGCTGTCTGGTTGGACCTCAGTGGGAGAGGTTGTGCCTAGACCTATTGGGACTAAATGCCCAAGATGGGGTGGTATCCAAGAGAAGGGTTGGGAGCAGTGGGAGGAGAGGCTGGTATCAGAGAAGGGAAGGGAGCTGTGATCAGGATTGTAAAATGAATGAAATAAATATTTAAAAAGAAGAAAAATGGAATCCTGTTTGATTTCCTATGCATTACATTTAATTGCACTTTAAAATAAAATTAGTAGTTACTAAGATTAAATAATTTTTGTAAGAAATCAAAAGTTTATTTTTCATATATTTCCAATTACATTTATAATTTACTCTGTTGAAATGTATATACATGTATATAGGAGTGGCTTATATTTTTAATATTGAAGGTTTATCAAGGTATATTTATTTCCCACAATCCCATTTCCTCTGTGAATCTCAAGATCTGTCTGTAATTTTATACACTGTTTTATCCTTGGATAGAAGCACATTTAGGAATCTTGGGGTGTAGGATGTGTAAGGTAGATTAAATGTTCCCTCTGGTTCAGTAGAGTCCTCAACAGGTCACAGAAATTTATATCATTCTTAATATGAACCATCTGCTTTGAAGTTGGTTCAATTCTGAATGTGAATTCACTTATCTTAGAAGGAGTTTAATGGGGAGAATGTATAAGGCAAAGTGTATTTCCTCAAAGAACCAGATGATACGACAGGATACGTTTCAGAAGAGGATTATGTTTTTTTTTTTTTAAAAAAAACCCATGAGTTCTTAAGTTGGAAGATCCATAGTTTTGATTTTGTTTTTTAAATCTTAAAACAAATGAATTGTATTCTACCTAACAAGAAATAAGAAAATGTTACTCTATACAGATGAAACAGAATGGATTGTTTTGTATGTCAAAGTAATGAACACTTACAGAGCCAGACCATTGGCTGGTTAATAATGGACACCTGAAAATTAGTTCTGTGTCTTCAATGCTTTTTTCTTGTTTTTTAAATGGTAAGGCTGTATCTACTGGAAACAATGGAAATACAGCGTTTGTAACCTTGTAAAACCAGTTGCATCTAATTTTTTCTCAGATTCTTTCTTCCTTTCGGTTTTAATGGAGTTCTTTCTCAGTCTCTTATGCAGACTTCTCTTTCTCTCATTCCACCATCTGGACTGCAAAGCACATGCCAGCTGTCTATGATTGGCCAAATTTCTATAGTCACATTGAGTTCGTTGATGAATTGCAAGTATTATAATAGGACCAATAATTTTAAGATGTTATCTATAGAGGGGATTACTTCCCACAATCCTTGACATGTATATCATTTATATGGGAACATTATCCTTTGTCTCTAAGGTATGTTCACTTTAAGAGACCAAAGGTGCCTTCCCCCACCCCATCTTCCTGCTTTTTCATTTTATTTTGAATTTTCTGTGCTAAGAAAGATCCTAACATCCACTCAGTTTTCCTGGCCACAAAGTTGGAAATTGAGAAGTCATCTTCTACAACCTACATCTTACTCCAGCCTGCACCTGATGGATATTAATCTTAATAAATGACCTTTCTACTACTCTTTTTTTTAAAAAATCATCTTACTGTACCTTAAAGATCTGGTTTGAGAAAAATCTGCCTCCTGCCACACATTGTGTAGTGCAACATTGTCTAAGAACTATCATTACTGCTGCCTAGCCTCAGACCACAAATCTTCATTTTTCCCCAATAGACTCCATCTTCAACTCTGCTTCAGTTTTAACCAGCATGTATGTATATATATATATATATGTGTGTGTGTGTGTGTGTGTGTGTGTGTGTGTGTGTGCATATATCCCTTATTGTCACAGAAATGGAGGTCAGCTGTTAACAATTGCAAACAGTTTAATTATATGGTGAAAGTTGTTAGTGGTAAAAGACCCCAGTGCAGAACCACCTTCCCTCAGGAACTGAAAGATTGAAAAGCTGTAGTTTTCTTTAGAGAAAATACAACATGCATACTAAATATGAGGTCTGCTTAATTAAATTAAGCTATCGGACCTTGTTATATTAGAAAACAAAAATAGCATGACAAATATTGTTTAAGCTTATCAAATTTTAATATGAAGGCAAAAGGTGCCTTAAAAATAATAATTCATGTTTAACTACAAGAAAGTGTGAAAATAATTAAGAGTTTGAAAATATGCTTACTTGTGTTTCCATGCTGACCTCATTATGGAAATAAGTTAGTTGATAATTTTGAAGAGAAAGGTTTTGCCTTTGCACAGGTCACAAAGCCATTCTGATTTTCCCAGTCAGTGAGGACAACCGACTAGTGATGGTGACCTCCTCACATTCAAGTATTGACTTGAGCAGTCAATCAATTGCTCCTATAATTATAGCTGTAATAGTGACATTGAAGTGGTTTTCGATTCTGTACAGATGACATATAGTAATAGCACTCTACTTTACTGTCTCCATCATAGAATTTCAGACACGTGACATGAATTCTAGACATTAGTCACATGATGATATTTTGTCTGTTACAGGCTTCAGACTTGATTTTGAGGGATCGCCACAATTAGGATGTGTGGACTAACTAATGCCACAGGCTCTGCATCTAACCATGGGTTTAAACAAAAAAAAAAAAAATAGGATCCTAAGTTTTAATAAGAAACAATCATACAAAATGTCCATTCACAACCACATGAGTGAAAAATCATTATGACTACCTTGTTAAGATAATTTGTTTAGGAATCATCTGAAATATTGATTTTTTGGTAGAATCTATTTTTTTTTAAACAATTACAATTACAATTAAATTGTCTCCATCATTTACCTTTCTTTAAAAGGCAATTTGTCTCCAATGGAGGAGTTAGAGAAAGGACTGAAGATGCTGAAGGGGTTTGCAACCCTATAGGAAGAACAACAATATCAACCAACCAGACCCCCTAGAGCTCCCAGCTACTAAGGCACCAACTAAAGTGGCTCTGGCAGCGTATGTAGCAGAGTACAGCCTTGTCAGGCATCAATGTGAGGAAAGGTTCTTGGTCTTATGAGGGTTTGATAGATGCTCTAGTGTAGGGGAATCGAGGGTGGGGAGGTGGGAGTGGGTATATAGGTAGAAGAAAAGCCTCATATAAGCAGAGGGAGTGGGGATAGGAGAGTGGGTTTATAGGAGAGGTGAAAATTGGGTAAGGGGGTAATACTTGAAATGTAAATAATAATAATAATAATAATAATAATAATAGAAAATAAAATTAAAATTAAAAGGCAATTTCTATTCTTTATTTTAATAACTCAGCATTTACAACTTTTAGTGGATTATAGATGAAGACTTTTAAATGGCATTGGATTTGAGGTTATGGAGTAAATAACCCCACAACCATAACTGCATATTTCATCAATTCATCATTTCTATTCATGAGTTTCCTTTGGGAAGACCCATTAGTACCCTAACATACTTTTCCTGTAACTTCACTGTGATCCATGAGCATTATTATTTATTTTCATTTTTAGTATATGTACTGGCTGGTTTTGTGTGTCAACTTGACACAGGCTAGAGAAAGGAGCCTCCACTGAGAAAATGCCTCCATGAGAAGCAGCTGTAAAGCATTTTCTCAATTAGTGATTAAGGGTAGGAGGACCCATCATGGATGGTGCCATCCTTGGTAGTCTTGAGTTCTGTAAGAAAGCAAGCTGAGCAAGTCATGGGAAGCAAGCCAGTAAGTAACATCCCTTCATGGCCTCTGCATCAGCTCCTGCTTCCTGACCTGCTTGAGTTCCAGTCCTGACTTCCTTTGGTGATGAACAGCAATGTGGAAAAACTGAATACACCCTTTCCTCCCCAAATTGCTTCTTGGTTATGATGTTTTATGTAGGAATAGAATCCCTGACTAAGAAAGTATATTATATATTGATTATCTAACATAATGACCTTTACGATGACATCCTCGACCATGTGTGACATATTTTGATTATGCTGTGTTCCATGTCCCTCTCTGTCAATTTTTCCTCCCTTTGATTTTCATTTCCCACAATTGCCTCTTCCAGTATTACCTGAGCACCCAGCTACACCACTCCTGGGTGTATACCCCAAAGATGCTCCAACATATGTTTCACTATATTCATAGCAGCTGTTGTATCCCTGATTCTGAAGAACTCCAGGGGAGCTCAAGAACTGCAGGGCCTGATGCAAATATGCAAAAATTCTCTATTTTATTAATATGAGTTGGACTGGAATCACAAACCTTCCTACTGTGCAGGGAGGAGTGTGACCCTGAGCCTAGAGGGCTTCACATTGAATAATATTGCTTTCTCTCAAGGTTAGTGGATAAAGATGATATAAATTATAAGACTAATTAGTTGAACAGAAACATTCAACATCAGTTGAAGTATTGAGGAATGCCCAGCATTAAGGAGATTACCCACCTCATAACATCCTTAGGTCCATTCCTATCTCAGAATGCCAGTAGGCATTGCTGTCCTGAAAACTTAATGTATAGAATGATGCATATGAAGATATCAAATCAAATGTTTTCAGTAAACTGTTACTTTTGTTTTAAAATTGCTGAGATATTTCTCTTTTATTAGCTTTTAGGATTAAAGTTCATTATCTTCATTTGACATTTAGAACAACTAATTTTATTGTTAGGATATCACTTACAAACTACAAAGAATTTCTTTAATTATAAGTTTCAGTTGACTTCCTTTGGTATATATTAAAGTTTTATATATTTATTTTTGTATTGAGTGACCCACAGATAGTTTTACCTTTGTAAATAAAACATTGTTTGAATTTGCTAAATATTCATTGCATAATGCACTGTTTCCAAATTTGTAAATCAAATCAAATATGATAAAAATTTCTCAGTTATTTTTGCAAATTAAATCCATCTTGATTTTGTCACAAGATTGAGATATTATTATAATGATATTAGCTAAGACTTGCAAGGTTCCAAAAATTTTGCAGTTGTTTTTAAGTGGTGAAGTGTGTAACTTTGTTGAAGCACAGCCTTGAGATCTTGTGATGACCACCAGTTGAATATGGCTTTCAAGGTCCCACAGAGGGCTAGATAAACTGAAATTGATAATTTTCATTATCAATATTTTTCTGACCCCTGTGAAATTGTATTTGTTTTTATTTTATTTTATTGGAGGCAGAAATATGAAATGCCCTAATATCATTGTTATAAATACCTCAGAAAAATAAACTTGAAAAGGCTGGGTGAATGGCTCAGTTACTAAGTGCTTGCAGTGCTAGCTTGAGGACCTGAGTTCAATCCCACAGAACTCATGGGAAAAAGCCATGCATGACATCTGGCATCTGTTGTCCCAGAACTGGTGAGGGTGAAACTGGAGAATTCTTGGAGATTGCTGGCCAGCTAGTCTAGTTAACTTGGTGAACTCTAGGTTTAATAAGAGACTCTGTCTTGTAAAACAAAATGGATAGGAACCGAGAAAGACACCCAATGTTGACCTCCGGCCTCCAAATGCACAGTTACATGCATAAACACACATACACAAACAAATCATCAATAAGGGAGTAATGCTAAATTTGGCTCATGGTTTGAAAGTATAGTCAGCCATGCCAGGGAAGCCATGAGAGAAACTCTAGGCTGTGTGGTAGCAGGGGTTTAAAAGAATAGTCAGCCATGCCAGGGAAGCCATAAGAGAAACTCTAGGATGTGTGGTAGCAGAGATTTAAAGTTACTTGTTCACATTTGTGCAAATCAGGATCTCTCTCTCTCTCTCCCTCCCTTTCTCCTTCCCTCCCTTCCTCCCTCCTTCCCTCCCTCCCTTCCTCCCTCCTTCCCTCCCTCCCTCTCCTTTTCACTCTAGCACATGGACAATGGCATTCACATTCAGGATATAGGATTTCCCCCTCTTCTTAATAATCTTAAAGCCATTCCCAAATAGATACTTCACCTCACCAATACACTAGGGGTTTCTTAACCCAATTAAGTTAATGGTACAAATTGGTACAAATTACCCATCACACACATTGTACACAGGCATTAAGTTATCATAAGTTGCTTCATAAACAGCAAGCAGCAAGTTTTACATTTCATTTAGTAAGATGCAGTTCTGAAAACACATAGTAAGTTTGGAAGATCCTTTCTCTCTGCCATATAGTGTAATTTATTTATTTTTCTATATTCTTTGTTTATATTCCAAATGATTTTCCCTTTCCCGGTTCCCCCCTCCCATAAATCCCATAAATCCTCTTCCCTCTGCCCATTCCCCAATCAAACCCTTCCCACTTCACTGTCTTGGTACTCTCCTACAATGCTGCATCAAGCCTTTCCAGGACCAGGGCTTTCTCCTTCCTTCTTCTTGGGAATGATTTGATATGTGAGTTATGTCTTGGGGATTCAGAGCTTCTGGGCTAATGTCCACTTGTCAGTGACTGCATTCCATGTGTGTTCTTTTGTGATTGGGTTACCTCACTTAGCATGATATTTTCCAGTTGCAACCTGTCTTAGTCAGGGTTTCTATTCCTGCACAAACATCATGACCAAGACACAAGTTGGGGAGGAAAGGGTTTATTGAGCTTACACTTCCACATTGCAGTTCATCACTAAAGGAAGTCAGGACTGGAACTCAAGCAGGTCAGGAAGCAGGAGCGGATGCAGAGGCCATTGAGGGATGTTTCTTACTGGCTTGCTTCCCCTGGCTTGCTCAGCCTGCTCTCTTATAGAACCCAAGAGCACCAGCTCAAAGGTGATTCCACCCACAAGGGGCCTTCCCCACTTGATCACTAATTGAGAAAAATGCCCCACAGCTGGATATCATGGAGGCACTTGCCCAACTAAAGCTCCTTTCTCTGTGATAACTCCAGCCTGTGTCAAGTTGACCCACAAAACTAGCCAGTACAATTGACCCCTTGTCAACTTGACACACAAACACATCACTATTAAGCCTCAACCCTTACTTTCTTATTCATCCCCCAAGATCTAAATTACTTTAAAAGTCCCATAGTCTTTACATATTAAAAGTTCAGTCACCTTAAAATGTCCAATATCCTTCAAATTCAAAGTCTTTTAAAAATTCAAAGTCTTTCAACTGTGGGCTCCACTAAAACACTTTCTTCCTTCAAGACGGAAACATATCAGGGCACAGTCACAACCAAAAGCAAAACTCAAACTCCAATGGTTCAATGTCTGGGATCCAACTCACGATCTTCTGGGCTCCTCCTAGGGCTTGGGTCACTTCTCCAGCTCTGCCCTTGTAGCACACAGTTTGTCTTCTAGGCTCCAGCTGCCTGTACTCCACTGCTGACGCTGTTCTTGGTGGTCATTGCATGGTACTGGCATCTCCAAAACGCTGCTATCTTCCACTGTAATTAGGCTTCACCAATAGCCTCTCATAGGCTCTCATCAGGGTGACAAGCCTCTGCTCCCATGCATGTCCCTTCAAGTCCTGGGTTATCAATTGCAACTGAGGCTGCACCTTCACCAATGGCCTTCCGTGGCCTCTCACTGTGCCAAGAGCCTCAGCTGCTCTTCATCACCCCTTCATGCCTTCAAAACCAGTACCATCTGGATGACTCTTACACAGTACCAAGTCCAGCCACAGCACAAAATACAACTGTGGCTATCTCTGGAACACACTCTCTGTGCTCTCAGAAAACACTTCCAAGAAGATTTCATCTCAGTGATGCTGGTCTCTTCTTAATCACTGCTAATTTCTTAGCTCTAGCAAACCAGCATCAATAGTCCCAGTAACACAAAGTTTTGCTTTAGTGGTTCTGGTATCTTGTTACTCACAGCTGATTCTTCAGCCCTAGCTAACCAAAACCACAAAATCTTCACAGTCAAAACATGGCCACTGTAAAGTCTTTAATCTTCCCTCTGAAATTTCACAAGCCAGGCCTCCATCATTTGCACTGTTCTTAACATTGTCTTCCAAGCTCCTACAGAACTTTCCACCGAGCTCTTAATATTCTAATGGCTTTTCTAGCTCAAAGTTCCAAAGTCCTTCGACAGTCCTCCCCAAAACATGGTCAGGTTGTCACAGGAATACCTCACTATGCTGGTACCAATTTGTCTTAGTCAGGGTTTCTATTCCTGCACAAACATCATGACCAAGAAGCAAGTTGGGGAGGAAAGGGTTTATTGAGCTTACACTTCCACATTGTAGTTCATCACTAAAGGAAGTCAGGACTGGAACTCAAGCAGGTCAGGAAGCAGCAGCTGATGCAGAGGCCATGGAGGGATGTTTCTTACTGGCTTGTTTCCCCTGGCTTGCTCAGCCTGCTCTCTTATAGAACACAAGAGCACCAGCCCAAAGGTGGTACCACCCACAAGGGGCTCTCCCACTTGATCACTAATTGAGAAAATGCCCCACAGCTGGACTCATGGAGGCACTTGCCCAACTGAAGCTCCTTTCTCTGTGATAACTCCAGCCTGTGTTAAGTTGACACACAAAACTAGCCAGTACACAACCATTTGCCTAAGAATTTCATGAATTCATTGTTTTTTTCCATGCATTTTTTTTATTCGATGTATTTTTATTTACATTTCAAAATGATTTTCCCTATTCTGGCCCACCCCACTACCTGAAAGTCACATAAGCCCCCTTTCCTCCTCCTGTTCTCCCACCCACCCCTTCCCACTTCCCTGTTCTGGTTTTGCCCTATACTGCTACACTGAGTCTTTCCAGAACCAGGGGCCACTCCTCCATTCTTCTTGTACCTCATTTGATGTGTGGATTATGTTTTGGGTATTCCAGTTTTCTAGGCTAATATCCACTTATTAGTTAGTGCATACCATGATTGATCTTTTAAGACTGGGTTACCTCACTTAGTATGATGTTCTCCAGCTCCATCCATTTGCCTAAGAATTTCATGAATTCATTGTTTCTAATGGCTGAATAGTACTCCATTGTGTATATATGGAGCAAGCCAGGGGAAACAAGCCACATTTTTTGCATCCATTCTTCTGTTGAGGGATACCTGGGTTGTTTCCAGCTTCTGGCTATTATAAATAGGGCTGCTATAAACATAGTGGAACATGTATCCTTATTACATGCTGGGGAATCCTCTGGGTATATGCCCAGGAGTGGTATAGCAGGATCTTCTGGAAGTGAGGTACCCAGGTTTCTGAGGAAACACCAGACCGATTTCCAGAGTGGTTGTACCAATCTGCAACCCCACCAACAGTGGAGGAGTGTTCCTCTTTGTCCACATCCTCACCAACACCTGCTGTCTTCTGAATTTTTGATCTTAGCCATTCTGACTGGTGTAAGGTGAAATCTCAAGGTTGTTTTTATTTGCATTTCCCTAATGACTATGGCTACTCTGGCTCCTTTTCTGAGACCATTGGCTTGTAAAATTGTCTTCCAGCCTTTTACTCTAAGGTAGTTTTTTTCTTTGACACTGAGGTGTGTTTCCTGTATGCAGCAAAATGTAGGGTCCTGTTTCCTTATCCAGTCTGTTAGTTTATATCTTTTTATTGGGGAATTGAGTTCATTGATGTTAAGAGATATTAAGGAATAGTGATTATTACTTCCTGTCATTTTGATGTTAATTTTATATTTGAGTGGTTATCTTCTTTTAGGTTTGATGAAAGAAGATAACTATCTTGCTTTTTCCAGGGTTGTATTGGAGTTTTCCTCCTATTATTCTTTGTAGAGCTGGGTTTGTGGAGAGATATTGTGTAAATTTGGTTTTGTCATGGAATATCTTGGTTTCTCCATCTATGGTGATTGAGAGTTTTGCTGGATATAGTAGTTTTGGCTGGCATTTGTGTTCTCTTAGAGTCTGCATGAGATCTGTCCAGGATCTCCTAGCTTTCATGGCCTCTGGTGAGAAATCTGGTGTGATTCTGATAGGTCTTCCTTCATTTGTTACTTGGCCTTTTTCTCTTACTGCCTTTAATATTCTTTCTTTGTTTAGTACATTTGGGGTTTTGATTATTATGTGACGGGAGGTATTTCTGTTTGTTTTTAAATGCTGAGTAGTATTCCAATGTAACTATACCACATTTTCTGTATCCATTCCTTCATTGAGAGACATCTGGGTTCTTTCTAGATTCTGGCTATTATAATTAAGGCTGCTATGAACATAGTGGAGCATGTGTCCTTATTGCATGCTGGAGAATCCTCTGGGTATATGCCCAGGAGTGGTATAGCAGGGTCCTCTGGAAGTGTCATGTCCAATTTTCTGAGGAACCACCAGACTGATTTCCAAAGTGGTTGTACCAACTTGCATTCCCACCAGCAGTGGAGGAGTGTTCCTCTTTCTCCACATCCAGCACCTGCTGTCTCCTGAGTTTTAATCTTAGGCATTCTGATTGGTGTGAGGTGAAATCTCATGGTTGTTTTGATTTGCATTTCCCTAATGACCTATGATACTGAACATTTCTTAAGGTGCTTCTCAGCCGTTCGAAGTTCTTCAAGTGAAAATTCTTTGTTTAGGTCTGTACCCCATTTTTTAATAAGGTTATTTGATTCTCTGGGGTCTAACTTCTTGAGTTCTTTGTATATATTGGATATTAGCCCTCTGTTGGATATAATAGGGTTGGTGAAGATCTTTTCCCAATTTATTGGTTGCCTTTTTGTCCTTTTGACAATGCCCTTTACCTTACAGAAACTTTGTAATTTTATGAGGTCCCATTTGTCAATTTGTAAGACCCCAAAAACCGAGGGTGCCCCAGCACTCCATGCCTTGGAAGGCGACACACAAATCACTCAGGAGAAACTGTCTCGATGCAATAGCATGAGGATTTCTTTATTTCCAGAATTCTGGGTTCCACAGCCATACAGCACTCAGGGGTAGAGGACTGAGGACTGAATTGCGACAGCTTTTATAAGTTTAGGACAAAGCCCGCAAATTACAAACCAATCATTTCTTAGCATGGAGAGCCCACGAAATGCAAGCCAATTGATTTGTACCACTCCATAGTTTTTAGGCCAATCAGTTTAAATTATGGGAGCATGCGCTCAGTGGACCAATTAGTTTCCTATAAAGTCTACAGCTGCGTGAACTCCTGCATAGGGGTAATGGTGTAAGTTTACAGAAGCAAGATAAGCTTAGCCTGTTTCCAGTTACCTTATGGGGCCAGGATCACCTATTCAAGGCCTTTCTGCTAGGTCTAAACAAAGGGCAGGCTCTGAAATGTGACCTTTTACCTAGTTTCTAACAAAGCGAGATAGCATTTTAAACTTCTGATTTCTTGGGGTCATTAGAGTTAGGCTGTATTATTTTCTATCTGTTCAAATTCTTGATCTTAGAGCATAAGCTCTCGGTGTTCTGTTCAGGAATTTTTCCCCTGTGCCCATGTCCTCAAGGGTCTTCCCCATAGTGCAGTTTATATTATTATGTGAAATTTGTTTTAGTTAATTATTATGTTGTACATTTTCCTTAGGAATGTTGATTTCTTAAAATTAATTGTATTAAGCATATGGAAAATTAACATTCTACAAATGTCTTGTAAGAAAAGTTTATTTCTGCATGTCTCCTTACCTCTTCCTGTATTTCTATCATGTCATCTTGATTTCACTGTTCTCTAGGTCAAATCAGGTTTTCAGGTTTGCCAAGAATTCTCTAGGTGTTTTCTATGCGTTTCTATTTTTCTTTTGTTTCTTAAAATATATAACATTTTGAGGCTAATCCTGTGACAGGAGTTCATTTAACATTGCCTTCTCCATTAATTTACAGTTATTGCTTTCCAAATACATGTGCTTCACTGTCCTCCTTAGACAGAGTTTTTCCAGCCACTGGCCAGTGGAAGGCTAAAGTGAGGTTCCAATTAATGACATAATAAAGAATTCTATATGTGTGTTTCTTTCTGTCCTGTTTGGGTATCTTTAGAGTTAACTTTTAGACATGGGATCACTAACTTGCAACACTAAAAAATGCATCATACATGCACACACACACACACACACACACACACACACTCACACACACACACACACACACATACCTCATTCAGTCTCTTCCTGTGTGTCTATTATTTTCACTTTCTTCTTATCCCTCCCCTCATCTCACTAGGCTCTTCTTTGCTGTAGCTTTTTGGTCAGTTCCTCTGTGGAGGTTTTATCTCAGACTGCAAATTTGTTGCTCAGATCTCAACATTTCTTCATTTCCCAATTGTTTTTGACATGATATCACAAGTTTTCACTACACCAATTTTGTTTCTTTTCTTCATATTATCTTTAACTTAACCAAAGGTAGTATGTATCAGACTTAGGCTTTTCACTTAAGGGAAAATTATTTTTAAAAAACCAAAGTATTGGAAGAGTGAAACTATAAACCTTGGAAATAATGTCATCAGCAGGGATGTGGCTTGTGTGACAATAGTGTCACAGGGGAAGTAAGTACACTCTGAATTGTCCTCTGTGACTGATTCTGCTCTACCCAGTGTGCCTGAGAACACAAGGGTCTATTTTCATATTGAAGATCACTGTCTTCCCAGGTATGCAAAATACTCTCAGAGTATGGAGACACTAGGTCTGTTATCTTTTGTAGTTGTTACTCCTTTTATGCATCCCAAGCCATCAGAACTGTGCCTGTCACAAGCTGTGAATGGGTGCCCCCTTTTCTTCTACCTACTGTGACTCAATACCTCACTTTGGAGCTCTTGGCCATGGAACCTCCTGACATTCAGTCATCTATTTCTTAGAGTCAACATGTTAATTTTAAAAAATAAAAACTCAAAGGTTGGGTTCAAAGTATTATAAATAGAATGAGTTTACAGTTGCTTTTCTTTATAAGTGTAAGCATATATCTCCAGGCTCTTCTCCCTGATAAAAGTCCCTTGTCATCACTGTTTTGTGTTTAGTCAACCTGAATTGCTCCTGAAACATGATATGTAGAGAGCGGTATTGGGGTGCTAGGACACCTGGCAGGAACTTGACATTGACCAAGGTGAAGTTCCTCTCCCAACATTTGAGCAGGAATTTCTGTGCTAGCCATAATCCTGCTCCATCTAGGGTGGAGTTCTCAGACCAAGGTGAATCCTTTTGTTCTCCAAGGACCTGCTCAGCACCAGCCACCTGCTAAACAAGGGAACCAGCTCTGCAGACCTGTTTCCAGCCTTTGGGGGAATGGTCTTCCCCAGCCTGGAGACCTCCATTAAACTTTTAGCCTTGATCAGGAAGTCTTGTCTTGGCTCCATATTTCCCTCGCCACTCCATTTCTATCCCCAGCTTTCCTTCCAGGGAACCCAGTAACCTGTTCGAATGTAGCTGCAGGTGGCTACAATGATAGACAGGGGAGAATTCCAGTTACTTGTTGGAATCCTCACTATCTTCACAGGACAAAATTAGACATCACATTTCAAGTGGAACCAGATGCCTCTGGTTTGGGGCATTTAACTTTGCACTGTCATTTCCTTCAAGCTTTTTATTTATTTAGGAAATTATCTTGGATTTTTTTTGTAAGAAGTGACAAATACTCAAGTCTATGTAAGAAAATTCAGCAATGATTCAATGTCAAATATAGCAGCAATTCTGGGTAATCAAAATTTGTGATTCCATAACATACATGTATGTAGTTGGAAATTGGGTGAAGTCTATTACTATCGAGAACTATCCATATCAACAGATCATGAACATAAAAATTGTGGCAGAAGGTACATGATTACTATGCACAGATCATACAACTCTTCCTGAAGAACTAACTCTTCCTAGGAACAGAGATCATTTCTGTTTTTTCTTCTGCAGTTGACGGGCAGAATCCCAGGTAGTTCTGGCTTGGCTAGAAAGCATAGCAGGGATGTGGGAAGTAGCAAATTGGAAGAAAACTAACATTCAATGTAAGTAGGTATTTTGGTGGTTCTGAACTGCAAAAAGAATCTTATTAAACCAGTGTATTAACTTATATATTGATGCTTTTACTCATCTTTTGCTTATGAGCCTTCATGGTTTTAGGAAGTGGTATTTAAAAGTTATCAGATTAGTTTCTTTATTATTCAATTTTCCACATTCAAAAAACATTATCCAAAGATATAGAAGAAAGTGTGTGATTATTCCTAGTACCACACCTTCAAACTCATATTATCAGAACTAAAGCTGGGTGATAATTAAGCACTATAAAATCTACCCCACTTTCTTTTGGAAAGTGATTTCATTTCTTTCTTTGTTTGATAAAAATAAAAATTTAAATGGATTTCTGAAGCATTTGAAAATGTCTAATTCTAGTTTTCTAGAACATACATATTTATCAAGATGTTGATAGGGTCTTGAAAGATGTCTTAGTGGTTAAAAACACTTTTTGCTAACTTAGAAAGCTCAACTTCGGTTCTAAGAACCTTCCCTTAACCCCAGTTCCAGGGATCCATTCACTTTTGTGACCTCTGTGGGCACCAGACACCTATATGGTACTTATAAATATATGCACAGACATAAATATAGTCTAAATACAACCACTAAAAATATAAAATAAATAAGTCTAAAAAGATATTTTATATGTAGTATATATGTATAAATATGTGAATATCATATATGAATTCATATATTATATATAAAATATTAACTTTATATAATAGTATCATTTAATTTTACAGGGATTTTTGTCAATGGTTATAGAGAGGTTTTGAATCTTTTCAAAGTGCAACTCAAGTGGTCAATCACAAAATTCAACTGTTTCGAGGTTAGAAAGATGGCTCAGTGGTTAAGAGTTCCACTTATGCATCCAGAGGACCTGGGTTGAAGTCCCAGTACTCACATAGTAGCTCACAGTTTTCTGTAACTCCAGTTCCAGGGGATCTGGCATCAACTTCTAGACTCCCAGTGTACTGTTTGCACATAATACAGAGACATACACTCAGAAAAATATTCATATACATAAAAATAAACAAAACAACTCTTATTTTTTAAACTGCATTACGGCAGATTGAATAAGAGTAAATCATTACAAAATTTGAATAGCAATTTGATTTTATTAGTAGAAATGTCATACACCCATTTCTCTACCTCCAAGAATGACTTGAAATAGAAGTTTGATTTAAGGAGTTCATTGTTTAGGAGAGGGAGCTTTGGGGCGGTTGGAATCCATTCACTGCTTTCCTGTACTTCCTTCACTTATACAGTAAATTAGCTCTTTTGGTTTAATCTCAGATAGAAGGAAGTAATAAGCATTCAGGTTTTCTTTAGTGTCAAACATATATGTATGAGACAAAACAGAACTGGTTTATGAATGAACTGGATGAACTGGTTATGGTGAATGCCGTGGGTAGCCATGTTATCAGTCAGAACTTCTGAATGCTAGGGAGAAGTGGAGTAATGCTGAGATGGAGCCGGTTCCAGAGAGTCTCTGGAGTCACAGAAGTCTCCAGCCAGTGTCTACAGTTTACAAATATCTGGGCACTTCTACTGGTCTACCTGCATTGAGATTACTGCCTCCGTAGACATCTCCTGACTCCATAATGAGCATGAGGAGACTTGTGCCTCTTTTTATCATGACACAGAAGCTACAGAGAGAACTATAGAGTCAAGTTCCTCTAGATAGAAGTTTACTCTCATGCATCTAAACAGATCAGGGCTCCTTCCTCAAAGTCCACTCCATCACTCTATGGACTTAAGGTAGGACTTAAGTCCCCATCATTGTTTAGGCATTGGTATTTGAGAAACAGTCAACATATCCCTTATGGGTTTTAATGTCATCAGAGTTATTTCTGTCTTTTTCTCTGCATTCCCAAAGAAAAAGCTTTCATTTTTTACTGTGTAAACAATTCACATTAGAATTTTTCTTTGTGTTAGTTAGTGATATATTAAATAAGAATTAAGGATAACACTAAGAGAGGAGGGAGGGTTGCTGCAATCAGAATGTAAAGTGAATAACCAGCAGTCTCAATTAACCTGGACCCCCAAGATCTCTCAGACACTGAACCACCAACCAGGTGGCATACACCAGCCTATATAAGGCCCCTAACACATATATAGCAGAAGACTGCGAGGTTCAGTCAGAGAAAATGCACCTAATCATCAAGAGACTGGAGGCCCTAGGGAGTGGGGAGATCTGGTAGGGTGGGGGTGGGGGGTAGGAGGAGTGGGGACATCATCATAGAGATGGGCGGGGGAAGAGGTATGGGATGTGGAACAGTCAGAGGGTAGACCTGGAGGGGATAAAATCTGGAGTGTCAAAAAAAGATTAAATAAAATTTAAGAAAAAGAATTAAAATATATATGGAATTCTCTTTTTCTCTACAAATTTTGTGTTTCAAGGTGAATAGTGACCACATTTGATATTTGCTTCAAGTATCAAAACTGGACAATTACTTTTTTCCTTTATTTTTAAATTTTCTCATAATAACTAAACTGCCACATCAACTTTTAATATTTAACTAACCCTGAGGCAGATAAAAAGTCTTGTGCCAGCTGAACAAAAGTTTAATTATAGAAAATGTCCAAGGAGAAAATGTACATTGTTGCCATTTAGAATATAATCATTTTGTCAAATAGATAAGAGCAACTTTCAATTTTTAGAATTATAATAATCATATATCATAGTTGTTTCTTAGTAAAGACCCTTGTCAATTGTAGAAAGAGGATTTAATAAAAGTATTATGGAGGAATTAGGCAATTAAATAAAAATAAGTACTTAAAGTACTCATCTTAGGAAAAATTGGAAAAGACCCTGTCTTAGCATGTTATTGCTAGGAAGAGACACTATATCCAAGACAACTTTTATGAAGGATAACATTTAATTGGGGCTGGGTTGTAGGTAATAAGATTAATTCCATTATTATCATGGCAGGTAGCATGGCAGGGTCCTGGCAGGCATGGCGAGGAAGGTGCTGTGAGTTCTACATCCTTTTCTGAAGGCAAACAGAATACAGGCTTCCATGCAGCTAGGAGGAAGATCTCAATGTCTACCCCTATAATGATACACTTCCTCTAAAAAGACTCTACCTCTTAATAGTGCCACTAATTGGGCCAAGCATAGTCAAACCACCACAGACCCTGTCAATTATTAGTGTAAGTTCCTTATGCAACAGAAAACTCATGGGAAGAATTCAACACCAACTTCCTTCCTTGGCTGTAAACATTGTTGTTCTATAGGAAAGGTAGTGAAGCACTATGTCCAAGATATAGTGAATGATCAAAACATTAATTTAATGAAATAAGGTATTAGAAAAACTATCATTAAGAGAGCTGGAACTTGGAAATCTTAAACAAATCAGGCACCAACTTTTTCTCTTAGGGAGGCCATATGAGTTGTAAGTGTTCTGGTATTTATGGTAAGTGCTACTCAAAGCAACATTTATGTATAAAAGAGGTAAGTAACCAAGTGAAGAGGAAACACACATAAAGTTGGAGAATCTTTGTAAACTAGACCTGTGATAGGGGATTAATACTCAGAATATACAAATAACTCAACAAATAAACCATCAAGAAAAGAAACAACTTGATTAAAGAAATAGGTTGTGGCTTTGAAAAGAATTCTCAAAAGAAATAATAAAAGTGGCCAGGATATGTCTCCAGAAGTATTCTTCATCTTTATAAATTAGGAAAATGCAAATTAAAACTGCTTTGAGATTTAATTTTACCTCAGTTATAATGGCTAAGATCAATCAATTTACAACAAATGCTAGTGAAAATGTAAGGAAAGGGGACCACTATTCAATGCTGATGGGATGGCAAAATTGGTGTAGCCACTATGGAAACAGTTTGAATATAAAAGTAAATCTACTATATGACCTCACTTTATAACTCCTTGGCATACCACAAAGTACTCAACATCCTACTTCACATCCTAAGGGTGTCTGAACTGTCACAAATATTTCATTTTTAAAAGAAGTTATACCACTTGGGGTAATAATTCTCCCTCCCAAAACCAAAGTAACAAAAGTTCAGTTGCAGGCATAGTTTTCTCCCTGAGGACTTGCTTTCAGTATTAGACAATGAATGCAAGATCCCTTGGAAGTAAACCAAGTGGTTTCTTATTTAAATAATACTTTTATTTTTTTAAAACACAAACAACCTCCCCCAACATACTCACTCACTCACACACACACACACATACACACACACACACAGAGAGACAGAGAGAGAGACAGAGAGAGAGACAGAGAGAGACAGAGAGAGAGAGAGAGAGAGAGAGAGAGAGAGAGAGAGAGAGAACGAACTGATAGAAACACTAAGTTAAAATGGAGTTAACTTTGGCAGTGCTTCTAGCACACAACATAGGCGAACAAAGAAAAATCCTAGCACCAAGAATGGGTTATCTCTTTCATAGTTGTTGGCCAATGAAATTCTGTAGATACCCAAACATTATAGGATATTGACATTGACACTGCTTATCCTTCAGAACTTGATGTTAAGACCTTATTGCTGAGGCACCACATACTTGAATCATAGAAAGTGAAGAAATCAAGTTGGCATTGTCCTGGAAGCTTCATCCCAACTGAACAGCTTTTATAGTACTGAAAAGCGTGGTACACCGGAGGAGAATAGTAATCAATCTAACCAAGATGTGAACCCTGTGAAATACAATCATGACCTGCCTGATGACATATACTCCATTGGTACAATAGTGGCATGAATATTGCTAGAGTAGCCAACCATTTTCTGATTACATCTAAGGCCTCATCCATGAGATAGATCCCGTACTTAGAACTGTTAACAGGGTCAAGAACTTGTGCTTAGAAGATCTATAAGCCCTGTGGATGAGCCCAATACTAAGAGTCTGCTTAATTAACCTTTCTAAAAACTACTCCCAGTGACTTATTGCTATACCTATTGTGTTTTTTAGTTTTATGTCTATCTGGTAAAAGCTAGAGTAATCTGGGATGAGGAAGATCAGTTGAGAACTATAATTATTTCCATCTGCTTTCGGTGTAGGCAAGTCTTGATTAATGATTCATGTTCTTGATTAATGATTGATATGGAGGAAGGCTCAGCCCACTGTCATAATTGCCATACCTGGAAGTTGATTCTTGTTATATAAGAAAATAAACTGAGCAAGCCACGAAGATGAAGCCAGTAACGTATGTTCTTGTGTGACTTTTAGTGTTTTAGTTCTTGCCTCCTTGTTCTTACCTTGAGTTCCTGTCCTGACTTCTTTTCATGTTGGACCATGAAAGATGTGTGAAAGCAGAATAAACTCTTCCCTCTCCAAGTTGGTTTTGGTCATAGTGTTTTTATCACCCCTAATCGAAATCAAACTAGAACACCAATAGATCACTGAGCATTTCAGTCATCATTAGAGAAGCATATCCTTGCAATAGATGGCAATTAACATGGAAAACTTCAACTAGTCAAACTTTTCCCAGCAGCTACATTCAATTATTAGCTTCTTGAAGAAGTATACTAGATTTCTGTAAGAGTGCAAGAGCATGATTCTGTAAATCAACCATGCTCTAGTGGAAGGTCACACATCAAATATGTGAGCAACACATATTTATGTTGCCATCTATTGCAATAATATGCATATATATACACATATATGCACATACGTACATATGAATGTATACATGCATGTATACATACATACTTCCATATATACACACACACACACACACACACACACACATACACACACACACACACAGTGATAGGTGAGCAAGGGGATATGGATCTAGAAGTGGATGGGTGAGTAGGATGAATATGGTCAAAATTTGTATTCCAAAGTCTCAAAGAACTAACAAAGATATGTTAATACAATGTTTTTATTATCTAAAATTTTCATACACTCATATAATTTACATTGACCCTACCCTTCTACCACTCTCTCCCTCTAGCTCTTTTAGTGTCTTCCTGTTTCCATCACAACTTCATGACCTCTTTCTATTGTTGTTAATAATCCTGAGTACAATTAGTACTGCTCATATGTGAAGTTATGTCTGGCTAGCCACTGAAGTGTGGGCAGCCTATCAAAGCTGCATCTTCAGAGAAGAATAATTGTTTCTCCTTCAGCAGCTATGAATAGCCTACAATTTCTTATATAGTTGTCTGATTTTTGTGGCTTCTCTTGCTTCTTTTATTTTTATTCACTTTACACTGTGATCTGAGCCCTCTCTTCTCCTTCCAGTCCCCTACCCCATATAGACCCTTACGACCTCCCAAACTTCCCCTTCTCCTCCAAGAATAGGAAGGCCCCTTTTGTGAATCAACCCATCACAGCACAGTAAGTCACTGCAGGACTAGGCACATCCTTTCTCACTGAGGCCAGATAAGGCAGTCTAGTTATGGAAACAGGATCCTCAGGCAGGCAACAGAGGGGGAGGGGACCCACATGAAGATTAAGCTGCTGCTTTATATGTGTGAGGAGCCTAGGTACAACCTTTGCATGTTCTTTGTTTGGTGGTCCAGTCTCTGGAACCCTCCAAGTGCCGAGATTAGTTGACCCTGCTTGTCTTCTTGTGGAGTCCCCATTCTGCCCTGGTCCCTCAATCCTTCTCCCAATTCTTCCACAAGACTCCCCAAGCTCCTTCTCATGTTTGGCTATGACTCGCTGCATCATTTTTGATCAGCTGCTAGATGAAGATTTTTCATTGTATGGTTTTGACTTCTTTGCAAAAACCAAGTGAACCAAGTGTCTATAGCTGTGTAAGTTTATTTCTGGGCCATTTATTTGATTTTATTAATCAACCTGTTTATTTCTATAGCAATACCAGGTAGTTTTATTACTATGGGTCTGTACTGCAGCTTGAAAGATGATGATACCTCCAAAAATTCTTGTATTGTCCAGGATTGTTTTAGCTATCCTGGCTTTTTTTTTCCCTACAAAGGTGAGAATTATTTTTTCAAGATAGTTAATGTATTGTGTTGGCATTTCATTGAATCTATAGATTGCTTTTGGTAAGATGGCCAGTTTTAATATGTTAATCCTACCAATCAATGATCATATCTTTCCATCTTCTGATATATTCTTCAATTTCTTTCTTCAGAGACCTAAAGTTCTTGTCATACAGGTCTTGTACTTGCTTGGCTAGAGTTACAGTGGATATTTTATATTATTTGTGGTAACTGCAAAGAGTGTCTTTTCCCTGATTTCTTTCTAGGCCTGTTTATCATTTGCATAAAGAAGACAACTGAGGTCTGTTGTTGTTGTTTTGTTTTGTTTTTGTTTTGCTTTGTTTGTTTAAGTTACTTTTTTATCTAGCCTCTTTCCTGAAGGTATTTATCACCTGTAGCTCTCTGGTAGAATTATTTGTTTTACTTATCTATACTATCATATTGTACAGAGCCACACTGGGGCAGTCATGCACTCGGTTTGAGTTTGACTTTGGTCAAGGACAATCCCTGGCTTAGGGCAGGAATCTGCCTTTAGGACATAATAGGGAAGTAGGTTAAAGCAGGAATTTTTATCCTAGGGTGGAGAAGCTCAGTGAAGGTTAAGTTCATTGTTCCTCCAGGTCTAGGAATTCCTGGATTAAGCAGGTGACCCACCCAGCTGCCAGAGCAGTCAAGAGGAGGACCTCCAAGAGAAGATAGACAACTTCCACCGGAACTCAGCCCGGAGTCTGGGGGGAAGGGTTTGCCCTAACTGTTAAAAGGTCTGGCGCCATTAACGTTTCCGGCTTTGATCAGTGAATATTGTCTTAGCCTTTATTTCTTTTCACCCCTTCCCTATTCATCCCTCAGCTTCTGTTCCAGAAACCCACTTCGTAATAGCTGCAGGCAGCTATGGAACCCAACATCATATCACCTGCAAATAGCAATAGTTTGACATCTTCCTTTCCAATTTATATCCACTTGATTTCCTTTAGCTGTCTTATTGATCTAGCTAGAACTTCAAGTACTATATTCAAGAGATACAGAGAGAGTGGACAGCCCATATCTTGTCGTGATTTTAGTGTAATTGCTTGAAGTTTCTTTCCATTTAATTTGAAGTTTGCTATTTACTTCCTAGTGTTTGATTTTGTAAGAGACTTTTTCAGCATCTAATAAGATGATCCTGTTTTTTTTTTCTTTCAATTTGTTTATATAATGTATTATATTGATGGATTTATCCCTGCTTCCATGGGATAAAGCCTACATGAACATGGTGGATGAAATTTTTTGGTTCTTGTTATGTTCTTGGAGTACTTTGTTGATTATTTTGCAACAATGGTGATAAGGGAAATTGGTCTGAGATTTCTCTTTCTTTGTTGGGTCTTTGTGTGATTTTGATAGCAAGGTGACTGTGGTCTCATAGAATGAATTTGGCAATGTTTCTTCTGTTTCTATTTTGTGGAATAGTTTGAGGAGTATGGGTATAACTCTTTTTTGAAAGTCTGGTTGAATTCTGTGCTAAAACTGTTTGGTCCAGGGCTATTTGGTTGGGAGATTTTTAATGACTGTTTTTATTTCCTTAAGAGTTATAAAACTTTTTAGATAGCTTTCTTGTTCTTGGTTTAACTTTCTTACATGGAATCTATCCAGAAAATTTTCTGTTTCATTTAGATTTTCTAATTTTGTAGAGTACAGGCTTTTGAAGTAAGATCTAATGATTCGTTGGATTTCCTCAGTGTCTGTTGTTATGTTGCTCCTTTTGCTTCTGAATTTGTAAATTTGGAAACCATCTAGGTGCCTTTTAGTTAGTTTTCCCAGGGATTTGTCTATCTTGTTGATTTCTTCAAAGAATCAGCTATTGGTTTAATTGATTTTTTTAATATTGTTCTTTCTGTTTTCTAATTAATTAATTTCTAATTAATTAATTGATTATTTCCTGCTGTATGCTCTCCTTGAGTATGTCAGCTTCTTTTTGTTCTAGAGCTTTCAGGTATGATGTTAAGTTGCTAGTATGAGATCCTTCCAATTTCTTTATGAAGGCACTTTGTGTTATAAACTTCCCTCTTAGCACTGTCCCATATATTTGGGTATGTTCTGATGTCCTGCCTTTATTTTCATTGAATTATAGAAATTCTTTAAATTCTTTTTTATTTCTTCTTTGAGACAGTGGTCATTGAATAAAGAGTTGTTCAGTTTCCAAAAGTCTGTAGCCTTTCTGTTGTTTCTGCTGTTGAAGCTTAACTTTAATCCATGAAAATCTGAAAATATGCAAGGGGCTATTTCAATGTTCTTGTATTTGTTGAGGCTTGCTTTGTGTCAAGCTATATCTTCAATTTTGGTGGAGATTGTGTGAGATGCTGAGAAGAAAGTATAATCTTTAGAGTTTGGTTGAAATGATCTGTAGATATTTGTTAGGTCCATTTGATTCATAATGTTTGTTATATTCATTATTTCTCTGTTTAGTTTCTGTTTTGATGAGTTGTCCATTGATGAGAGTGGGTTGTTGATGATGTCTCCTACTAGTAATATGTGGGGTTCAGTGTGTGATTTAAGCTTTAGTAAAGTTTCTTTTACAAATGTGGGTCACCTAACATTTGGGGACTAGATGTTTAGAATTGAGATGTCATCTTGGTGGATTTTTTCTTTGATGAGTATAAAATGTCTTTCCCCATTTCTTTCTTTTACTTTTGGTTGAAAGTCTAATTCTTTTCCAGCCCTTTACTCTGAGGTAATATCTATCTTTGTTGCAGAGGTATGTTTCTTGTATACAGCAGGATGATGGATCCTATTTATGAATCCATTTCTGCAAGCCTTTGTCTTTTAATTGGGGAATTGAGTCCATTGATGTTGAGGAATATTAAGGACCAATTGTTGTTAAATCCTATTATTTTAATGTTAGTGGTACTGTGTGTGTGTGTGTGTGTGTGTGTGTGTGTGTATGTGTGTGTGTGTTTGCTTCTTTTCTTTTGTTTTACTGGTGTGGAATTATTTGTTTCTTGTGTTTTTTGGTGTAGTTATACTCCTTGTGTTGGACTTTTCCTTCTAGTATCATCTGTAGTGCTGGATTAGAGGAAAGATATTGTTTAATACTTGACTTTGTGGCAGAATATATTGTTTTCTCTATTTATGGTTATTTGAAGTTTTGTTGGGTATTGCAGTCTGGGTTGACATCTGTGGTTTCACAGGGTATAAAGATAACTGCCAGGCCCTTATGACTTTTATAATCTCTGTTGAGAAGTCGGGCGTAATTCTGATTGTTCTTTCTCTATATGTTACTTAGCCTTTTCTCCTTGCAGCCTTTAATATTCTTTTCTTCTGTGCATTTAGTGTTTTGATTATTTTTGGAGGGAATATTTTCTTTTCTGTTCCAGTCTATTTGGTGTTCTCTATCCTTCTTTCACATTTATAGGCTTCTGTTTCTTTAAATTATGGATAGTTTCTTTTATAATGTTGTTGAAGATTTTGGGGCCTTTGAGCTGTGACTCTTTTCCTTCTTCTATTCCTATTATTCTTAGGTTTGGTCTTTTAATAGTGTCCCAAATTTCCTGGATATTTTGTGTTAGAATCTTTTCATACTTAGCATTTTCTTTGACCAATGTATCAATTTTTTCTACTATATTTTTTAAGCCTGGGGTTGTCTCTTCCACCTCTTGTATTCTGTTGATAATCCTTATATCTGTGGTTCCTGTTCTCTTTCCTACGTTTTTAATCCAGGATTCCCTCAGTTTGTGTTTTCTTCATTGCTTCTATTTCCATTTTCAGGTAATGAACATTTTTACTCATTTCCTTCATCTGTTTTTATTTTCCAGTATTTCTTTGTATTTATTCATTTCTTCCTTAAAAGCCTCTATTATCTTCATAAGATTAAATTTAAGGTCATTTTGTTGTGCTTTAGGAGTGTTAGGATATCCAGTGCTTGGTGTAATAGGATAGCTGGTTTCTGGTGGCACCATATTGCCCTGGCTTTTGTTGATTTCTTTGTGTTGATTTGTTGTGGTTCTTTGCTGGCTTCTATCCATCTATTTGTCCCTGGTGTTGGCAGGCCTGGTAGTCCCTGATTGCAGCAGGCTTCTGGGATTGCATATAGAGTTGATAGTTTTTGATGGCAGCAGGCCTCTAGTATTCCAGATATACCTGGTTATCTGAGTGGTAACAGACTTCTAGGGAGGCAGGAAGAGCTGGTGGTCCCCGATTGCTGCAGACCTTCAAGATTATAAGTAGAGGTGTGGACCAGATGATGCAGTACAGAGGGGACAGGACAGATTTCATGGGTGCTGGGCTTGCAGGGGGATGCAGCAGGCAGGGGATTGAGATGTAGGGATTTCATCTGGTTGTCTGTTGTGGTGGGAGGCCCCGTTAGGGACTTAGGCCAAGCTTTGGCCCAGGGAGTGCAGGAGATAGATCAGGATTCACCATGGTGAACCTGATAGTTGCAGGGCTCCAAAATTCCTCCTCTTCCTCCTTCTGTGCAGACATTTAGTCTAACATGATGTTGTTCAGGTCTCATGAAGGTAGCTATAGCTGCTGCCATTTAGTGTATGCAAAAGAAATATCCAGAACATTTTTACAGCTTCCCTCCTCATCTCTCTGATCTTACATTCTTTCTGCTCCCTCCCCAAAGAAGTTCTTTGATTGAAACTTGACTTTTTAAAACAATGTCTTATGGATAAATGTGCTTAATAAAATGTGTACTTGACTAAGTTAATCATAATTGATATCTAATGTTATTTTGTAGATAATATTCAACTACTCTTTCATCCAGGGTAACTCAAGTACAGATTTAATTAAAGATTGATATTGATTCTGATTTTTATCTTCACTTTTGAAAAATTTGGAGATTCTTTTTTGAGCTTATTGATAAAAATGTTTTAATTTGTTGAAATTGTTGTTCTATTCCTAAGGATGTTTGTATCTACTAACTCTTCTGTGGAAGTGAGTTAAAACTCTATCTGAATGTATATATTTGATATGACAAAAATTGTAAGAAATAACTTAAGGAATTATCAACATATTTGACAAAACCTATTAAAACCATCAACCTGTTCAAGGCGTATGAATAAGGCCTTATCTAAAGTCTGTACTGAATCTGAAAGACAATTTCAACATGCTCAATATAGTCAAATTTTCAGAAATTTAAAGATGCGTATACTTTATTCCAATTTGACTTTAAATAGTTTATTCTTGATAAAATTTCAAAGAAATATAGGTTGTTGTCTTTGTTCTTGATTGATTACCAGAAATTGAAGGTAAGTCCCTATTGCTGAATATACAAAGCTTGGGGAACATTAGCTGAGTCTGACCTGTAAGTCTTCTCACTGAAGACAAGTTTTCATATTTCAAGAATTTTCTATGCAATCTCTTTATCTCTACAACCAGTTATAATGGCTGCCACATTTATCATTATGGCAGAAGCTGCAGACCCCTGTTACTGAATTAAGGGATAGCTGGAAGAAGCTGAGGAGGAGGGCAACCCTGTAGGAGGGCCAACAGTCTCAATTAACCTGGACCCCTGAGATCTCTCAGACATTGGACCACAATTAGGCAGCATACACCACCTAATATAAGGTCCCCAACACATATGCAGCAGAGGACTGCCTGGTCTGAGTTTAGTCAGAGAAGATGCACCTAACCCTTAAGAGAATGAAGGCTGCAGGGGGTTTAGAGGTCTGGTGGGGTGAGGGCTGGGAGTTGGGGACATCCCTGTGGAGACAGGGGGCAAGGAGGAAGTATGGCATGTGGACTAGGAGGGGAATAAAATCTGGAGTTAAAAATAAATAAATAAGCAAACAAATGATTTTTAAAAAGGTTATTTCTAATCATGCTTAACAGAAAATGCAAATATATGTGCTACAATAGATTGGGGAGGAGAGTCACTTTTTTCTCTCTCTCAAACTGTTAAATATTTCCTGAAATATGTGGAACAAATGCATACTTGGCCTTTCATAAAGATGAACAGTTAGGCTACAGAAAAGTACAGAAGCCTCCAGAGGAAAAGTCAGGCATAGTACAGGGCTTTAAAACAAACTATTTCCTTAAACAAACCGAAGCAATGACTTTTCATTCATATCTTTAAGCACCAAAGAAACCACAGAATGATGCTCATAAGAGAGGAATTGTGAGAAATTTACCTGATAGCTTTGTACCTTTCAATAATCTGACAATCTTTCTAAAAAGTACTAACAAAGTACTTTTAGGAGCTGAATAATTGGCTCAGTGATTAAGAGGAGTTCTTGTTTAACTAGAGGACTCAAGTTCGGTTCTTAGTTACCATGTAGAGTGGCTCACAGCTACCAGCAGTTACTCTAGCTCCAGGTTATCCAATGCTTTTTTTCTGAACTCAGCAGTCACCTGAATACAGGTGCATGTGCACACATTACAGATGAAAAATAAAATCAAACATAATTTAGAAATATAGACTAATTAATATAATTAATTAAAATAAAGTAATTTTTCAAAACATTTTATTTTTAGTGTTTTTCTGTTTGGTTTCATGCTAGAATGTGTATTTATATCTTAGGGGTTTACATCCTCCACATTAGATCATTATTGAAATTTTGTTTGTCTGCTACTTTATGAAATGGGTCTCTATATTTTATTCCTAAAATGATCATAAAAACAAAAGAGCACCAATTCTTTAAATAATTGCTCATCAGGTTTATATTGCTCCTCTGTCTTCCCTATTCTGACTGGCAAACTTAAAGAATGTTTACTGACATGGTCCCTTTTTCTAGTCTTACACAGTCAGCTATGTAAGCTTTGTTTGCACAAAGATGTCAATCAGTTTTATTTGTACATTGTGTTAACTACAGTACTAGAGGGTACCACACATAAACTCTTCTTACTTACTTTTGGCTATTCTTACATTTTTAAAAAGCCAAATTATATCTCTATCTCTATCTCTATCTCTATCTCTATCTCTATCTCTATCTCTATCTATCTCTATCTCTATCTATCTATCTATCTATCTATCTATCTATCTATCTATCTATCTATCTATCTGTGTTATTCTATCCAATATTTCTATGACTCTCTGTGGTACATTTTGATGATGGAAGATCAGGCAGCTTGAGTATAGTAGGTTGCCAATCTAGGATTCCAACTTTCATTATACTGCTCTGGTCATCATCCACAGTTCCATTGTGCTGTCTCTACCACTGGCAAATCCATACACATTTCATGGATTTTCCCATAAGTTTCATAAAATTTATTGATATATTGTATTTTGATTAAGTTGCATGCAAGAATGACCTATCTTGATAAACATACCATAAAGACTTGATGTGTTTCCATTTAATATTTACTACACATTTTATATGTATCAGATGTACATGTGATATGAACAACACATTTTGTAATAAATACATTATTTACTGAACATCATAGGAAATTTTCTTCTTGAAATGCGTTTAAGTGAATCTATGCTTGCTTCTGAGAAAAGCTATTGCCTTATAAGCAACTCTTTTTTCTTAAGATGGGCCTGTATCTCCTCCTATAGGTATTTTGTTCCCCTTCTAAGAAGGAGCAGAGTATCCATATTTTGGTCTTCTTTCTTCTTGAGCTTTGGTTGGTCTATGATTTGTATCTTGGGAATTCCAAGCCTCTGAGCTAATATCCTCTTACCAGTAAGTGCATATCATGTGTGTTCTTTTGTGATTGGGTTACCTCACTTGGGATATTTTCTAGTTCCATCCATTTGCTTAAGAATTTCATGAATTCATTGATTTTAATAGCTGAGTAGTATTATATTATGGAAATGTACCACATTTTCTGTATACAAAATGCCCATAGAGGAGATACAGGAAAAAAAGTGTACATTAGATACTGAACAAAAGACCATCCAGAGACTCCTCCACCTGGAGATCCATCCCATATACAGTTACCAAACCTAGACACTATTGTGGATGCCAACAAGTGCTTGCTGATAGGAACCTGATATAGTTGTCTCCTGAGAGGCTCTGCCAGTGCTTGATAAATATAGAGGGGGCCACGCTCAGCTAACCACTGAACTGAGCACCGAGTCCACAATGGAGGACCTAGAGAAAGGACCCAAGGAGCTGAAGAGGTTTACAGCCCCATAGGAGGGACAACAATATGAACCAACCAGTACCCCCAGAGCTCCCAGGGACTAAACCACCAACAAAAGAGTACACATGGGGTGACCCATGGCTCCAGATGCATATGTAGCAGAGGATGGCCTTGTTGGATGTCAAAGGGAGGAAAGGCCCTTGGTCTTGAGAAGGCTCTATGTCCCAGTATAGGGGAATGCCAAGACAGGAAAGCAGGAGTGGTTGGGTTGGTGAGCAAGGGGAGGGAAGATGGGTTAGGAGGTTTTTGGAAACCAGGAAAGGGGACAACATTTGAAATGTACATAAAGACAATATCTAATAAAAAAAGAGATGGGCCTGGCCAGAGGTGGGTTGACCAAGCACTAGAACTAGATCTTGGTATGATTCATTCTTTGTTTATATGCACATGATACACTTGGCATAAGTGAATTATATGTTGTGGATAAAATATAACAATCTTCCAGAATCTCATACTGAACAGCAAGAGTGTGAGAAACTCTATGTAAGTGCTTGCCGCCAACATGTATACAACATGTATTTCTCATCAGGAGGGTTGTACTCTGGGATAAGCAGAACACTTTAGTTAAAATGCCCACCTTCTGAGGCTTCCTTGCTTCTCATGGTAAGTCATGTAGATTATGCACCTAATGTCATAGGAGAAACATTGTAATATGATATAGACCGACAAGAGAGACTTGGAATTCTTACAAAAGGGCATAAAGCTGTTTATTCCCTCATTCTTTTAAATTTATCATTTCATCCTTTTTTGAATATAATAGAAGAGATATGTGGGGAAAGTTCCACAGTTAAGTGGGAAATGCCTGGGTCCTTGGCGACAGGATTCTTGGTGACATGGAGGGACTGCCCTTCAGTGCCTTGCTCATGATTTTTTACCTGATAAAATCACCTTAACTTGATCTGATAAGGTTTGGTTTTCCTCTTTGTTCAGCTGAATATAATCTTAACTCATGCAGTATTTATGAACGAACGCCTAAGGTCATATTTGAGAGAATCTGTGGTACACATCTCAATATCACATAACTTTCTGAGATCTGTATATTATCAATGACCTTCTGTGACTGACAGAAAGAAGATGTGTCCTAAAGGATAGTCATCTTGTTAGATACAACCAGAGAAGATGGAGAGCTTCCCACACAGACAATGGTATTTTCCTGGCACAGAGAACATTATTTATTGATTTGTTTACTACTTGACTTCAACACCGGACTTACTTAGGTGAAGTTGGCACAGTGCCTGTCATAGGAATGTTGCTGAAAGCCATCATTAGCTATTTTTCTGAGTTTTCAATTCTTGCTTTAGTTAAGTTTATTCTCTGTGTTTATGTGGTTTTCATTTTCAAATAGAATAGCATGTTCTCCGTCTATAATTTTATCACTAATTAGTACAATGCAAAGCTACTTCTAACTTCCCAGGACTCTAAAATTTGATGCAGCTTAATTTTTTTCATGGGGACTGTTTTGCATACTGATAGGGCTTTGTGTGGTTGACTGAATTTTCCTTTTGCTCTTTATTTTATTGCCTTTATATCATTCTCATTCTGCTGCTTAACTCGCTTTACATATAGCTTCAGTTGGAGATAAGTTTGAATATTTTATACTACATATGCTCTTCACCATGGTTCAGATGACCATGGTGGAGGAGGTTTATCTCCAGAACTAAGTCAGTGCCTGGAGAGCAGAACTGTTTGTAGTAGCTGTACTAGCCAAGAGCCAAGCTAATGAGCTTCCTTCTCTTGCCGGTTACTCCTCTCTATTTATCAGCTGATGGTGGGTAAACTGGCATGGACTTTTCACTATTTTCTTCCTACTTAAAATACATCCTCTCTGAGTTATCAGCGACTCAACATGACTTCAATTATAACGTGATCATCAGGATATTATTTTTGGCCACCTGGTATTGATCCAAGAGATTCATGTTTCACTGGATATTTTATTTATTTATATTTCAAATGTAAATAACGCTTTCCCTGATTCCCCTCTGCAAACACCCTATACCATCTACACCCCTGCTTCTATTAGGGTGCTCCCCGACTCACCCACCCATTCCTCTCCCCTGCCCTAGCATTCTCCTACACTCTTGAGCCACTCCTCTCACTGATGCTAGATAAGGCCATCCTCTGTTACATACGTGGCTCGAGCCATGGGTCGTCCCTCCATGTGTACTCTTTAGTTGGTGGTTTAGTTCCTGAGAGCTTTTTTTTGGGGGGGGGGGTCTGCTTGGTTGATATTGTTCTTCCTATGGTGTTGCAAACCCTTTCAGTTCTTCAGTCCTTTCTTTAACTCCTCCATTGAGTACCCCATATTCAGTCCCATGATTGACTGTGAGCATCTGCCTCTGTATCGGTCAGACTCTGGCAGAGCCTCTCAGGAGACAGCTCTATCACGCTCCCGTCAGCAAGCACTTCTAGCCGTGTATCTAAATGCTTCACTAATTTGTCTAGTTACATACTCAGTATATGTAGTGCAGAGGAAGCCAAGTGAAAGATTATGAAACATGTACATTTTTTGATTAGCTAAAACAGTAGTTTACTTTTCGATATCCACTCTATGTAGATAGCTTTGAAATTACTTCATAAAAACTCTCACTTCAGTTTGTATTCAGTATCTGGACTATTATGTGTATGTCTTAAAGCAGTGGTTCTCTACCCCATTGGTTGAAACTCCTTTTGGAGTAAAACAATCTTATCACATGGGTCAGATATCAGATATTCTGCATACTGGATATTTACATTACAATTCATAACAGTATCAAAATTACAGTTATGAAGTAGCAGCAAAATAGTTTTATGGTTGAGTGTCACCACTGTATTAAAGGGTTATAGCTTTAGGAAGATTGAGAATCAGTGCCCTAGAAAATTAAAACCAAAATATTTTTATATCCTTGAGTCAGCTCTCTGAATTATCAGGAAAATAAACTCCAAATATTTCAGGACCATTTCTCTAATGACAAAAACAAACAAAGAGGACAGACAGACAGACAGACAACCCCAAAGAGAGCCCATTTACATTATTACAGAGGCTTTTATCTGATGCCATAAATAATGCATCAGTAATTCAAAAAGTAGAGTAATCTTTAATAGTGTGTGGGTACACAAAAACTTCCAGTTTATTAGTTTATAGTTAAGACATTGAGTATAGTTTTTTTGTAAAATCATTTATCAATTAGTTTTTCTCAATATATAAATGGATGTTATGCCCTCAATGATCAAAACCTTTCAGTAAAATGGTTTGCCAATATATAAATATATTCATTTTATAGTTAAATATCAAAATAGTATGTAAATGTATTTTTTAAGAAAATAGAGAAACAACCATAATGACTATACATCTTACAAAAGAACTGTTTCAAAATTTAATGAAGCAAAGTACCTGGAAGGGAACAGTAAACAGTGACCACTCTATCCTTTAAGAAAATTATCATGAGCTTAAACTACAGTATCAGGTACCACAATAGTCTGTGAAGGAGGAGCTGAGAAAACATGGAGGAACATTTAGGAAGTGTGTGTGTGTGTGTGTGAAGATAATGCAGAAGCATAGGAAGACTTAGAGGGAGTGAGGAGAAATAAATAATGCTAATGATGCTCAGGTAATGCTGAGGAAGAAGGGGGGTTGGGAAGATTGCAAAAACATAGGGCCAGAGTGTCTTCGCTAACATAGGGTCTTATACAGAGGACAGGGCTACTGTAGCCAGGAAATCTTAACAACATACTTTACTAAATAAGACTTGAAAAAATGACAACCCCAGTTGACATGCCTACATGGATGAGGAAATTACACAAGGCCCCAGCCCTAGAAAAGGAACTATAAGCAATCAATGTTTGCTGATTCTGAAAATGGTAGGTGATGGCTGTGAAGTGTCAAATATCTTATGAGAGTGTCTTACTATAGAAACAAAAGATAAAATTTGGTGTCTACTAACTAGGTGAGTCTTCATGTACTTCATGTATCAGGATCTACTCCCAAGATATTAAGAGTGCCCAGAAAAATAGTCTCATCTTCCAGGTACTGAAATTGATATTCAATGTTATTAATCATAATAATTACATATGGGTGATCCAGGCTTGCTAGCTTCCTACCATCTCAAGAGACAAATATTCATGCTCTCTGGAGAAATATAATAATATTCTGGTCCTCATATCATTCAAAATAACTGCAAATGATGCACATTAGCCAACAGAGAGCAGTAACAATGAGAAATCAAGAAAAATAAATAAAAGGAAATGAGAATGGAAATGAATCCAAGGATCTAGATCACAGTGCTATCAGGTATGCTACTTAAAAGAACTCTGTTGAATATTTTTAAAGACATAAAAAGGAAAACTGAGAATTTTAATTATAGGTAGATACTATCAGCTAGAAAAAAAACACCAATTAAATCTCAAGAAGATGGTTAACAGAATAGCAGTGTTGATAAGGTACTGATAAACTGACCAGAAAACAAGCAGAAGTATCAGTATTGTTTAATAAAGAGTGAATGTTTAAAAATAAAGAGGTCCAACACAAAAGTAACTTATGGGTATTTGGAAATTTAGAGAAAAATAAAAGAGAATCCCTTCAGAATTACAAGAATTGTGTTCATTTTGGCCATCTTGCTTCTGGTGAATAATCACCTTTCTTACTACCCCGGGACCTGTTATGGAATCTAATTGAATAATGGCATCTCTTTCCAGAAGTCTTTGCTTGCTAATAAGAGCTTCTACTATTTTCTTATTGAAGCTAATGTTCCCCATATCCCCATATGTGAATGTAACCAGTTCACTTAGACCCATATAAAAAAATACATACTTCTGTTGTCAATTTCAAATTTGTATTTATCCTAGCCTAACTTCTTTTTTTTTTTTGCCTTCTCTTATCATCTCTCACAGAATTGCTAGCATTTTCTTCTCAATATGAGTGATTGAGATTACTTTTCCATGTTATTGGGAGCCATCTTGCTAGTCTAGTTGCCACAGTGCCTGTTATCCTAGACACTGTTTTAAATCCTGTATCTCGTGAAAGCTTTTCCAAGTCTTTAACTGCTCCTTATTGGATCTATTATCTCACCACTGGCAAGGTCTTAAGCTCTGAGGGACCACTGTATCATCAGGTCCAAGTGTCTCAAATAAGTTGTAGACCAACCCTAGTTATTTTTCCAGTAGCCCAGAGAGAAGAGCAGTTCTTTGGTAGTCACATCTTTGAATTTTCCTCACTTGAGGAGGAATGCAAGAACTTTCCTAACTTAGAAGTGTCAGTGAATCCTAAGATTCAAGAATTGAGGATTTTTTCTTTCTTTGTTCCAACCTTGACATAAATGAAGTTCAACTTTTCTGGGGTTTTTGATACTTTAAAAATTCAGTCTGGTGAGCAGAGGGATGCCAAGAGAGGAGTTAGAGGAACTACTGAAGGAGCTGAAAGGGTTTTCAACCCCATAGGAAGAACAACAATATCAACCAACCAGATACTCCAGAGCTCCCAGGGACTAAACCACCAACCAAAGAATATACATGGAGGGACCCATGGCTTCAGCTGCATACGTAGCAAAGGATGGCCTTGTCTGGCATCAGAGGGAGGGGAGGCCTTTGGGCATGTGAAGGCTAGATGCCCCAGTGTAGGAGAATGCTAGGGCAGTGGGGCCAGAGTGGGTGGGTGAATGGGGGAGCACCCTCATGGAGGCACGGGAAAGAGGGGGGAAAGAAGGGTAGGGATGGGGGCTTTTCAGAGAGGAACCTGAGAAGGGGGATAACATTTGCAATGTAAATAAACAAAATAACTACAACAAATTTATTCTGGGCCTGATTCTCAACTTTGCCATTTTAAGTGTAGTTTACTGCATCCAAGTAATAGATTCATTTTTACTTTCACAGTGTATCATTAAATTGATGGTTAAATGTTCTTAACTTCCAAAGAAAATAGTGTTTTCCTCTAAGATATCATAAGTTATCTCCTAACTTAATTGTCTTTATGGTTAAGTTTTCTTTTCATCCACAGAAGCATTCATTTATGCTGGGAAGGACATTATTGTGGTTCAACATCTATGAGGTTTAGAAGTTGAATTATTGGGCAGCTTCATTAGTCATTAGGGAAATGCAAATCAAAACAACCCTGAGATTTCACTTTACACCAGTCAGAATGGCTAAGATTAAAAATTCAGGAGACAGCAGGTGTTGGCGAGGATGTGGAGAAAGAGGAAAACTCTTCCACTGCTGGTGGGGTTGCAAATTGGTACAACCACTCTGCAAATCAGTCTGGCAGTTCCTCAGAAAACTGGGCACGTCACTTCAGGAGGATCCTGCTATACCACTCCTGTGCATATACCCAGAGGATTCCCAGGCATGTAATAAAGATATGTGCTCCACTATGTTCATAGCCATCCTATTTATAATAGCCAGAAGCTGGAAAGAACCCAGGTATCTCTCAACGGAAGAATGGATGCAAAAAACTGTGGCATATTTACACAATGGAGTACTATTCAGCTATTAGAAACAGTGAATTCATGAAATTCTTAGACAAATGGATGGAGCTGGAGAACATCATACTAAGTGAGGCAACCCAGTCTCAAAAGATCAGTCATGTTTTGCACTTACTAATAAGTGGATATTAGCCTAGAAAATTGGAATACCCAAAACATAATCCTCACATCAAAGGAGGTACAAGAATGGAGGAGTGGCCCCTGGTTCTGGAAAGACTCAGTGTAGCAAAACCAGAACAGGGAAGTAGGAAGGGGTGGATGGGAGAACAGGGGGAGGGAAGGGAGTCTATGTGATTTTCGGGGAGTTGGGGGCCAGAAAAGGGGAAATTATTTGAAATGTAAATAAAAAAATATATTGAATAAAAAAAAAAGAAGTTGAATTATTCATTCAGAGGCTTTCCAGGTTCCTCCTGCCTTTTCCCACACAGACAGTGGTCCCCATTTTCCCACATAGACAGTGGTCCCCATTTTTAGTTGGGTGGCAGTTGATGGAGTCCCAGGAGCCATCCCTGTAGCTATCTGTTTTAGTTTGCTTTGGAAATTCCTAACATCAGCAACCACAGTTCAGGGTTTCTGGAGCCAGACACAAGGCTGCAACACCAGATTTGTTTGGGAGCCCTCCTAGAACATCAGCTGTAGGAAAAGGGAGAAGCTAATTTGGTTAGCAAAGAATGTTGAGATCTAAGATGTTCTCTCCAGAAGTCGTAGCCTACTCAGAGGAAAATTTCTCGAATGATGTAATTCTTGAAGCAGTTTCCAGGTCAGAATAAAGAAGCTGTGCCTCAACAGCCCAACACAGATCATTTATTAGTTGTAAATAACTCAGAGCTGGCATCTGGAGGAGACTGGCAGCTAAGAAGTCCACAATCACCCTGAAGCTCTTTGTTACAGAGGAGGGATTTGGGTGGTTATCACAGCTACCACAATAGGAGATACTGACAGGAGTAGAAAACAAAATCAGTAAGGATATGGCTACTGAGAATGACATACCTACCACTATTGATCAAGTTGACATCAATAAAAGCACTGTATGTAACAAGTGCAGAGTAAACACATTGCAAGTGCTTTCCAGATACTTGCTCATGTTGGCTGACTCATAGAGTTGAATGTTCTTACACATTTCCAAGCAGTATTTCAAATGCAAGCTATACTGCAAATGAAGCTTTCTATAAACTTCAAAGAAATGAAATTGTGAAGTGAATCTTGTTGAGAGTCATTGGAATTCAGTAGAACCAAAAGCATCTCCATATGATACCATGTTAATCATGTTCATTCAGTAACCCGAGGCCCAAAGTATGGAATTCATAGCAATTAGAGTACATATTTTGTGGTTAGTATAATGAAGATATTCCAAGTTATAGTTTTTATTTAAAACCATTCTTGGAGAAATTTCAGTCTTGCATGCAAATGTTACACCAAATTGTAGGTTGATAGGGCATCCATCTCAAATGATAGGGGAAAACAAGGGAAATTAAGATTATGTATTGATGATACTATTGTGCTTACGTTGAATGAGACCTTTGTCCTGTAGAGATATGTCCTAAAAGATTTTAAGCAAGGAATAATTTTTTTTAGATTTACTTTAACTCAATTGGAATGTAGACAGCAGTTTTGATAGTTATGTGTATAGGGAAACACACACAACACAAAATGGGGGCCATGTGTAAATTTATAGATGGCAATATGAGGCTTACAAAACTTTTAGAAACTGGTTCATGATAAAGTTTAAAAACTACAAGACAAATTCTTAAATTCTAATGAGGTTTAAAACACTATTAGAAAAAAATCACAAAGCATGAATATATAGATAAATTATATGGCTGAGTAATAGGCAATAAGAATTGTATTTGAGGTGACATACTTTTAAATGTATTAGGCTGTAAATTAAAACATTGGGTCAGAAACTAGCTATCATTCACTTTTCCCAGAATGAACTAGGGACTCTAATAAGCAATTTATGACAGATTGTAGTTTTGCTTTTAATATATGATCATGGCTTAGAAAATTGTGTTATCGGAGTTTCTCATGGAAATAGCATCTGATGCTGGTTAGAAGCTCATGTCAGGGGTGAGTGGTCCAGGGCATTTGACCCATTTGACTCAGGTGCACAGCTCTTACTCCAGCCATGTTCCCTTTTATAGAGAGCATCTTTCTATAATAAGATAAAGTTTGGAAGAGATAGTAATCTTGTTGAAACATGCATTGCATATGTATGAACCTTTGTATATTTTTTGTATGAAAATTATAATATTTTCTAAGATACACGCTTTTAAGTTTTAAATGTCAATACAAGTCATCAAATATAGTAATAAAAATGCTTCATAAATGTAGAAAAAAGATGCAATTCCAAGAGCAGTGCTCTTCTAACACATCTGGGTACTTAAGCTTTTAAAAAATTGCTTTATTATCTAACTTTTAAGATTTGGGACATTATGTTGTTTGGAGGAACATTGACTTTCCTTAGACTGTGAAATACAGTTTTACTTGCAACTTGTTTGTATGTTTGTGACATTCTCTGGAAAACTGGAAATATGATGAATTTTGTGTGAAAGTCTCTGAAATATGACACAATTCCTATTGTGACTTTGCGTGAAACTGTGCATATGTGAATCATGTCCATCAAACACATTTTTCTAGTTTTTTTTAATTGGGTGCAGAGGTTTCTAGGCAACAATGAAAGAGTTGTTGGTTGTACTGCTATATTCTCAGCAGCATTTATTTGTATTTCTATGTGCACCATCTGTTGATTGAGACACCAGAATGTGAGGATCTAGTAATATCTTATAATTCCGAGAGCTTTGTTTTATTTTTTGATACTACATTGAATGATGTATGCATTATATATTTTTTATCTTCTATATGTTTTCTTTTTAATATTCAGCATTTATTTAAATTCTATTCTTCTTTTGACTTATGTTACATTTACATTTTGTACCATACAGTTGCACACAATTATCACTTGCACATATATTATTTAATTTTATGGCTTACAACTTTTCAGAAATATATAATTTTAAATGATTGTAATGCCTGTAACATGGAACTTGATGTTTGATTTTTGTTTATTATTCTAACATATAACACTTTATGTGTTTTTATATTTATCTACCTTAAGCTCTGTGGGAAGCCATCCTGAGCTATTCGGACTAATGCTTACTCATGGCCCTAAGGTGGTGGCTGCTAAAATATAAGAACAATTAACTAGAGCCTTCTCCTTGAGCTATCGGTGTGAGAAGATTCCGAGAATACCACGAGATGTTCCTGCCCAGTGTGAGAAGATCCCGAGAATACCACAAGATGTTCCTGCCCTAACCACGGAATGTACCTGCCGGCGTTAACTCCGTTAACTCCGGGTGTCCTCTCCAGATGACCAGATGACCTCCTCGCTTGCTTCCTGCTTCAACCCCTAGGGGTGTCTCTGCCCTTCCCTCCTTTGTCTGGTGTGAAGGTTATTTCCTTCTCTGTAAGCCTTAAAACCCACTTACCTCCCCGACATTAAATGAAGCCTTGACATAACCCAGACTGACTTGTCTTTCTTAGCATGCTTGGCTTCCCTTTTCTCTCCCCCCCATTTTTGACCCTCAGGTAGTGCCTCTTCGGGACCCAGGAATAACTGGACCTGCTGGACGGGTCAAAGCTCATGTTCATTGATAAATAAGGTCACTTTTCATTTTGTAAAGCTGGTATTATGGTTCTTACCCCTGGAATACTCACATTTTAAAACGATCTCATTACTTAAATCCTTTTTGAATATGCTATTCCTTGGTCCCTAATGTTTATCTATTTAGTCTTATGTTGTTCTTTTCTTGCCTTCTAAATATTAGAGTTCTATCTCCTAGTGTTTGTTGCTTCATTTCATTTCTACTTACCATCATCTTAATAAACTTCACCATTTAGGGTGATTTTATGTTACCATAGCAACTGAATGTCAGCTAGAGTTTTCCTATGTATCCCTATACCCACCCAGGTTTAACTTCTCTCATTACCAGTAATTCCCTATTGTGAATCACACTCACCAGAGTGATGTATTTCTCACAACTACTGTTTATGAAACAAAGTCTTTTAGATTTTAGAATTTGCATCAGCATTCACCATTACTGTATGCGGTGCCACTTAGAAGTTTCACTGCCCTAAATATCTTTGTATCCTAATTATCATTCTTGCTTAACCACCACTATTCTGCTTAATTCTTTAATCTTTGCCTTTCCCAATCCATTAACTCATCCTACTGAGAACTGGCATTGCAGGAATATCAGTCCACACCTGTCTATATATGTCCTTTTTGGATTGACTACTAGTTAATGGGAATTTAAGTTTCCAGCATATTTTTCTGGCTTTGTAGGTCATTTCTTTTTAGTGCTGAATAATAAACCACTGGTTGCATGCATTACAGTCAATCTAACAGACATCTTAGTTGCCTAAAAATTTGGCAATTGTAGATAAATCTGCTATAAACATTTTTGTGGAAATCTCCCTTAGCTTTCAGTCTCTTTGGATAAATATAAAGGACAGGATGTAGTGATTGTCAAAGACAATGATCAATTGTATCAGAAAGTTCTAAACTGTCTTTCAACAGCCATTTATGCCAGCAGTGAGAGGAAATTTCTGTTCCTTCACATTTTCCTCAGAATTTTGCAAAGTGTCTGGTTTGGGTGCAGTCTAATAGGTCTGTAATAGTATCTCCTTATTTTTTTTTCCCGTCTCTAGTGGCATATCATGAAGGGTGTGTGTTTACTCACTTTCCCGTTTTGTATCTTATTTTGAGAGTTATCTCTTAAGTGTTTGGCCCATTTGTAATCAAGCTATAGCTTTTCATACTGTTAAATTTTAAGTCATTTGTATATTTCAGGTACTAATCCTTTATTTGGTTCCTTTGGTAAACATTTCAACTAATCTGTGACTTACGTTTTTATTCTCTTAATATTTTTCAGAGCAGAAATTTTGAACAAAATATTGAAAAAGGTGAAAACGTGACACAGGGGAACCTAGATAGTCTTTTGAACAAAAAGAGCTAGAACAGCTGGATATCTACAAGGTAAGGAATAAATTTAGAAATTGGCCTTATACAATCATAAAAATTAAATGATAATGGGTCATACGCATGACATAAAATGCAAAACTAAAACACATAGAAAATAGCATAGAAGACAATCATGATGACTTTGGTGAGTGATGAGTGATGTTAAATGCAATACTAAAAACATTTTCTGAGAGGAAAAATGTTAATTTTGATTCTATTAAAACCTACACCCCTTTTCACTCTATATTTTTGTTGGACAGATCATTTACACTCATATTCCACTCTCACATTTTACATCTGTCATAAAAAACATTTCTTCTACAGAAGTCCCTCCTCATTATAGATTTTTTTCTTCTTACCATTCATGCACATTTATCCTTGGCTCTATAGTTATACCAAGAATAGTTTGTACACAGCCAAAGTGTTTGTCTTCTTTTATTCAAAGATTATCTACCTTTAAGATCCAGCAATAAGACTCAGTGGGTAGGAGCCCTTACTTTGCAAACCCAATGGCCTTAAATTGAATCTTAAAACCTTTATAAAAGTAGAAGGAGAGAACTGACCTCACAACGTTGCTTCTAACATCCCCATGCACAGACACATCATGCACACACATGAAAAATAGTAATAACTAAAACCTAGAACTGAAAAAAATTCTGTATTTTTTTTCATCCAGACTGCATTTCCTTCTTTTCCCTCTCCCAAAAGAAGCTGTAGCTACAGAAAATCAACACCAGCTTCATGTTATGGTGGCAATGCTGTGTTTCTTCACCATGTTCTCTTGTACTCTACACAGTCACAGAAACTTATCTGATCATGAACTATATCTGATTTATGTAAGAATAATCTATGTGATCTGTATTTTTGTTTCTTATGTTTATGAATTTTTAAAATCAGCAGTCATTTCATGCTGAGGTCAGAAACTAATATGTTATTAAGGCATTCTTTCTTTTAATCAATAATCAAGTATCATTTATATCTGTTATTACCACTTCATCCTTGATTTTCAAGAACTTGGTTCTTTCCATATTCATCAATAATTAGTCTTTCCCTAATCTTCTAAAAACAGCGAAGCTAAAGATTTGTGTCAGTTTTCTCCTCTTCCCTCAGAAATTTACTTTATAAATATTACCTGCATAATACACCTCATGTATGTATCAGACCATGCTACTTATTTTTTTCATTTGCCTAATTTCAAGGCAACAATGAAGATACAAATAACTTAAAAATATAAATTTAATGGCATAGTATTTTAGGCACTTTCCAAATCTCCCAGCATTATTTCTTGCTTGTCTTCTATATTGACACGCAACCTACCATTTTCTAAAACTTTACTATGTTAGCTTACAGATCAACATTTTTTGATGTTTTTCTTTTCTTTTTCTTTTCTTCCTTTTTTCTTTGTTTTTCTTTTTTCTCTTTCTTTTTCTGGGAATGGATTCTCTGGCCTTTAGCATCTTTCTGATTGTTAGATCAAGAATGGAATATCATGACTCAGAAAAAAACAAGAGCACAATTCCAACCTCAATGGATGCAAACTGTCATTAATTAGAACAATGAAGGGTAACCTCTGTGGGAATAAGGGCTTTTAGGTGTGGGTTTACCTTAGCATTTAAAGGTAGGAAAGACTCAGGTGTTGACTATGAGTCCTTGTCAGTTTTTCTGAGAACATATAAGAGTGGGGAGGTCTAGGAAGGCTCCAAGCAAGCACACTATCCTAACCAGGGTTGGGGTCCCAGAATGGAGCATCTCTGGGTCAAACCAATTTTAAATCACCATGATTATTTTACATGTTGTTGGATAACATCATCTTCCTGTGCCTCTGTTCTCCCCAGGCTACATCTGGGCTACTCTTCCTGTGTTCTCTTATTATCTTGATAATTATTATGTGACACTAACTCAGGGAATTTTCTTGAACAAATGATTGTCTTCAAATGCTGACAGTGATGTGTGGTTCAGTACTATTGCTATGGGGTAATGTAACTATATAGGAAATCCAGTCTCAAGGTCAATGACACTGAGACTTACCTGAGTTTGGACTAGGAGGCTGTCTCTGTATACCCAGCATCATTAAGTTGGAGGCTGAAGCAATGTTGGAGAGGACTGCCAGCCAAATACCTCCCTTTCTGATTTTTATTGTTTCTCCTAAGCTTCCTGAAGCTAAAATTAGACATATTTATCATTTGGAATATTTTAAAAAACATTAGGCAAAATATATAATTCTATAATAAATGGACCACTAATCACTGAAAACAATTATTATGCCTTCATTGGTAATTTTCTGCTTCCATATTTCATTTAAATTAAATGGCTTAAATATATGCCATTTTTCAGGGATTTTTTTTATAAAACTGACCAATAGCTATTTACCTATGAAATCTCTCTCTAGAACATGAAGTTAAAAGTTAATCACAGACTGGAATGTCATGATTTTTCATGGTCACTGCACAAAACAACATCACAAACACATATAAAACTCTTAACTCTGGCCTAGAAACGAATTATCCAAAATTCACTTTATGCTGAGAGGAGAAATGTAATAATATTTGGATTTTCTGAGCCAGGAAATGACAAAATGTCTGGAATTCATGAATATTCTCAAGAGCAAAACAGCATTTGCTTCAGACTTAGATAAAAGCTCCAAGATTTTGAGCCTTTGTAGCAAGACGGATTCATAAAAAATTCAAGTGCTTTCAGAAGTCTGAACTTTGGGGTTTTGCAGCAGACCTTAAACTAAAAATTAATGCCCTCTATAGGCATAAGTTTTATTTCTAACTTATAATACATATTTAGAGCACTTTTTTCTCCAAGTAAATATTTTTAGAAGATTTTGTAACACCTCCCCAGTTTAGTCTTAAATGAGTTATGCTATCTAGATTTGGAAAACTTGGGTTCACGTTGGGTTCTACCACTTAGTGGTTGCAAAACACCTGGCTGGTTAATACCTCTGACCCTCATGACCTAATCTCTAAATGGGGGTCACATACGTCCAGTATCTCTTTGCAAAGTTTTTTTGCATTAAAGAACTTTATACTAACATTATAAATTTTACAATAGTTTTTCTTCAGCTTTCACAGTTATGAATTTCATGATCCAAAAGTTATATACCTGTTAGAGGTACTTAAGCAGACCTACTAACTGATTGAGATAGTACTATAGTTTGGTTTTGTCTGCAGAAAGTTAAATAGTAGAATAGGTTTGTTTGCTGCCACTTGAAATGGTATATGATCCCTAAAGAAATAAATCACGCAACTTCTGCTCACCATTGATTTCTTTTTCCCTTACGTTTGAATTATTGCAGTTTATTTATTCATCTTCTATAATTTATATGAGCTTTTATTATCATATTCTGGGCATTGTAGGATAAGATTAATCCCTTCACATGAACCATACAAGTCATACAAAACTAAAATGAATGTGCAGGGCCGTGGGACCTCTGTGAGCAGTGAGTTGAGAGGGTGGCTTCTTTTCACTCTCTGGGTGGTCAGAGTTTAGGAGAGACTTCACAGTTGAGATTTTCTTTTAAGTAAGCAACAGGTGAGATAAGCCATGTAAGGCAATAGAGTAAGGACTTTGTAATGGTGCTGTTAAGACAGGAAAATATGTTCTTGTCAGGGAGACAAGTATTGAATAGTAGAAAGAACAGGAAATGTAGCCTGTTTTTGCAAAAATTCTCTCATATGTTGTCTTCTCTTCCCTGGGACAAGAAGAGAGAGGGCACATTCAGGACTGGTGAGCCACTCAATGTGGATGGAGCAGAGGAAGTAAACCTGGCTTGAACAGGGTACAGGCAAAACCAGATCTTTGAGTGTTGTTTGTCCTAGACTGGGGAGGCTGGATCTTCCCTGAAGGCTGTATGGGTTATTGAGGAGGTTTAAGCAGGACATGGCTTGTCTGAATTTAGGCTTTAAAAGTGTTGAAATCTGATGATAAAGCCAACTGTGGCTGACTAGAGCAAATCCTGGAGATTATTGGTCTAATGAGATGGAAAGGAGAAGAAAAAAGAAGTGAAGAATTCCAGGGAATCTTGGGAAGTGAGCATTGTATCCCTTTCAAAAAGCTACCACTGACTTTACATTTTCAACAAAAATAAAATCTCTTTATGATGTTTTATAACGTGCCTTCAAAACAGTCTTAAAGTAAGTTCCAAGAGATGGCAATATTATGCAAAGAATCAAATTACCCGGACTGAAATCTCAGCCCACCACAGTAATTGTGTGAACTTGCACAAATGATATGATATCCCTGTACTTACTTTTCTAATTCACTGAGTGGGTATAACAATCGTAAGAGAATGTGAGTGAAAATGTGACATTCCATGTAAACAGTTCACACAATTCCATCAAGAAAAGAACTCCTCTGTAAATGCCAGCCAGCATCTTCACACCAGGATATCACATCTGACATTCACTGGGCTCCAACCTCACGGGCCTTCTCACAGGCTATGGCGTGAACCCTCTGGTGTTTTAGGATTAAACCCCTCTGCCCTTTAGTCTGGAGCATTTCTTTTCCAATTTCCCTATTTCTCTCATACCTCTCTGCTCACAATCTGAATATTACCTTCCTTTGAACACAGATTTATACTTTAACATTAGTGTCCACTACAGCAACCTATTTATAGTACTCACAATTCCTGGCAGAAACTTTACTTTTTCCTGTTTCTTTGCTTGTTTAATATATGTCTCTTTGAGTCCTACTGAAGTCACTGTTCTTGTCATGTTCTCGTCTGTCCCATAGTAGTTTTAGTTAATAGATGATATAACAAAAAGGAGATATTTGTGAGAGAATTGCTGGGATCTATGGAATAGTGATGACTGATAAATTATTAAGCATGATAATCATGAAGGGAGGAGCTACTCTGATTATGAAGGGACATGAACATGCCAGATTGAGAATATTTGCAGACAGAGTTGTATCTGCCCAGGAGACTTTTGAGTTCTAGAGTTAGATCATGGATTGAAGTTTGAATTCAAGCTAGAAAGAGCTCATGGAAAGAACAGACAGGTGCTTGTGCCAGGTCAGGGGTAAGGATGACTGCTCAAATGTATCTGAATGAACCCTGGAAGGGAAGAGCAGTGATGAGGAACTGGGAAAAATAACCAACCAAACAGTACTACTGGAGGACCCAGCTATACCACTCCTGGGCATATACCCAGAAGATGGTCCAACATGTAATTAGAACATATGCTCCACTATGTTCATAGCAGCCTTATTTATAATAGCCAGAAGCTGGAAAGAACCCAGATGTCCCTCAACAATGGAATGGATACAGAAAATGTCGTACATTTGCACAATGGAATACTACTCAGCTACTAAAAAAAAAAAAAAAAAAAATGAACTCATGAAATTCTTAGGCAGATGGGTGGAGATTGAAAATACCGTCCCGAGAGAGGTAACCCAATCACAAAATAACACACATAGTATGGTATGCAGTCACTGATAAGTGGATATTAGCCCAGAAGCTTGGAATATTCAAGATACAATTCACAGACAAATGAAGCCCAAGAATAGGGAAGACCAAAACTTGTTATTTCTCAGTCCCTCTTCTTACCCCTAGCCCTTCTCAAATTTTTGTGCAGAGATGTTAAAAACAAGTTGCAGGAAATGAATGAATTTGGCACCCTTATAAAAAGATCACAGTTAGAGGAAAGAAGGAGAATGACAAAAGAAATTGCACATTCAGCATTTTATAAAGGACATGATCAAGGGAAACACATTACATTTATCATTGTGCGAATCCAGGAGACAATTTTTTACCCAATTGGCAAGAAATTAGACACAAGATTCGGGTATTGTTAATGTGCTTTTTATACTTAAGTCCCAGCTCATTGTCATGAAAGTCACCCCTCTGCTTCTCCTGGAATTTTAGCTTTTATGACATTTTTGCTGAGCTACCCCTCCAGTCATTTAGTCATTCATCCTAATAGTCTATGGCAGCACAGAAGCCACATCACAGGGTACAGTCTTTCTGCTTCTGTAAATGAGTTCAAGCACTTCAAAAACCACTCCCTTTGTTCCTTGATTTCTTTTTGAGCTCCTAGCAACCGCCATTGTGTCAGATTCTAAATTTAGATGCATTTCATACATCTCTCTGAATTTCCAAATTATACTCCATCAGTGCACAACTGAGATTAAACCCTGGGCTCTTCAGACTGGTGAGAGCTAACTACTATATGTGCATTTCTTTATGCATGGAAGCCTGACTAAAGGAGATGTATAGGAAGAAAATTGGAAAGCTAAAATCTACTGCAAATGGCAATGTTACCTTGGCTGTAAGTCATTGCTTTCTGATCATTCCTCTTCCTCCTCCTCCATCACAAACGCTTCACAGTCAATTTTCGAAACTCTAGACTGGATTTCTTATTATCTCTTCTCCTGCATATAATAACAATTTCTTTTAAACATATTTATTTCTGTGCATGTATGTGTTAGTGTGTATAGGTATACTTATACATAGATAGATGCATGCCCTTTAGGCATAGTTTTTTTTTCCTTCCTGAAACTGGGTCTCAATAATTTCCGGTCTAGAGTAAGATACATTAAGTCCTAGTGAACCTCCGGTCTCCATCTTTTTGGGGCTGGGGTTAGATATACGCCCAGAAAACCTGGTTTGTAATATAAATGTTTGAATCAGAACTCTGGTCCTCATGATTGTACAGAAAACACCCAACTGTCCATCTTTCTGATCCCACATAATTTGTCTGTCTCATGCAGCCTATTTTCAGACAGCCTATAGAAAAACCATTTTACTTTTTCATTATTTAAAACTCACTTCCTCCACTTATCAATTAATCTGTAACTTAATAATGTAGAACATGTATCAAACGTTAGTCAACATGTACTGGCTGGAGGAATTATGAAGTTGTTACCATCTGGGATCAGACTCATTTTTTTTCTGCCAGTTAAAGAATTAAAAGTCAGAAAAAGAAAAACCTTGAGTGCAATGAGTTGCAACAATGGGCTGACCCAGACATAGTCAAGCCATCAAGATAAACTTTTATGAGAGGCGAGGAAACATTCACAGACATCAAACATGTGGAGAAAAGACTCTCTGCAAGGCAAACTGGAGACTCCAGAATCAAAAGCCTTGAGTACTGGAGTTTTTGAAAGACTTGAAAGGTCTTGCCTGGTTTGAAGACAGACCTGATGGCTGTTTGGCACACTATGGCTATGATAATGTGTCTTGATTAGGCCTTGAACTTGCCGAGCTGAAAGCCCTACTGGCAGGGGAAAGTAGCTAGTGCCACCTCTGTTTTAAGCTTCCAGGTTTAAAAACCTGTCTTGTCTGAGGTCAGGCAGCTGTGGAATAAGCCAGCCATTTTAGACATTTGCCATTTTTATTACTTAGTCAAGATCCTCTCCTTCTATGCCTGTCCATCAAGGAAACTGTCTAACTCCTAGTCCCTCGAGGTAAAAGTACTTTACAGTCTGCTTCATTTTTATCTATCAGTTATCTAAGTGAATGCTTGTTTGCAGGCCAGCACCAAGTCTAAGAATTCTGCTCAAGCCTAACAAGTTCTGCTCATTTAGTGTGGTGTATCGTAATCAAAAGTTGTATGTATAAGCAAACTCAATGGTCACAATGAGAGTCCTAAACAACACAGGTACTCGGAATCCTTGGGTTCGATTAATAAATATGATCATGTAAAAATGTTTCTAAAGCTCATGATGGAATGGCAGCATTATTTCCTATGTGAAACACCATAAACTTGACCATGAACTTTGAGAGCTTGCAAGAATAAGCAGTCAATTATTGCATGCGTAGGGCTCCACCTGACATCTTCATCTCAAAAGCTTTGCTCATCCCTGATATGATCCTGAGATTTTATGTATGAAAGTCTTTTCTGAAACTGTGATCTTTGAACACTGTGCTGTGGTAGAGTTTTTTCAGTAAGATCTTACATTAAGTAACTTGTTTAAAATATTGGTTGAGAAAAGTAAACCCTGTCAGGCAGGCATTACAAAGGGGAACTTGAATAAGATGGATCTGAAATGATGACCAAGGTTTTTCCAAGTATTGGGTGGGGAGGCATGGGTCACTATCTCTCATACTTTGTTCACTGAGTTTGAAGGACTAGACACATTGGAAATAGCTATTGCTAATTTCAGATTGGGAAATAATGGGATTACATGTGCTTTAATGTCAGTGGTGTCATCAAAACAGTAACAACAACAACAACAACAATCCCTATTTGTCAGGGTGGGTATTCATTTCTGGTTTTGAATAATTCTTTTCCTCTGGTTTTATTCAGATGTTGACCATAAAGTAAGGGATTTGTTTGCTTTTAAATGTATTCATACTTTTCGGTGACTTTAAGATACCAGCTGTGAATCACAGGACAGTAAAACAGGGAGACTAGATAGCATGGCTTTGTCACAATAAAATGCTTTGGAGGGTGAGTAGACAAATACTACTGAGAATTCTGTAAAAGTCCCACTAAAAGTCCTGGTTTTCTGAGAAGGCAACAAGGTCAATGCTGCTAGCCAAAAGAAAAACACTCAAAAACCCAAGTGTGACTTCTGGATTGTGTGTTTCATTCATCAAGAGGTCACGGGACCACTTACTATCAGGATAGTTCCTGAGATGCAAAGGCAGGGAAAAAATGCTGCTCATGTTTTTCTAAATATGTCGCTTGCGAACAGTGACAAAGCATCTATCTTTAGACATAAAAGGATCATTATCCTCATCCTTAAATATTAGATTTCTCTATATGTTCTTCTAAATTGTTTAGCTCTTAATATTTGTCATGCAAGACATAAATAAAATCTAAGGAGACATAAATAAAATCTGTTAACCCAGATGTGACAAAAGGACCAAATAACAGTACCACCAATGAGGGTATTAGGCTTACTCACAGGCATAAGGGTGAAGGGTGAGGAGCGCCAAAAAGAGACGCATTACCAAAAGCCCATTCTAGCTTGCATAATAAATCATGAAATCTCGAACTCTGAAGCTCTCGGCATTCCACTTAGGCAGCTCTGGGTTTAGAGTCTTCACTCTTCAGTAGTCTTTGCTGCTCTCATAACCTTGGGGAGGGAAGCACCTGATTAACTAGTAAGTTTCAGGCTTTCTGGGTCTTTTGAGTTTTTACTTCTGGAGTCTTAACAAAACTCCCTTTATAACTCTCTAAGTCTTACTTGAACTTCTTTCCAGCATAGACTGTTTTAACTTAGACAAAAGTGGTATACAGCAATATTTTCAAAGATTTTTTTTTTAACTAAGTTTTTAATTTTGGTCACTTTAAGTAAGTTTATTTCATTAAATATCTCTTAATACTCCCACTGGAAATGTAATTTGGCTTTGTTCTTTTCTTACAAATGAAATATTTAAATCCATAAGAATTCTCTATTTCTTTAGCTTATAAGACAATAGTAAAACTGAGTATTTTTTCCTTTTCTTGAGGGATGTTCAGTGCTAGAGATCAGACCTAGCATTTTTGGGGGCAGGCAAATATATCTGCCACTGAATTACAGCCCCAACTAGAAACCAAACTTTCCATTTCCTGCTTTATTTTGGCTTTTTTCTTTTAATTTAATGGCAGAAAAATAAAGCAAGCTTAGCTTGCACTTACCACTCTGACTTGTAACCCCTTTAAATATTAAAGATATTTTTGATACAAATCTGCAGCAATTCAAAAATTTATCACTTGCCAATTATTTTTCTATTAAACAAGAAAGTGCCACACAGAGGACTGCACCCTTTGCAGACTGAGGATGTAAGAGGTTGTAGAGCAGACATACGGAAAGGAAACTAAACAAGAAAGCTAGTGTTGGCTGAGTGGAATTACACAGGATAGGATCTCTGGACTGAGAGGGGTCAAGTTATAGGACAAATAAATATGGGTATTGGAGATGGATTTTCATTGTTGATGTTATAGGATGGGTCAGAGGTCACATGGTTACTATGGTCAATGACTCTAAAACGACTCAATTTTTTTAATTAATTGACATAAAGACAGGGAAGTTCTCCTGGTTTGGGATGCTTGTGAAAATTTCCTGCTCTAGAAGCAACTAATTCTGAAACAGCACTTGGGGAAAATATTCTAAGAGTCTAAAACTTTTATGTGTTCCTTTCCATTGAAAATAGGTCATATAGAAAAGAAATGAACTTAACATCATCACCAGCTTCAAACAGCCTGTTCACTTTTAATGAGAATGGCTAAGTTTTGAAAAAATATTACAAGGACAAAGCCACAGTTGACCCAATTCCCTAAACCAGATTTTATCTGTAGCATTGCAGAAAGTAGCAAGCCCATTACCATGAACTTTTGTGACTACTGGTTTATATATATTTTTAATTCTTTCTTTATTTTTTTGAAAATAGATTTTTTTCTCTCATACAATACATTCATGTCACAAGCTATCCCCTCCCCTCCTCTCAGCTTCTCCCAAATCTCCTCTCTGTGTGAGCCCTGCTTATTCAATTCAGTGGCCCATGTTCTGTGGTGTCCTCATCCCCTCTAACTCCCATAGAGTTAGTGAATTCCTAGATCTCCAAGGAGGAAGGACTTAGTATTGCTTTATTCTGATCAGCATGAAAGTACTAGCTGCAACATACAGTTGACTTAGCCTTACATTAGGTGATGTGTGAGTATACATGTATGTGAATGTGTGTGTGTGTGTGTGTGTGTGTGTGTGTGTTTGTGTAAAATTGTGAGGCTTTTTATTTTTAATTCAGAACATGAAGTGTCAGGCTATCTACAAGTGAAGGGGACAGGGCACAACCATAAAAAAGGAAGTCTGGGTTTTTATAGGGTGATTTAAGTTGGACAGGAGAGTAGAGGAGAACATCAAGAAAAAGTAGCTCTCACAGTCAGAAGGGACTGCGGTAAGCAAAATTTTACAAAGGGTATCTCTGGTCATTAGGATAGCAGCAGGCTTTGGTCAAGCTGGTTGGCTGAGATAAGGGGTCAGCAGACTTTTGAGACATGCAGAAAATTCCGTTTCCACTTCCCAGAGGGGCTGGCTCTCATGTGGTTCATGCTTCTTGGAGGCCTAGAGGACTCCGTTGTTAGCCAGCATTACAGTAACTATCAAAATGTCGGGACATGAAAATAATGCAAAAGTATTTAAAATAATTTTCTGTCCTTCATATTATTTAGATTGTACAGTATAAAAATATAATTGTCATGTAGACAAAAGATGCTAGCCTATACTCATTGACAGAACTGGTACACACAGTTTTTTATCAACATTCCTTGCACCTTCCTTGTGTCAAATATAAATGCCAATTCTTGATTTCTTTACCTAACTCTTGGTTATCTATTGATAACTTTTCTCTGCTATAGTTGTTCTGTTTTGTCTGTGTTATAGCATTCATATCCATTTTTACCTGAATTTTCTTTTTTGTTTGTTTGTTTTTTTATTCGATATATTTTTTATTTACATTTCAAATGATTTCCCCTTTTCTGGCCCCCCACTCCCTGAAAGTCACATAAGCCCCCTTCCCTCCCCCTGTTCTCCCACCCACCCCTTCCTACTTCCCTGTTCTGGTTTTGCCTTATACTGGTACACTGAGTCTTTCCAGAACCAGGGGCCACTCCTCCGTTCTTCTTGTACCTCGTTTGATGTGTGGATTATGTTTTGGGTATTCCAGTTTTCCAGGCTAATATCCACTTATTAGTGAGCGCATACCATGACTGATCTTTTGAGACTGGGTTACCTCACTTAGTATGATGTTCTCCAGCTCCGTCCATTTGTCTAAGAATTTCATGAATTCATTGTTTCTAATGGCTGAATAGTACTCCCTTGTGTATATATACCACATTTTTGCATCCATTCTTCTGTTGAGGGATACCTGGGTTATTTCCAGCTTCTGGCAATTATAAATAGGGCTGCTATGAACATAGTGGAGCATGTATCCTTATTACATGCTGGGGGATCCTCTGGGTATATGCCCAGGAGTGGTATAGCAGGATCTTCTGGAAGTGAGGTGCCCAGTTTTCTGAGGAACTGCCAGACTGATTTCCAGAGTGGTTGTACCAATTTGCAACCCCACTAGCAGTGGAGGAGTGTTCCTCTTTCTCCACATCCTCACCAACACCTGCTGTCTCCTGAGATTTTAATCTTAGCCATTCTGACTGGTGTGAGGTGAAATCTGCAGAGATTTGTTAGTACCTGTTCACTCATTGTGCAAAGCCAATATTTACTTCCTTTTCATGTTCTAATGCTACCATCATTTTCCTTCTCTTAAGTTGGCTTCAACTTCCTACTTCCTTCTAGACTCTTGCCTCCCTGCCTAGTGCTTAAGGGAGGTAAGTGAGCTAGAAGATACTCATAAAGGAAGTTTCAGGTCACTAGAATCTATTCTTCTAATGGGACAACTTTCAGGATTATCTTATTAACTCCTTTATTTGCTGAAAAGTGCTGGAAGCTTTTCATTGTGAAGCAAATTAACCATACCCATTTAATAATCTATGATCCTAGAAAGAGATTAGAATCAAATTATTGCTTCACAAGCAATATTTCCTCCTCGATTTGAGGACTATGGCACTCTTCACTTCTCCTTACAGGACACTGTATGTTGCAAGGGATAGCATAAGCACTTCCCAATTCCACAATACCCTCTGGGTATCTCAGGATCTTTGCTTTGGCCAATTTGTGTAGGGTCTGTAAGTTTTCAAAGGCTTGGTTGGCATAAGCTGGTAGACAATGAATCTCATATTAAGTGGAGTTCCAAATTAATCTTGGTTAACAGAAACACCTCATCTTCCAAAGGCAGCTTTACAAGGGGAAGTTCCATTTCTCTTCAGCCTCAAAGAAAGTTTTCTTCTTAAACACACAATCATTTTGAAGAGCAAAGCAGAACAAAACAAAAATCTAAATCCACAGCTAAGTGAAAGAATTTGTTTTCACAAGGCAGTAAGTTATAGGTTGACCATTTATAATGCAGATCTGCTAATAGAGAGACAAGCTTGGGGGATAGGATCAGAACTTAGAGTGACTGGTGCTGTGGTCCTAGCACTGGGATGCTTCGTGGTAATCTTACCTTCTGTATATTTAATATATTGGTGCTAGCTTTAAAATGAGAATAGATGATCATACTTAAGCCTCCTTTTCAGTTATAAAACCAAAAGGTAATTACATACCTCTCAATTGTAAGTTATTTGTATTTCTTCTCCCGTGACTTTAAGACATATCTCATAAACTTCAGAATTGATTTTCTCTGTTCTACCCCGTTCCACCTGAAGTTTCCCCTTGCCCATAGATTTAGTCCAAAACCACCATGACTGTCTTTACCTATAACAAGACTCAATTTGGTATCATTCTTGTCCCCCACTTTTTCCTTATCATAAACATGATAGAAAATAAAGGACTTATTCTTCCTCATTCACTTACAATTCCTTTCTTTACCATGCTCATCCTAATTCTACTATCTCTTATTTTCCTTGCATCAGTGACAGCCATGGATAATCTGGAAAACATAAATTTGTCTTTTAAATGGCTCTTCCTGTTTTTAGAATTACTTTTAAAATTAATAATTCAAGTCAAGGTTCCCTCATAGTGTGACATGGAATAACAAATTAGAAAGTGGCCAAAGAATAAATACAAGAACCTTGAGCATTTAAAGAAAGTTGACTTTTCATTTACAATCTAATCTAAACATCAACCCAAAAATGAAGGGTAAAGGGGTGCTATCATGTGGATAACAAGCCACTGAATGACACCCTTGACTTATATAGCAAAAGTCTGTAAGGAAGCCCACTGACTTCTAGATGTCTTCTCAAAACATGTTCATGAAAGATTTAAAAGTACCCTATTATATTAACAAATAGTCATATATTTTAATATTAATATATTTTTAATAGTAAAATATCTAACAAGGTATTTTACTTATGAAAGATTACTAATAATTTATTAATTGTCAATATACATACCTGCTTTCCTCTATTTACTCAAAGTACAGGATTGAAACTTAAACAGCAGTCATTACCAGTGAGCATAAGACCCTGAAACATAAAGCCAAGTTAGTAAGAATAGTCAGGTAGGTGCATTTTTATGCAGCAGTTGAGGGGGGGAGGAGATCCACTTCTAAATACTTCAGTTCTAATTACTTATGAAGGTTAATATCAAAACTGAACTTTGTAGTAAAAACAAGAAATAAATGACCATTAGTGCAAAATATTATGTTGATAAGCAAAGGATTCTTGTCCAGTGATGTCTTCCAGATCCCTTCTTTGGCTGCTTTCTTCTGCTGTCCACTGCTGACCTGTGTGGACTCACTAAGCAGCCAGCTTGGTTGCTGCCAAATTGTTGAATGTGTATGCTCAGAGTGAGGAGAAAAGTGACCACAGGGTCGTAGTCCACTAGTCTCTTCTCTTGGGGTTGTCCCAGGCTGGCTATTTTCAATTTTAGAACTTTGCTTTTGCCATCTCCTGCCTCTATCATTTCAAGGTAGCAGTCAAGCCTGCTTTGAGGCTCAGGTAATGCTTAGACCTTCTCTACAGTGCCTCAGGCCTTAGACAAACCTCTCATTAAATCTTCATAAACATTTCTTTCTTTTTTTAATATTTTTATTTTCTATATTCTTTGTTTACATTCCAAATTATTTCCCCTTTCCCAGATCCCCCATCCCCATATGTCCCATAAACCTTCTTCTCTCCATCCATTCTCCAATCACCTCCCTCCTTTTTCTATGTCCTTATATTCCCCTCCAATGCTAGATCAATCCTTTCCAGGATCAGGGCTCTCTCCATACTTCTTCATGGGAGTCATTTGTTATGCGATTGTGCCTTGGGTATTCAGAGCTTCTGGGCTAATTAATATCCACTTATCAGAGAAAGCATTCTATGTGTATTCTTTTGTGATTGGGTTACCTCACATAGGATGATATTTTCCAGATAAAACCATTTGCCTAAAAATTTTGTGAATTCATTGTTTCTAGTTACTGAGTAGTATTCCATTGTTTAAATATATCACATGGAACCAAATAACCCTATTAAAAAATGGGGTACAGATCTAAACAAAGAATTTTCACCTGAAGAAATTCGGATGGCCAAGAGGCACCTTAAGAAGTGCTCAACATCATTAGTCATTAGGGAAATGCAAATCAAAACAACCCCGAGATTTCACCATACACCAGTCAGAATGGCTAAGGTCAAAAACTCAGGAGACAGCAGGTGTTGGTGAGGATGTGGAGAAAGAGGAACACTCACTCCTCCACTGCTGGTGGGGCTGTAAGATGGTACAACCACTTTGGAAATCAGTCTGGCGGTTCCTCAGAAAACTGGACATGACACTTCCAGAGGACCCTGCTATACCTCTCCTGGGCATATACCCAAAGGATTCCCCAGCATGCAATAAAGACACATGCTTCATTATGTTCATAGCAGCCTTATTTATAATAGCCAGAAGCTGGAAAGAACCCAGATGTCACTCAAAGGAGGAATGGAAACATTTCTATTTGAATAACCTATCACCCCTGCCAACAACCGAGATCACACAGAAGATGATGATCAGTGTAGACAGACACATTCTCACTCTTTTCCACTTAGCAGCTATGAGTAGTTGGACAAACATCATGGCATCTCAAAATCTCAATACTCTGGTACTTTAGTGAAGAGAAACAACTCTATTTTCCTCAGTTAGCAAACTGATACCCAGAAGCATCAATTGCTAACCCCAAGAATTGTCAATCCAGAAAATTAAAGTTGGGGTTAGAGTTAAGGCTGCTGGATGGGTGACTTGCAGTAAAAAGGCCGTACTTTATTATGCACGTGGGATTCAGGGATTCACAAACATCCTGGAATACTGAAAAGAAATACAATGTGGGAAACAAACTCTTGATAGATAGTTTCTGGGTTTGGGCATCTGACCCAGAGTTGTTTTTTGTCTAAAAGAATTGCAGGGAGAAAAATGGAGAAGAGACTAAGGGAAACAAGGTCCAGTGACTGAGCCAACTTGAGATCCATCTCAAAAGGAGGTTGTAAGGCCTTACACTATTCTGATGCTGTAGTGTGCTTACAGTCAGGAGCCTAGCATGCCTGTCCTCTGAGGGGCCCAACAAGCAGTTGATACTTGCACCCAACCAATGGAATTAAATCAGGGACCCCTGTGCTTGAATTAGGGAAAGGCTGGAAGAACTGAGGAGGAGGGAGACCCCATAGGAAGTCCAACAGTCTCAACTAACCAGAACCCCTGCGATCTCTCAGATACTGAGCCGCCAACCAGGCAGCATGCATTATGTGGTCCAAGGCAAGAAAATATCTTATTTGGAGCTTCCAGATAGAGATCAACTAACTTGGTGGTGTTTGGAGCTCAGCATGCTCTTGAACTTCTGAAACCTCAAATGAGTTTGAAGGATTTTTGTTGTTCTGTTTGTTTGTTTGCTTTTGTTGCTGTTGTTTTGTTTGTTTGTTGTTGTTGTTGTTGCTGTTGTTTTCAGTGAGTGTAAGCCAAACTTGTCTGCTCTTTTGTTGTAGTGGTCAATAACCAACAGGCTATTTTATTTGCTTGTTTGTTTGAGGGAATTGAATGAAGTATTAGTATTTCACTTTTATTTTATGCTCCCCTCTTCTAAAATACTAATTGTTACTTCCCTTGAGATAGTATGATGCACATAATCACTTTTGAACAGTATTTTATATTTGGAAATGAAGCTAATTTTAAAAAGTGATTTTGTTTCTATAAATACTCTCTACTTTCCCAGATTGACACTAAGATAGATTCCTTTTGCTAAGAACTGATGATAATATGCTCTAAAAGACAGTTTTCACATTATAAGAGGAAACGCCTGATCTGGTTCTGACCAGCTCTCTCTCTGAGTTGGCTGTTTTTGACACAGAATTATCCCTCTCATTATAGAATTGGCAACAATGGAAGATAGAAAAAGGCTTTTGGATGTGCACTGTTGTGATAGCCGCCACACTTCAATCTATTCGCATAGGACCATGTTCATTCAAAGAGGCTCCTTAATTGCCAAGCAAGGAATATAGTCTGGAGGAGCCACTGTAATTTATTGTCCTAGGTGGATGCTAACTCACAGTTGTGTTTATAAACATACATTTCTTCCCCATAAGCAGGATGGGCAGGCATGTAGGAGGTCTAGCCAGCTGCTGCAAATGTGGACTCTCAGGACCTGATTACAGAAGCTGGATGGACTTGTCAACTGTGTGTGGGTCCAATTCCTGCTTGGCTCCCATGCTGAAGTCACTGTCTTTTGGGCTGGCATCCAAGTCTGGCAACATTTATCTACATGAACAGGTGCTCCCATAAAAATGAGCTGCATGAAAGGCAGAGCTGTGTCCGAACTCGGTGATTTCTCGCTTGCTTATGGAGAGGGTATGTTTATGTTTGGAGACTCTACTTCCCTCTGTAGCCTTAAGTCAAATGGAGGAAAATACAGAGATCAATGCTTTCCATTATAAAAACACTTAACAATTTATCTCAATCTACATGAGTACCTTTGTAAATTTCTTTTTAAAATAAGCATTCCAGTTCCTCTAATGTCCTATAAAATGCTTTCTTTGATATTTGATGGCACCAGAAGTTGTATCTTGTGTGGCTGATATTTGATACAGTGTGGAATTCGGAGGCTAAGAGGCAGAGTATGTTTTCAGCTGAGCAGACTGAGTCACAGAGAATAGAGCAAAGGTTAGAGGAGGAAAAGGAAGATTTCTTTTCCTCCCATAAGAAAGTCAATTTATTTTATTCAAATTATTTTTTGAGCCCTAAGTATTGCTGCAGGACTGGATGACTACTAAAGATTAAAATCTTTGAAAAGAGTTTAGGAGATTGTAGCAAACTTTTCAAAGGGAATTACATGTCAGAGTTCACTAAATTATATAAATACTAGTAAATTGGGGCATGGAGAGGTGCCTTACCTGTTAAGTGCTTACTGCTCTTGCAGAGGAAATGAGTTTATTTCCAAATCCCCACTTCTGGCAGGTCACAGCATCTGAAATTTTAGTTCCACGGGATCAGAGGTCCTCTTCTGTCTTCACAAACTCCTGCACCTACCCATGCAAACACACACAGACACAGAGTTAGAAAAGCTTAAAATATCATAGTAGTATCTCTATTTGTACTTCTATACTTCAGATTATTCCAAATCCCAGTTATTTTAAAATTTATAAATATAATTGGATTTCAGATATCAGAGTGAAAAGAATCAGAATTTTATTAGAAATTCTCTATGGACATTCGAGGACTGGATGAGCCAGCCACGGCTCATTTTTTATGAATGGACATTTCACAGTCTGAGACATCTTGCTCTTCTTGACATATCATGTCAGAGGGCTAGATCTCGGCAGACTTTGTGGACAGTGCAGTGTTGTAGGGTCAAGAGACTCTCAGAAAATACTGAGTATGGGATTCTTACATCATTGTTGTCTCCCTGTCAGTTCCCTCAGGATTAAAGTATATCTTAGTGGAAGAAAGGTGAAGCTGTCAGATACCTTTGGAATGATTTCTGAGATTTTTTACTTAGTTGTATTAGTTTTTTAGGTGAAAGTAAGGGAGCCTATAAAATTAAACTTTTGATATCAAAAGAACATATCACAGCTATTTTGTTCACATAAAAAAAATGTCACAGTGTGTTTAATCTTCTGACATATGGGTGGCTTCATTTCAATTCTATCCATAAGTTTTGCTATTTTAAATGTATATTCATCCTGAAAGTCACATTTTTTTAAAACAGGATTAGAGTCATCTTTACTTTAGAGTTAAAGAAAGAGATGTTTTCATTGAGTTATTTACGTGTCACTTAAAAGTCTACCGTTAATCCTTCTTCAATTCACTAATTAGGTAATTTATTCTGTGATCATTTTTTCCTCCAAATTTTTTTCTTTTTCCCTCCAAATACTACTTGTACATCCTTTACAATTCACCTTTTTCTCTTAAAGGACTATAGTAAATCTCTCAGGACGGGCACCATGTCTGCAAGGAACTGCAAAGGTACAAGGGAACCTCTAGTAGAAGATTTATCAAACCACGAGGTAGGGTCCTTTTTCTCCATTTGGAGGTAATGAAGAACATGCAAAAGATGACTTTTCCAGTATTGAAATTTTTAGGCCCCTGAGTGTCAACAGGTAGGCGGGACTCTCTGGGCTACCTATATTCTCAATCTTAATGGCTCTAGGACCTGATAACTAAAAGCTTGAGCTTCAGAGGCCAGAAATGCACACCTCTACACGTCCATATCTAATGCTTGGTTCTCTGGGCCTCAGTGGCTGGTGGTCACATGTTCAGTTACTAGTTATTCATAGATGCAGCTGCAACAGGTTGTGGTCAGTGTTGAGGCCCTGGAGCCTTTTTGTTATGGACCCTTGGTTCTGATGATAGTGCTGCAGAATCTTGTACCTTCAGTATAAAGTCCCTTGGCAGCTCCACATATAGCATATAGTGTCCTCTACTTCAGATCTTACTGCCTTCGGTTCTTCAGTTTTTCTACTTTCTCTATCCTACCATCTTACATTATTTCCATCACAAGTTCTCTCTACAGTTTGCACTCTGGTGCTCTCTCATTAACTTTTAAGCTGCCTTTCTGCCACTATTGTTATTCTGCCATTATTTCTGCCCTTGCTGCTCCTGCTATCCCTGCTGTTTCTGCAGTGCTGCAGCCCTGTGGCTCCTGTGACAGAGGGACTACTGATGCTCCTGTCACAAGCTCAGAATGCTATAGTATGATAAAGGTCACGGGTAGGCAAAGCAGGATTTGGAAGCAAAGCTTCTTTGAAGGATAATGCTGCAACTCTCAGGGAGGTCTCGTAGATTTGGCTCACCTGAATAGTAAGCCGAAAGTCTCAGTTGCATATGCAGGAGGGGTTATAAATAAGCAGTTATAAATAAGGGGCTTAGCTTATATCTTGTACTAATCAGCTCATGACTTCCAGTTTTATTAAGACAAATCTTAGTGAAACATGAATACAATTCTCATATCCGTAAATCACAAATTCATCTTCCTTCACCTCTGATTGAAGACAGCTGCTATAAAGTTGAAACTGTCAGGGGTCATATTTTCTGCATGGTCCTGCAGGTGGGTCCTCCAAAAGGAGTTTCATTTTTCCTGTGGTCAGGGCTTCTATTGCTGGTCCAGGCTCTGACTGGGATGAATCCTCCTCCAGCAGGAGTCACATTTGCCTGGACAGAGAGTTCCTTGCAAATAGAGTGCAGTTCTCTCGAAAGTTCTCCGCTCAAGGCAGCCAAGCTCACATAAGGGAAGAATCTATTTGCCTGTCTATTTTTATTTGCTTACTTTAGACAGCATTGCTCATTCACACAGTGCTTGTAGAGGCCTAATAAAGAAAGGTTTCACTATAATTTCTAATAGCATTTGACAATATCAAACAGACCTCAACTCCTGACTGAATAGCTTAGAAAGTGTGATCTTCAAATTTTTCTAAGCAGAAATTTTCATAAACAAGCACAATGGTTGATTACATGGTTCTAAACCACTTAGGTTAATAAGTTGCTATACGAAATACATACTAATTTTTAGTTTTTAAAAAAAGTGCCTTGAATTTGCTTCTATCTGGTTACAGAACAGGAAATACTACTGCCCTGTGACTCTAGTTACCTACCCACAAACTGCTGTCTAGCTTGCTCCCAACCAAACTAAAAGTTTAGCTGGCAAATTAACAGCTAAACTTGCCTAGAGACCTGGAAATGTGACAAAGTCATGGGCTTGATAGAGTTTATAATAGGTTGGACCCACACAACATCTTTGTTAAGAAGTAAGGAAGCGGTGATGGTGGTGGTGGGTAGATAGATAATACCCTGATGCCCTGATGGCTCAGTCACTGAGGAAAAGGAGAAAGGGACGTGTATTGAAGCCAACTGAAACTGCTCTGTGTTCTGTGGTGTGTCTGCCGGTTTTATGGTTTTAGTGTGTTGGCAACAGTGGACTTCGAGAGAGTGAAAACTAAACATCCTTGCCTTTGACACCATGAGTCTGCAATGCTTGCTATTATAAGTGGGGTCCTCATTTGCCACTGGTATGTTAGACAGTAAAGAGGCAGACACCCAGAGGTCTAAAGCCATGTAAATGAAGCTGCCTCTTCTATAAGATGGGCATTTCTGTATGGACATCTTACAACATCTTCTCTACTCCTTGCTACACTCCTCTTAGCAGAAGGACCCTACATTTTACATCTCATGGTTGATCCTGCAGAAAACACATTATAAACATTTGCTATGAGCAGAGGGAAAGGCTACGCCTGAGATGTGACTCAATGTTGTCTTCCTGAGAGGTGAAAACAGAGTTTCCTTTGAAGATTTACCTCACAGGAGCATCTGTTTTGATCTCCCTGTGAAATCTCTCTGTATTTTATACCGCTTTCTTAGTTGGGGAAAAGCTGATATATCTGATGTTTATATTTATGTCTGTGAGAAGGAAGCCTACCCAGTAGCTTCATGGGTGTACACCAAAAGTCATTTGATTTGCTTAGGTGACTAGATAAATAGGTGAAAAAAAATCATCACCAGCTCAGAAAATATTATATATTTAGTGAACAACTTTTTATTGTAATCATTCTTTGTGTAGTTGAGAATCGCAATGAGATTATTTTATATTGGATGTCTACCATTGCTTTATCACTCTCTTAACATGTTCATAGAACTTTATAGTCTGTAATTCTAACTATGTTTGCTTCCATTTCAACCCTGCTGTATTTCCACAGGCCCTTGAAGGTGATTAAAATTCTGCTTATAATACGAACAAAACAAAAAAGAACATCTTCAAAATTAAAATTCAGTGAGAAATTGAATCCCATAACAAAGACTTCATTTATATTCAAAGAATGCTAATAATCTTCAGTCTTTGTGTGAGGGATCTAAAACTCAATCAGTAAATCACCTTAACAACAGAATTCAAAATTGAAAAGGCAAAATAGATTTCTGTAAGATAACCACTTGCTGCTATTGATCAAGGCTCTATCTAAGTTTATGCACTATTGACAGGCTTAGGTGGAGTTTTTATAGGTCATAAGCATAAATGTATCTCCAGCAAATGTCGCAGTAATGTTTTCTGCTCATGTCACTCTTGATTATAACTTGAGCAAACACAACTATTCTTTGCTCTCTAGTAATAATCTTGCTCTGTAAAATGAGCAGCTTCAGACAAGGTGGCAATTCTTTTTTTTCCCCATTTGTTTGCTTTTGTTTACTTTTTTGTTTTGTTTTGTTTATTTGCCAGACAAATTCAACTCATTTACTAGCATGAACCACACAGTGCTTCCCTCCCTTGACTTAGGATACGCAATTCCATCACCATCCACAGACAGCATACATTATTTGTTTAAGATTTGGGTTATAAAATTATTTTAGTTGTAGAGGTGTCATAAGTGTAATGATAAAGGACAGTTTTTCCCCAGTTGAGTGAAGTTATTCTTTTCAGTACTTTTTACCATGGTTATAAAAAACAATGTGAGAAAGAGGAACACTCCTCCACTGCTGGTGGGGTTGCAAATTGGTACAACCACGCTGGAAATCAGTCTGGCGGTTCCTCCGAAAACTGGGCACCTCACTTCCAGAAGATCCTGCTATACCACTCCTGGGCATATACCCAGAGGATTCCCCACCATGTAATAAGGATACATGCTCTACTATGTTCATAGCAGCCCTATTTATAATTGCCAGATGCTGGAAAGAACCCAGGTATCCCTCAACAGAAGAGTGGATGCAAAAAATGTGGTATATCTACACAATGGAGTACTATTCAGCCATTAGAAATAATGAATTCATGAAATTCTTAAGCAAATGGATGGAGCTAGAGAACATCATACTAAGTGAGGTAACCCAGACTCAAAAGGTGAATCATGGTATGCACTCACTAATAAGTGGATATTAACCTAGAAAACTGGAATACCCAAAACATAATCCACACATCAAATGAGATACAAGAAGAAAGGAGGAGTGGCCCCTGGTTCTGGAAAGACTCAGTGAAACAGTATTCGGCAAAACCAGAACGGGGAAGGGGGAAGGGGTGCGAGGGAGGACAGGGGAAGAGAAGTGGGCTTACGGGACTATCGGGGAGTGGGGGGGGCTAGAAAAGGGGAAATCATTTGAAATGTAAATAAATTATATCGAATAAAAAAATAAAAACAATAATAAAGGAAAAAAAACAATGTGAGAAAACACTGCTTAGTAGTTCTCTCTCTTCCCCTTTCTTAGTTTAAAAACTCACTTTTCTGCACAAATATCTTGGTGACTGAATATAACAGATGCATCTGTGTGTGTGTGTGTGTGTGTGTGTGTGTATGTGTGTGTGTGTGTGAGAGAGAGAGAGAGAGAGAAAGAGAGAGAGAGAGAGAGAAAGAGAGAGAGAGAGAGAAAGAGAGAACACAGAATTCTTTCCTGTGCTATAAGAATTCCTACAAAATGCAGAGATCTCACTTTCTATTGTTCCACTGAGATAAAAAATACAAATATTTCTAAATTTCTAATGTATAGTACAAATAAATGAAGACCTACCTTTGAAATATTATTCTCTGATTTGGTAGCTCAGTGCTATTGTTTCGCACATGCACCTCCAGACCATGAATGTTAATTTCTTTGGAAAGGTTTGCAGAGATTCCTGTCCTTTAGTCCTCAGAGCTCGCTGCTGGGGAATATGATCACTGGTCTCTTTAGTTCTCAGAGCTTCACAAAGTGAATAAAAGAAAAAAAATATATATATATGCTCTAGATTGCAATTACTTTTACCTCACAAATAAGTTACGTTATTCAGTTACAGTTTAACCACTATTTTCATACGATAGTTCATATTACAAATTTATTTATGTACATTATTGTCTTTATCACAGAACTTTGATCAGTTTTCTTAGGAATTGGAAACAAACCATTCATTTGCTGAGTTCTGTTGCTTCCTCTGTGTATGTGGAAACCACAAGCAGAAGCATCTCAGACACAGCCCTTTCTCTAGTGCCTTTGAGCACATCTGTCCTTCTGCCTCTTCTCTATCAAAGCAGAGAATGGGCTCAGAAGCCTTGTTGAGCCCCCAGTCTGAATCCAAGAACTCTCATTTTGGAGACGCATTTCATCAGTTTGAACTCACTCTTTCTCTACCCTATTTAAGATTTAAAAGATTTATGTGTGCTGAATCTGAGCTGGATCTTTCCTTAAGACTCATTCATTGTTAATTTCTGAGGCTCTTGTCCAATGAAATACCCTGTATACTTTCAGAACACTGATGAACTTCAGCAGAACCATACATATGTTATCGTGACGGTTATCCTGTGAAACCAGTAATCAATTGTAATGGGGGAATTCAGTTTGAAGAAAGAAAGGGAAGCAGCAGTCTTGGTCTAAGTACATAGAATACATACAGTGGCAGAGATTGTTTACTTTTATATTTGGAGTCCAATAAGGAGAAACTCGTCAAAAATTAAGGCTTGAAACTTACCTTATATATTCTTGCTTTCCAGCTCGCAGACAAGAGAGATAGAGTGTAGGAATCTGTTAGGACAAGGGCTTTGGTCTGGGTCTGGAAGAAGTGAAATCTGAGTATGTCCTAGGAGCACACATTTGGGTTGGTGCTACAAGACATCTTCACCATACTGTTGAGTCATAGGATGACAAATTACTCTAGGGTTTTTGGTTTTGCTTCCTGTATTCGGCTTCTCAAGTGCTGCCAGTGAGGCTGAACAGTTGTCATGTGCATGTTTGTTAGCAGAGTGGTGATTGGTTTAAGCCATCATAGTCTACATCTATCTAGGAAAAAAAGCCTATGGTGAGAGAAAGTTCATGTCTAGTTTTCTCACATTTCATAGGCACAGAATGACAGGAAAAGAAAATATCGCCTAAGTTCTAGGCTATTAAAGCTTACCCCTTTGCCTCTTAAATAGGAAATCATTGGTAATGTATACTCTTTGTTAAAATAGAAAAGCTTTCCTTAGGTCTTAGGTTAGAATTATATTGGTTTTGGCCAAGAGCCTAAGCAAAGCTTTCAGAACAAAGGGAAAATAAATTTTTACCGTGAAGATCAAATGTAATTCTAAGTCACATTACAGTAATAGTGCGTTCATGGACATGAGGATATGTAATATTTCAATAGAAATTTAATCAAATGAATACATTTTTTAAAAGATAGTAGTTTTGGAAGCAGTTTTGGAAGGTTTTTATAAACATTTTTATTATTTTATTTTATTATGTGTAGGGTGATTACTTTTTTGCCTATATCAAAGTCTATATACCATGCACACACCTGGTGTTCTCAGAGGCCAGAAATGGCCATCAGATCTCCTCAGACTGGAGTTACTAAGCTTGAAATAGCATTTGTGTGCTGAGAATTGAACCTGGGTTCCCTGTTGCACAGCCAGTAACTTTAACTTTGGAACCATCTCTCCACTTCTGAATACACACATTTTTATCTGTTTATGTCTACTTAAATTATTGTTGGTAAATGCTAGCTAAAATCATTTCCCAGAAAATAAGAGATGGCTTAATTAGAGCAAAACCAAAAATTTCAGTGTGACATGTTTGTGAGCTTTGTAAATGCATCTTTACAGAGAAACACGTATTTTTTCTGGTCCAAAATGTGTCACTAAAAAAGGTAGGCTTAAATTTATTCTTAGTACATTTTGCTAATTGGCTAACCATGGCCATGTTCAATTGCCCAATACTAATTAGGTGTTTCCTTCCCCCCCCCCTCATATAACAAGAAATTTTAATCTCAGGTACCATCCTCAAGAGATCAATATAACATTGCCTTTTATTTGGAATATAATTGGTTTAAGGAACTTTGTAGTACTGATAGTCATTTCTTGTCTTGCTACCATGAGAGAATAGTTGAAAGAGGAACTTAAGAACAGGTTGGGCTATTTTGGCTCACAGTCCAGAGCTCCAGTCATCATGGAATAAGGCATGAAGACAGGAGCAGGGGTCGGCCCATTGCTATGCATCCAGCATTAAAGGGCAGAGTGATAAATGTGACTACTTACGCTGCTTTACCATTTTATTAAGTCCAGAACACCACTTTACAGAATGCTGTCAGTGTTAACCACATTTAGGGTAAATCTTCCCACCTCAGTGAACCGACTTTAGAAAAATCCCCCACAGACGTGCTCAGAGATTTTTTTCTCATTATATTCTAAACCTTGTCAAATTGGCATTGGTTGGCCACCATAGCACCCATAAGCCCAAAATATGTATTTCATTTATTGTACCTGGCACAAGAATTATAATATTTGTAGAGGATTGAGTGTTTATGGACATGATATTAATACCTAGTGTTATTATGATCATATAAAATATTACGCAGTTAAAAGAAATTATTTTTTGTGTATGTGTGTCAGAAAATAAGAGAAAAGAAAGTGTTTCATGAGAGATTTTGGCACTTTCAGGGCCATGCATTTGTTGGTGTTTGTTTCTGTGGTCCATTTGTAGTAGCTGTGACTGCTTGTGTGTAGTTCTTCCTTTCATGGAAGACTGTGTTTCTTATGCTACTTTCAAGGTTCCCTGACTACTCTTTGAGCTGCTTCCTATTGAAGTAAACGTACGCTCTGTGTTTTTATGTCCATCCTACTGAACAGCTTAAACTATACCATTCTTTTTTTAAATTTTCTATATTCTTTGTTTACCTTCTGAATGCTTTCCCCTTTCCCGGTTCCCCCCTCCCCATCGGTCTCATAGGCCCTCTTCCCTCTGCCCTTTCCCCAATCACCCCCCCTCCCATTTCCCTGTCCTGGTATTCCCCTATAATGCTGGATCAACTCTTTTCAGAACTGGGTTGGGATCTTGATGGGGATTGTGTTGAATCTGTAGATTGCTTTTGTCACAAAGGAACTGAAAACATCCAGTGGAAAAAAGATAGCCATTTCAACAAATGGTGCTGGTTCAATTGGAGGTCAGCATGCAGAAGAATGTGAATTGATCCATTCTTATCTCTTTGTACTAAGCCCAACTCCAAGTGGATCAAGAACCTCCACATAAATCCTGACACACTGAAACTAATAGAAAAGAAACTGGGGAAGACCCTTGAGGACATGGGCACAGGGGAAAAGTTCCTGAACAGAACACCAATAGCTTATGCGCTAAGTTCAAGAATTGACAAATGGGACCTCATAAAACTACAAAGTTTCTGTAAGGCAAAGGACACTGTCAAAAGGATAAAACAGCAACCAACAGTTTGGGAAAGGATCTTCACCAACCCTAAATACAACAGAGGCCTGATATCCAATATATACAAAGAACTCAAGAAGTTAGACCCCAGAGAACCAAATAATCCTATTTAAAAAAGGGGTACAGAGCTAAACAAAGAATTTTCACCTGAAGAACTTCGGATGACTGAGAAGCACCTTATGAAATGTTCAACATCATTAATCATTAGGGAAATGCAAATCAAAACAACCCTGAGATTTCATCTCACACCAGTCAGAATGGCTAAGGTCAAAAACTCAGGAGACAGCAGGTGTTGGCAAGAATGTGGAGAAAGAGGAACACTCCTCCACGGCTGGTGGGATTGCAAGATGGTACAACCACTCTGGAAATCAGTCTGGCAGTTCCTCAGAAAACTTCCAGAGGGCATCACACTTCCAGAGGACCCTGCTATAACTCTCCTGGGCATATACCCAGAGGATTCCCTGGCATGCAATAAGGACACATGATCCACTATGTTCATAGTAGCCTTATTTATGATAGCCAAAAGCTGGAAAGAACCTAGATGCCCCTCAATGGAGGAATGAATACAGAAAATGTGGTATATTTACACAATGGAATACTACGCAGCAATTAGAAACAATGCATTATGAAATTCTTAGGCAAATGTTTGGAACAGGAAAATATCATCCTAAGTGAGGTAACCCAATCACAAAAGAATACACATGGAATGCAATCACCGATAAGTGGATATTAATTAGTCCAGAAGCTCTGAATTCTCAAGACACAGCCTGTCAAAGGATACCCAAAAGGAGGGAAAGAGAGGGCCTGGTTTTTTTTGTTTTGTTTTGTTTTGTTTTTTTTTTTGTTTTGTTTTGTTTTGTTTTGTTTTGGCAAGATGACCATTTTAACTATCTTAATCCTGCCAATCCACGAGCATGGAAGCTTTTTCCATTTTCTGAGGTCTTGGATTTCCTTCTTCAGAGATCTGAAGTTCTTATCGTATAGGTCTTTCACTTGTTTGGTTAGAGTCACACCAATATACTTTATGCTGTTTGTGTCTATTGTGAAGGGTGTCATTTCCCTAATTTCTTTCTCAGGCTGCTTATCCTTTGAGTATAGAAAGACTACTGATTTGCTTGAGTTGATTTTATAACCTTCCACTTTGCTGAAGTTGTTTATCAGCTGTAGGAGTTCTCTGGTAGAGTTTTTTGGGTCACTTAAGCATACTATCATATCATCTACAAATAGCGATAGTTTGACTTCTTCCTTTCCAATTTGTATCCCTTTGATCTCCTTATGCTGTATAATTGCTCTAGCTAGGACTTCAAGAACTATATTGGAAAGATATGGAGAGAGGGGGCAGCCTTGTCTAGTCTCTGATTTTAGTCGAATTGCTTCAAGTTTCTCTCTATTTAGTTTGATGTTTGCTACCGGTTTGCTGTATATTGCTTTTACTATGTTTAGATATGGGCCTTGAATTCTTGTTCTTTCCAAGGCTTTTAGCATGAAAGGATGCTGAATTTTGTCAAATGCTTTTTCAGCATCTAATGAAATGATCATGTGGTTTTTTCTTTGAGTTTGTTTATGTAGTGAATAGCATTGATGGATTTCCTTATATTGAACCATCCCTGCATTCCTGGGATGAAGCCTACTTGATCATGGTGAATGATCGTTTTGATGTGATCTTGGATTCGGGTGGCAAGAATTTTATTGACTATTTTTGCATCGATATTCCCAAGGGAAATTGGTCTGAAGTTCTCTTTCTTTGTTGGATCTTTGTGTGGTTTTGGCATCAGCTTAATTGTGGCTTTGTAGAACGAGTTGGGTAGTGTTCCTTCTGTTTCTATTCTGTGGAATAGTTTGAAGAGTATTGGTGTTAAGTCTTCTTTGAAGGTCTGATACAATTCTGCACTAAAACCATTTAGTCCTGTGCTTTCTTTCGTTGGAAGGCTTTCTATGGCCCCTTCTATTTCTTTAGAGGTTATGGGACTGTTTAGATGATCTATTTGATCCTGATTTAATTTTGATATTTGGTATCTGTCTAAGAAATTGTCCATTTCCTCCAGATTCTCCAGTTCTGTTGAGTACAGGCTTTTGTAGTAGGTCCTGATAATTTTTTGAATTTCCTCAGTTTCTGTTGTTATATCTCCCTTTTCATTTCTAATTTTGTTAATTTGGATACTGTCTCTGTGCCCTTTGGTTAGTCTGGCTAAGGGTTTATCTATCTTGTTGATTTTTCAAAGAACCAGCTCCTGTCTTTGTTGATTCTTTATATGGTTGTCTTTGTTTCTACTTGATTGATTTCAGCCCTGAGTTTGATGATTTCCTGTCTTCTTCTCCTCCATTCTTATGGTGCTTCCAGAATGCATTGAAATGCCAGAAGCAGGTTGTATTTAGAGAAATTATGCCCACTGTGGGTAACTGACTTAAATGCCCAGTGCATTAAGTTTCCTTGCTTTCATTATTCCTTAGCTAACTAATGTGAAGTTAAAGATAGTTTATACTGTCTGAGATTGTTGATGAGGTTAAATTAGCTATTTTAACTTTATTTCAACTTTTCTGAGGAAGATGCAACATTTAAAAATCAATTTCAATTTTAAAACAACAGGAATTAAATGGCTTAGCACATTCTCATTGTTTCTTATTTTGTAATGTTAAATGTAAGTTCAACCTTGGGTGTTCTCATTCCTGAGAACTTGTGTGGAGAGATTAATGAGAATGAAAATCACCCTCATTTCTCTTGGCTAATATGTATAACATGATTTTCCAGGTCAATTAGTATTAAATTTTGAGGGTTATTTAAAATTAGACTTAGAACTACTGACTAAATCATTGTGATTGATTATACAGTTCATTGTAAAGAAACAGAAACTTGTTATATATGTCTCAATCATTCTTTCATCAAGAGTATTAATAGGATATTTTGGCATCAGATTACAGATGACAGTGGTGGCGAATGCATCCTGTGCTCTGGGCATCCAGACAGGGAGCCACAGGACTGAATGTCATCCCTGCCAGGGTTCAGGCTTGTTTGCCTTCCTCCTTCCTTGCTACCTTCCTCTTCCATCTTTTAAGATGGGACGTTTTTTTTTTCTGTGCCGTTATATCTTAGATGTATGTCACTTGTTCGTCATAGTTGTCATTGTTGTTGTTGTTGTTGTTATTGTTGTTGTTTCATGTGTGATCATAGCTAAGATTTCCTTGCGTCTCAGAGGAGGCTTTGGAATTAAAACCTAGAGCCTTGCCAAGATTATGAAGACTTTGGTCTTGCCCAGCACTCGGGCCAGAGGCAGGGAGTTCTCTGATATCCATGGAGTTCCAGGCCAGCCAAGGTACATCATGAGACCCTTTCTCAAAAATAAATAAATAAATAAATAAATAATAAATAAATAAAATAAGTAAAGAGAAAAAGATACTTCTCTGTCTTCATTTGGATATAGTTTATTAAAGCAGGCCAATGTTGAAATATTTAAATTAAAGTTGTGGTTTTGTTTCACTTTGTGATCTCACCATTAAGTCCAATAGTTAGCATGTATATTCTCAACTTTCTATTGTTATCTGGGAAACATCATTTCTAAACATGGAGGAAAGAAGAGCCTCCCTGTATCCCTACTGCTGCTGTGTGCATCCCCTAATCATGCATCTCTTCATTGGCTGAATACTTCTTACTGGTTGTTGAGCTGCATCTTAGTTACTGTTCTCTCTGCTGTGGCAAAATGCCCAACATGCAGGAACCTAAGAAAAGCAGGTTTTCCTTGTGCTAACAGTTTCCTTCTCCATTAGGGTAGAGAAGCCAGGGCAAGAGATGTCAATAGATGACACATTGCTTCCATGGTTAGGAAGCAGAGGGCAGATTGAAACAGAATCAGGTTGTAAAACCTCAGGCCAGCTTCAAGTGATCTAGTTTCTCTGTCTCTACCTCCTGAATGTTCTACAACATTCCAAAACAGTGTCACTAGTTAAGGACCAAGTGTCCAAACATAAGAATAAGGGTACCCTCTCACTTGTAAACTACACAATGTGAACTTTAGTCATTTTTCTACAAGTGCCATGAAGTATCATACTTAAGACTCTTGACATGAAACTAAAAGTCCTCTACAGGGTAAGATGTCAGTCAAGTAGAGAGGCAACCTGCAGAACAGAGGAAAATCTTTTCCAGCTACAATTCCTCTGACAGAGAGATCTCAAGAAACTAAACATGAAAAGAATAGCCCAATATAAAGTAATGTATCCCTACTATAAACAAATTTACGTAAGAAAAACTAATAAATAAACACCTAAAAAGTATCTAAAATAATTAGCTATTGGAAAAATATAAATTAAAACAGCTTTCAGATGTTGTATTCTGTAGCTGCCTGTAGCTACTGCGAACTGGGTTCCTGGAAGAGAAGCTGAGTGATGGATGGAGAAGGGGTGAAAAGAAGGAGGCCAGGACGATAGTTTACCAACAGAGGCCCCAACTTTAATGGCGGTCAGACCATTTAACAGTTTGGGCAAGCCCCTTCCCCCCAGACTCCAGAATGAGTTCCAGGTAAGTTGTCTGGCAGTCCCTTGGCTCCACTGCTCAGGCAGCTGGGTGGGTCACCTGCTTAATTCAGGAATACATAGACCTGGAGGAACAATGAACTTTACCTTCACTCTGAGCTTCTCCACCCTAGGTCAAGCAGGATCCTGACTAGCATGGGAATCCTTGCTCAACAAAGGCTGGGAGAAGTTCACCTTGACCAATGTCAAGTACACTCTGAGCACTCCACCCTAGGATAAAAATTCCTGCTGTAACCTACTTCCCTATTATGCCCTAACATCAGATTCCAGCCTGAAGCCCTTGTCCTTGGCCAATGTCAAGTTCCTACCTTGTGGCATAACACCTTGGCTCTGTACACTCAGATTCTATCTTCTCTCATTGGGTGGCTCTTTTTAAGAATTCAAATGATAACAAATGCTGGTGAGATATGGGGTGGTAAAACCCTAATTTACTGTTGGTAGGAGTGTAAACTGTTGTAGCCACTTTGAAAATCAGTGCAGAGACTCCTCACAAAAGCTATAAATGGGTCTAACAAATTTTTCAATTCTGGGCATATTCCAAATGGATTCTCTGTCTTACTACAAAGATACTTGATCAGCCATGTTCATTACTGCTCTATTCACAGTAGATAAAAAGTTCAGTCAGCCTGAAAAATAAAAATATGGTTCATATACACAACTAAATTAATTCAGCTACAAAGAGAAAATGAAATTATAAAATTTCAAGTCAATGAATGAAACTTAAGAAAGTTATACTAAGCAAGGTAACCCAGGCTTAGAAAGATAATTGCCACATATTCTCTCTCATGTGTTGATCCCAGCTTTGAAAGGATAGAAAATAATACAGCCTAACTCTAATGACCCCAAGGAGTCAGAAGTTTAAAATGCTATCTTGCTTTGTTAGATACTAGGTAAAAGGTCACATTCCAGAGGCCGCCCTTTGTTTAGAGCTAGCAGAAAGACCTTGAATAGGTGATCCTGGCCCTATAAGGTAACCGGAAACGGGCTAAGCTTATCTTGCTTCTGTAAACTTATACCATTACCTCTAAGCAGGAGTTCAAGCAGCTGTAGACTTCAAGAAAATAGGAAACTAATTGGTCCACTGAGCGCGGGCTCCAATAATTTAAACTGATTGGCCTAAAAACTATGGAGTGGTACAAATCAATTGGCTCACATTTCGTGGGCTCTCCATGCTAAGAAATGATTGGCTTGTGATTCGCGCGCTTTGTCGTAAACTTATAAAAGCTGTTGCAATTCGGCACTCGTGGTCCACAGTCCTCTGGCCCTGCAAGGTGTACAGCTGTGGAACCCAGAATTCTGGAATAAAGAAACCCTCATGGTATTGCCTCAAGACCGTTTCTTGGGAGTGATTTGGGTGTCGCCTTCCAGGGTGTGGGATGCTGGGGCACCCTCGGTTTTGGGGGTCTTATAGCTTCAAACCTGTAGATTTGTGCATTTAACCTGGAGTACCTAGAAGAATAATAGAGAAAGGTTACTTGTATGGGAGATATATTAGAATAGAGGAGGATTGCAGATTATAGGTGATCTAAGTACAGCAAGGTATGAAGAGTTTGGGGGAGTGGGTGGGTGGATGAGAGAAAAAAAGGAGAGTTAACTGAAACAGGACATTTGAAAAAGCCATATACAAAGCAACTCCCTTGTAAACTAAATTTAAAAATAGTGAGAGAGAGAGAGAGAGAGAGAGAGAGAGAGAGAGAGAGAGAGAGAACCTGCTTGTCTAACTAGTGTTTCTGAAAGACAGGGTTTAGCAAACAAAACTCCAGCATGAACTATGTGATTCCCTGTTATCGACTGTTATTCAGGAAGAACCCAGAGCTTCCCAAATAACATAGGTGTTGTCTCCTATTCTTGGTCACCCAATGGGCCCTATTGTTGAAAATACTACATAAGTTTGTTGTGAAATGAAGATAAATCATCTGAATATTAGGTATGATCTTCTTCCCTGACATGTAACTTTTGGAGTGCCAGGAGGTGCTGTGTGGACTGCTCATCAGGCTTTTCTTGCCTCTGAAGCATTTGCTGCTGATGTGTCCTGGGGGATTAGCAGACATTGTCTTCAGTTACATACTAAGGAGCCCATAGGGCTATGATTGGAGTCTGTGTTCACGCAGATAATCTGTTGAGTTCAATAAGGGTGGAGGGAGATAAAAATGGAGGGAGGTATGGATAGAAGAAAGGACTGAGGGACTGAGGGAAGGAGGGAAGGAGGGAAGGAGGGAGGGCTAGCGGGGGGGGGATGAGGGAAAAGAAAAGGGAGGGTTAACAGGAGTAGGGGGAGATCAGAAAAATGGGAGTTTTATTAAGCATAGAATAACTTACAAATATATAAAATTGTCAAAGAGCACTTTTTACCTTGTATAAATAAAACATTGTTTTTCTATTATTTCCCACGAGGAAATAAAATGCCCAACCAGTACTTCATTGTGTTATCATCTGGATAGAGAATGAAGCAGTAAGGTCTGTTTCTCTTGTGTTAGTACCCTGAACAAATGTATGTATGATTTAGGTGGAGATGTCAAAGACTATGTTAGAAATATAGAGGCAACATGGAGATGGCTAACAGTGAACAGTGAGCTCAGAGTATCTACTAAAGCATGGATACACAGTACTAGTCACTCTTTATTCCAAAGTTGCAGAGCCATGTATATTTAGTAGAGAGAGTGTGAGAAATGTCCCATGTCCCATATAATCCCCTAAAGAGCAGGAGGGAGAGAGGCAGAGAGTTTCCTGCCACCTGCTGCCAAGATATAGGGTTTATCAAAACAGGAAGGCTACAGAATAAAGGTACACACACACACATACACACACACACACACACACACACACACCTGTGTATATCAAACTTCTAGAGTACATGTATGTTTTGGTTTACATAGCACAGGCAAAACATACTTCAATCTAAGATTTGAGCATTTAGGAGTTTTAGGTTTGGAAAATCCAAATGTTCTTCCATAGTTAGTGAGGTTCATAGAGGATTTGGAAGTAGACCTGCGCCATGCCAGGGTGCAAAATGTAAAATGGGGTATGAAGTAGTCTAAGGCTAAAAACATCTCATTGTCTGCCGTTTGCTCCAGGAGAGATGCTGTAGATACTGAAGAACTAACGTGTCTGGAGAAGTAAGTTGCAACCTTTCCAGGAAAGTTTCTAATCCTCTTACATGTGTTCTGCTACATGTAGAGTTGCTTACTCCTGTTAGCAGACACTCACCACTTTCTTTTGAAACTAAAAAGGAGGACTATATAAATAAAATAATAAACAATAATAATTATTAATAATAATAAAAAGAAAGGAAAGCTGAATTAAACAAACTAAGACAGTGGTTCTCAACCTTCCTAATACCGTGGCCCTTTAAGACAGGTCCTCATGTGGTAACCCCCAAACAATAAAATTATTTTATTTGCTACTCCACAACTGTAATTTTGCTGCTGTTATGAATCATAATGTAAACATTTGTGTTTTACAATGGTTTTACACCCGTAAAAAAGTCCTTTGACCTTGAGGGGATCGTGACCCACAATTTGAAAAAAATGCTTATTTAAGCTTTAGGAATGAATCTCCCAAGCTTAAAGTCAAAACTGTATTACATTTAAAGCTTTATGTTGCACCTGTGATGTATTTGGTAGAATCTATTCCTCAGTTTCTGCATAATGTTTTTTCCACTGACAAATCATTTTGATTTTTGCCAATATTTAAACCTTTCCCTGACTTGGCTCTTGCCTGAATACATCGAAGCTTAGATTAAAGACCGAGACGCTTCTTTGTAAATGCCCAATCCAGCCATTGACAGAGTTTCAGGATTCAGGCATTATGCTTATGTAAATTTACATTATTTAGTGTCATAGTTACCACAGTAGGAATGACAATAGTAGCCAATTACCGGGTTTTGTGTTAGGTGCTGAGTTCGGTCTGCCATCCAGAGCTCCTTCCAGCTTTTGGACAAACTTTGCTAGCTGTACCCATTTCTGCTTCATTTTGCTTCATGGCTTTTCCAGCTGTTAACATTCCATTCTGATAAGCCAGAGCATTCCACTCACCTAAGAGTCAGAATTGTTCTAGCATCCTTTTAATTTGCCTGTTTTATAAATGCAAGAATAGACTCTTTTGAAATAAGTGCAAAATATCAATGTTCTGTGGCATGATAAATAATGGAATTTCTTACAATGATATATATCTATATCTGTATCTGTATCTGTATCTGTATCATCTGTATCTGTATCTGTATCTAAATCAAGTTTTCTGTTTTTCAACAGAAGCTACCTTGATGATAGAAGATAGAGACATAAAGGTGAACTTGGACTTGCTTCCCATTTCTAAGCAATGTATGTCACTGTGGGACAGTTTTAGACGTAACTATGCTGTATTAAATGTTTAGAAAAGCAGTTGGTAAATACTCAGTAATTACAAAGTGGTCCTCAGTTTCTGCTGGTGGAATACAAACCTCAACAAATGCTGATTGCTTTGATATTTCTGCCCAGTGCTATTTTTTAAATTCAGGGTGTCAAATGAATTAAAAAAAAGAGCCATCTATAACATTACCATTTTTCTTTGTATATCAAACTTTAACCATTTGCTAAAGTTTTAAAAGACATTTCATAATTTCTAAATTACATGCTTGGCTCTATCTGTGCTTTTGATGTGCTGCTAATCTTGGTTTGGAACACACCTTTATCAAATGCGATTTCCATGCCTTCTAATAGTTCTGAAACTATAGTAAGCTCTAATGTCCTCAGATGTTGGTGCGAAAACATGAATTTTAGACATTCTGCTCAATTTTTAAATTATTTCTGCGACACAGTGAAAGAGAACCAGAACAGCAGTTTCTGAATCGAGTTGAGGCAAGAGTTTTCCTCTATCCTTTTCAAAATTGCTTTATTTCTTTGAGAAGTTTCTTTGTACTTCAGGAGACTAGCAACTGTATGAAGCCATATTGGGAACAGACTGAAAACCCTATCCTGAGCAAGGAGGCTTACTGACCTGAGTTAATTGGATACCCACTCTGAGATCTCTGCACATCGAGATGTGCTAATTGCAATGTCTTATCACACATAATGATGCAATTAACGTGCATCACCAGCATGTGCTGTTTGTTAGCACACATCCTTTCTCAAAGATATCAGTACCCCCAAAGACCAGCACACATTCTGTTGCAAGATTTGACATATAATTGTGCTGAAATGTGCTTTTTAGTGGATCTTCAACCTCTGGTGACCATGATATTTGAAAAAGAAATGTTCTCAGCATGAGAAAGGAAGAAAGGAAATTGACCCTTCCTTGAAAAATTTTTACCAATTTACATATTTCTTTCGTGCTCAGCATTTCTATGTTCAGTGATCCTTGTCTGTATCTGGCTTCTTTCTTCTTTCCGCGTGCTTGCTTTTAAGCTCTTGCGTGACTTTCCTTCTGTGTAAGTTAATGATATAATTAGCTGGAAAGTTTTGGATTATTTTAGCCGAATCTCGAGAAAATTGACAGTGATATTCTGCCTTGGCATAGTAATAAATTTTCCATGATTTCAGTGGCCTAGGTATCATATCTCTAGGTTTAAAGCACATCCTGCAGACAGTTAAATAAGAAAAAAAGTCAGAGGTTATAGAATTGAGAGAGAGAGGCAGGAGAGGGAAAGGGAGAGGGAGACAACTGGGAGAGTCCATGGGAAAGTTGAAAGAAAGGGAAAAGGAAGAATGAGGTAATTATATATTTATTTTATAGACTACAAAAAAGGAAAAAATCACATCCTGTCAATATTATTCAAGGAGAGAAAGCACCCATGCTGCTGTTAGAAAATTCTGTCACCCAGATAAGCTGCTACCATAATCAGGAAACAATAAAAAAAAGGTACATTCTGATATTGAGGTGAATATAATGATTGACCACACTGCACCTGTAGTTAACAATACATTCTGTGACTATTATGCAATGTCAATGGCATAGATCTTCTGTTTAATGTTCTTACCAATAAGAAAACCAAAGGACCACAAAAAGTAATGATTATGGAAAGTATAAATATTTAGAATCTTCATTACAGCAATGTTCTTGTAAAGCATTCATAAGTCTGAGCTTGCCAAGATGTCTAAAATAAGTATGCCAAATACTTTACATATTAATCATACTTCACTACACGTTGGAAAATGATAAATATTTTGTGGAAATTGTGCTGTCAAGGATGCCTGCCTCTGGAGTATTAGAAGATAATATTTCCTTGATCCTTAGATGGAAAGATGGTTCTGAACATACACCTAAGTGTACACACTCAGATGCCCACCTGTGAGCCTCCTTGACTCTGCAGACAGCAATCATATAATTTAAACAAGTACACTGCATTTCCTGCTCTCCCAATAATGTCGCTATGTTTTATCTTAATGTCATCATGTTGTTGTAAGTGGATTTCTCTCTCTTCTATCTGAGCAGAGACTGGGCAATAGCATTTTAGCTAGTTGGCAGAGTATAAGATCTGCTGCACAACAACAACACCAACAACACCAACAACAGCAACAACAACAGCCTACAGATCCTTGGTAGTATCCAGGTGCAAGGCATTTACTTCAGTCAATTGTGGATTCACATATTGCTATATCTGAGGCAATTTAAAATCCGTTTTACAAGTATAGAGATTTTAGACTATATCTGACCTTGGTTTTGATGAAAGCAGGTGCATTTACACAAACCTGTGTGATTTCTGTGCCATTTCTGTGAGTTTAAATTTGTTTTTGCCTTTGTCTCAGAGGCTTGTGTTGCCTGGCATTCTTTCTTCCATTTAAGCCTTGCCTGCACCTTCCTTCCATTTTACACTTCGTACACTGAAAAAATGTTCTATAAATGGCAGTGAGCTAACAACCCTTTGATAAGTTCACTAAACATGAATCTGAAAGTCATTATGCAATTCTGTCCTGATATCATAAATAATTAAAAGTAAATAATTAGAGGAAAATAATTTCCCTCACTATCACATTTAGTTACAAGGCATGCATAATTTCAGGCAGAGCTGTATTTACTTCTGTCTGTGGGCACTTAAGACGTCGTTTAATAGTGTATTTTTCAGGTACTATTGAGGGGCCACTTCATTACAAATCAAGCACCTATAATTAATAAGGAACTTGAATCAAGAATTAAGAACTGATTTTGGAACAGAATAAATTAGTTATAGTGGCTATTTCATATTGTGTATAATTCAATAGATATATAATTCAGTGAAATGAAGTGAACATTAGTTAGGCACGCCTACTTTATGTAAAAGACCTCTGAAAGGAGAGGAGATGCGTTTTGGTGGACATTATACTAGTTTGCACTAGGTCTGTTCTGGCCTTTTAAGAAGCAGAAAAAGGAGGCAATGAAAGAAAATTAATGACATTTTAGTCTCTAAAAGTAAAGGGCTTACTATTCTAACTTTTAAATATTTTTAATTTTTAGTTGAGATTATAACGCAATTACATCATTTCTCTCTTCGTTCCACCTTCTCATGTAACCCCTCCTTGTTCCTTTAGAATCCATGGCCTCTTATTTCATTAACTATTATTATACACACATTATGTGTATATACATCTACAAGTCTTAACTTATTGCCACATGCAAAATATTCTTTTGTTTCTCACAAACAATTTAATGTTTCTTCACACTAACCCTAAGATTGCGAGATTTCAAAAGTCATCAAAGCTCACAAGACTGAAGCCTTGAGGGCCAGCAGAATGAATGGAAACAGGCAACCTTGGTGGGTAGGAGGTGGGGGGAACCCTGCAGACATCTGGAAGATGAGAGACTCTCAGGACTCAAAGGGAACTTGTAGAAACCATCCCCAGCAGAAAGACAGAGCTTCAAGCAAGGCAGGGGAGGGCCACCCTACAGTCAAAACTCCGCCCTGTAATTATTCCTGCCGAAGAGAACTGCAGGGACAAAAATGGAGAAAAGAATGACAAAAAGGAGGTCCAGTGACAGGTCCAAATTGGGATCCAACTCAAGAGGAGGCCTCAAGGCCTGATACTATTATGGAGGCTATAGAGGGCTCACAAAATGGGGCCTATCGTGACTACCCTCTGAAAGATTCAACAAGCAGCTGAAAGAGTCAGATGCAGATATTTTTTAAAAATTTTAGATGCCTTATAAATTAAAATTATATTTAAAATTAAAATAAAATTTCAAAACGGAAGCATATAAATTGTATGCATTAATAGGGTGCCATGTGATGCTTTGATAATTTTATCTATTGTGTACCACTTCACTTTCAGTTAATTTTATGTTAGCAGACAAACTAATGGGTTCTTTTACTGCATCATATTAAGCATCTCGATCCCCCTAACACTAATATCCTATCTATCTATCTGTCTGTCTGTCTGTCTCTCTCTCTCTCTGTCTATCTATCTCTATCTTTCTATCTCTATTTATCTATCTATCTATCCATCCATCCATCCATCCATCCACCCACCCACCCACCCACCCACCCACCCATCCATCCATCTATCTATCTATCTATCTATCTATCTATCTATCTATCTATCTATCTGTCTGTCTATGGTAGCTCAGTCTGCTCTTAACCTCGCTATTCTACTCCTGTTTCCTGAAGTGTGCAACAACAAGGCATAACAATATTAGGCTTATCACTTTTTAGGGCTAACTTACCTTAAATCCTTTCTTCTGATTTTGTGATATTCGATGGAATGTTGCCTATACTCACCTGTTATTCAATAGCTCAGTCTAGAACTTGTTACTTTTATGTAACTGTGTCCTAATACCCACAATCAACCTGAATAATTATTCCTAGATTCACCTGTGTGGACCTTAGCTGAATCCATAGCTCTCTCTATATCCACTCGTATATGTTTGTATGGTTTCAGGAATAAGTTGATAAGATGAATGTGTATGTCTTCCTTGCCCACAAGGAAGCCTTTGTCAGTCTTACCTATAGCAAAGCCACCAATTACATCATATTTGCTAAATTTCCTCCCATGTATATTCAGCAAAATAATATGCGAAAGAAAAACATGTTACATAGAAACAAAACTTTTGCTATGCACATTATTGTCATACTTTGATCAATATAATGAAACATAATCTAGCATAACATAAGTTTTCATTATATCTAATTTAAGAACAGTTTTCCTTTGACAGTTTTGGTATTTGTCTTGACTTTGATTTTTTTCCAGTTCACTTTCTTTTTTTGTAGGTTAACCTGGTGGTCCAGATTCATACCTCCGTCTTTTGAATTTTACCTTTAACAAAGTTCTAGTCTTTTCAAGTACTATAATAGTATGGTATGGAGGGCTAGAGAGGTGATGCATTCAGTAAAAAGCCTATTGCACAGATGAAGACTGCAATTTGGGTCGATCCCAACCATCCACATCAAAAGCTGGATGCAGCATCATGCACCTGCAATTGAAGTCATGGGAAGTGGAGACAGGAGAATTCCCAAAATTTGCCTAAATCAGTAACTTCTTGATTCACTGAGAGATTTATGCCTTAAAATAAGATAGGAAACAATTTAGGAAGACAGTCAACATTGATCATTGCTTTTCACACAAGTGTACACATAGAAGCACATACACTCACACATATACAAATGCTCAGAATAATCTCCCACATTAAAAATATATACACTGATACCACAGTCATATATAATAAGTACACAGTGATAGAACAGGTTTAATTTTGTTAGACTAAAGTAATTGTTAGGGAAATTGAGTAAATATGTTATTAGTTTAGAGTACTGTTTACCTTACTTAGTGTTCATCAAATTAATGTCTTTCCTATATATCCATCTGTAATTTAATTAAGAAGATAGTTACATTGTTATGCATTCTATTGTCCCATGACAAATTTCTTTTATGTTATAAATTTCTGATTTGTTAAAATTTGTTTTGGCATGCTTAGTCTCATGTGTAGTACAAAAAACATTTATTTTAAAATATACTTTTGAATCATTTTAGTACATTTTTAAAATTTGCATGAAAAATATCAGTAAACAACTTCTATTTTGTGTATGTGTATGTATAATGCGTATAGTGTGTATGTGTGTACTTGCTCCTAGAAACTAAATCCATATTTTTCCTAATAAAGTCATATGTATTTGTTTTCTCTAATGTTGGTCCTTGGAAAACTCTGAGTGCTGGAAGGGGAATGAAGCATGCATAAAGCAAGCCTTCCTCTGTAGAATTGCTCCTGCATTTTCTCCTTTCTGCTTCCACTGCATACTCCTGAAACTATTAGACAAGTTAAGACCTAATCGTCACAGAGCCTCCTTCCTTATACTTATCTTATATTCTGATAAGACTTTTCCCAAATCACCAATTAAGCAAAACAAACACTAAAAACAACAACGACAAAAACAACAGAGCTTTCAGGGAGAAAAGAAGAGAAACACTTAAAATCACATTGCATATCCTTCTTTGTTTGGCATGACTAGGTTTCAAAATTTAATTAAAATCATTAGTTATGGTCTTTCAAATTTAGCTTCTTTGGACTGTGTGGGTTCCTCACTCTTCCTGATACCAGTTTTCTGCATCCCTTTCAGTCTGATATCTTCCTGTCCTTTTCTGGCCAACTCCAGTTTGCTTAGAACACATAGAGAGTCTTGAAACTATTATTTATGCACACCACATTCCCACTTGGATTGTGGTTATATATGAATCTGAATTATTCTTCCTCTTATGGGGTAATGCCTCAGGCCTCAGAGACAATCTGCATATAAATACCTGAGCATCCATGGTATGCTATGCTTTGCAGTGAAGGGACCCTTCATAACCACTTGAACCCTTAAGTGATGCAGACTACCATAACTGGCCTATGAGTGAAGTGCCTCTGATTGGTCATCAAGGAAATGTTTAGAAAGATTTACAATATTTTAGGGAAGTTTGTGATAGAAATGACTATGAGTTAAGTAAATCTCTCTTCAGGAATCTTCAGGTTTACTTGTAAAGAAAAGAAAAAATTTCATGTAAGAGACAGGAGGGTGGGGAGTAGATATGGATGTGGAGCAGTTGGAGGATGGATGGGGGGTAGGGGGAATAAAATATGGAGTGTAAAAAAATTAATTAATTCATTTAAAAATACACTAAAATGCAATGACCGGGAAAAAGCAAAGAATATAGTGTAGGCAGGCCCAGCAAGTGATGAGGAGTTTGACTGCCCAGTCAGCATGCAAGGAAGAGGAAAGATTGTTAAGGAGGCACAAAATTAAACGTCGAATAGATCATGCACAAGTGATAGATTTTTAGCAGATGGACAAACCCCAGGGATTGATTCACCATTGAACTTTCCATTAGAAATGCTTCCTTGAAGGGGAAACATAAACCCAGATGGAAAGCACGCAGAAGCCTCCTCTGTAAGCTGTGTGTCTTGCTACAGCACGCTCGGTGCTGTTCCTTGTGCAGTGAGTGATGAGAGTCTGGCATTTCGCTGGGTGTACATAGAAAACATTTCTTATCCTTTGTCCATGGTACTTTCAAAGACTTTACCAAGTATTTCAATGTTAGAAGAGATATTCATTTATCTCTGGAATAAGCTAAAATATGTGGTTTAGGAATTTATGTGGTATCTACCCCTATTTTGCTGCAAGCAAAATTGAAAATGAACATTACATAATCCTGTGGGATACTCAATGTCAACATCTTGCTCTCTTCAACCACAGGATATTGCCCCTTAGCCTAAGCCTCGCTGATAATTATTCCAGCAATTGTTGCCCTTGTGATTGGCTTATACCTATCTATATTCAGACTTTTAAAAAGGCATGTGTATTATATAAATTCTAAATGATATTAATAACCCAGAGCATGAATAATTGATTGCTTAGTATACTTAACATTTTCAGCAAATTTCCATGATCCTCAAGGAGACCAGTACTAATTTTGCTTAAAGTGCTAAAGAAAATGGGAAAGTTTCTGCAACTTGATTAATTGATACCCAAAGGACATGACCTAGTCACCCGCTGATCTGCTAACTATGTGAAGGTGAGAGTGTTTGAGAACTCAATTATAATTACCAGGATTTAGACCAACAAAGAGTTCCCTCTGATTTAATCGTATCTTCAAAGCTTACAGTGGGATCAAGGTTGGCAGCCATTTTAAAAATTCAGTCGTTTTCATTGGGTTCACATGAGTTATAATTTATCTAGTGATAAAATGATTTCATTGAAAACTCTATGAAAAGAGCTCTTGATCTCTTGTCTGTTTCCAAATTCCCACAAGGTCCAGATTTTCAGTTATTGTACTCTTAAATCCTTCCTTTCTATCTCCTTATTTGTTCTGAAATGCAAACCAACTCCCTCCTGTTCCCTTGCCCATGTCCTAGGTACCCCATCTCCCAGTGGAACATTCCACTGAGCTGTGAACACTCAATGTCGACTCCATGTGGCTGAGAGGCTTCCCTTTCCCAGGTCAGTACTCTCTGTCCAGGTAGTATTTCCTCTGTTAATTTGTAACACAATTCTGTAAGTTAATTTTGGAAGACTGTCTAATAATCTGACCTTCGTCTTTTGTTTTGACAGATGTTTGTGGTTATGTTGGATTGTAATATGAAGGAGGCTAAATTGAGGCTGTATAAGGACTTTGCACTATTTTTTTAACTTTTCAGGGAATGCTTTTTTTTTTTTTTTTTTAAAAAAAGAGCCTCGTAGAACATGTTTATTTATTATGCTTAGCTTGAATAGAATGTTTAAGTTCAGCCAAAGAGGTGGTGTTACATGATTATAAAACTGCAAGTACATTCAAACAAGAAAACTCATGGCCCAGAGCTTGAAGCAGGGGGATGATTACATACATAAAGCAATTCAAAAGAGAAAAAAAAAAATCTTCATTTCAATATTTGAATCAATTTCAATTTTTCAAAGTTATTATTGACTACAGATCCTTTCTGATTTATTTTTCTTCTTTTATATCTAGTCTAAAGTACTAAGGTCTTTGCTGAGACAATGCAACCATTTATTATTAATGGAGTGGTACTGAAGGCTAAAGCGGATCTCATTTAAATGATCCTCTACAGCCTTAACCTTCAAGAAATGCCTTTGCAAAGGGAAATAAGTTTATTTTAAGAAAAAAAAAGATTAGTTCAAAGAAAATTGGGGAGATGAAGAAATTTACAAATTCCAAGTCTAAGGACAAAAATAATCTGACATCTGCAGCGGATCCATTCATTAAAATAAGACAATCTGTGCATCCCGTTTTTGTAAGTCTTTTGCAGACTGCCTTAACTTTTCATTCTCATAAAATTGGAGATGAGCTGTTTGCTTTATTGGTAATTGCAGCGGCAGTAAAATGGTCCTGTGTTTGCCAGTCCACACACCCCGTGGACGTCTATCTTCTCTCGGCAGTGCCAGCCTGCCGCATCGTTTTAGCTTGCGACGTTCCTTGATGAAAAAGGCAGCAGCTGCTGGTTCAAAATAAACTTGTTTCTGTTTATGCTGTCAGCAGAAAGCTGTTTTAAAAAATCATTAGATGCTTCATGCTGTTGCAGTATGTTAAATTGCGACGCACTGGGAAACATTCCCCAAAGACGAGCACCATGCTACGTCGGTGCCTGCGACACACAGTGTTTTTTTGGCTGAATCATTCAAACGCAGGTGGGGTGGGTGATCTCAGGTGTTCACTCATAACGTAACGAAGAGAAAACATGGTGTCGAAGTTATTTCCAGGTTAGTGAGTTCTACACAAAGGAAGAGTTCTGTGAACCACAAGACTCCGAGATCAGTAGCTTAGTGGCTGCAGCCTACTAAGCTCAAAGTACATGATCGTAAGATTCTTTCCTGATCCACCTCAACTACACGTTGTCCATCAGATCTGAACCCTCTTTTAAGGATTTTGCCCTGTATCATGCAGTGTTTCCATGTCCGTGGATTTCCTTAATTGTTAAGAGTATGCATGGATGATGCAAACTTGTCCCAACCCTTGGCAGTTAACACAAAAAGCCATGTCATGCAAACAGTCCACAAATACATGTCTGTGATAAGGACATGGCCCATTTATTCTTTTGTCAGTTTGAATTTCTGAGAAAGGAGTTTTGAAAGTTGTTGTTCCAAGGGACATCTATAAAACTGACGACGACCATGCTCTCATAAAATGAGTTATCAAACCAGTAGTATGATACTTATTAGAAAATTATATATCTTAGGGTGTAGAGGAGCTGACAGAGCACCTAGAAACATTACCTTAAAGAAAAAAGGCAGGACAGAGGTGGCACACGCCTGTAATCCCAGCACTTAGGAGGCAGAGGCAGGCGGATTTCTGAATATGAGGCCAGCCTGGTCTACAGAGTGAGTTCCAGGACAGCCAGAGAGACAGAGAGACCCTGTCTCTGAAAAAAAAAAAAAAAAAACAATAAATAAATAAATAAATAAATACAAATTAAAAGGTAGAAAAATAAGTTAAGTGTACCTTATTCCCTTTTGTGGTGTGTGTCTGTGTATGTGTGTGTGTGTGTGTGTGTGTGTGTATGTGTGTGTGTGTGCGCGTGTGTGTGTGTGTGTGTGTGTATGTGTGTGTGTGTGCGCGCGCGCGCGCGTGTGCACGCGCGTGCGCCATACACAGGTAATATTGTAGAATAACCTATTCAAAACTATTTTAAAGTCTAATTTTTCTCCAGAAGTAATAATATGGTGTATCTTTTATTTTACTGTCATTTATTTATTTATTTATTTACTTTACATCTTGATCATAGCATTCCCTGGACCCTGCATCCTCTTCTGGTTCCCCCCTCGCACAGCCTCTTGGCCATTTCCCTCCCTTTCTACTGTGAGAAGGTGGAGGCCTCCCTGGGTATCACCCCACCCTGGCACATCCAGTCTCCGCAGGACTAGTAGCATCCTCTCCCACTAAGGCCAGACAAGGTGGCCCAGTTAGGGGAACAGGATCCATGGGTAGGTAACAGATTCAGGGACTTTTCAGGCAAATGGATGGAACTAGCAAATATCATCGTGAGTCAGGTAACCTAGACCCCAAATGACATGCATGGAATACACTCACTGAGGAATCAATATCAGCCATAAAGTGCAGGATAACTATGCTTTAATCCGCAGATCAAAGAAGCTGAGTCGTAAGGCAGGATGCTTGCATCTCATTCAGAAGGGGAAATAAAATAGATATCAGAGGTGGATGGAGAGGGACCCAGGGTGGGAGAGGGGATGGGAAGGGACCAGGGCAGGAGGTTAGGCAAGAGTGATGGAGAGCCAATAGCAATCCGTGGCGTGTAGAGGAGGTGGTGTCTACAGAGGCCTGGGATGGGGGAACAGAGCAGAGGCCCTAGGGAGCTTCTGGGGATGACTCTAGCTGAGACTCCTAGCAGTGAGGGCTAAGGCGCCTAAGTGACCACTTTCTACTCCCAGTAGAGGAATAAGGACAGACACCCACCCACAGAACTTTGATCCAAGATATGCTCTGCCTACAAAATATGATAGATCATTATCTGAAGTTGTTGTAGTATTAACATTTATTACTTTAATAATTAAAGATGACTGATAGTAAAACTTTTAGTGAGACTGTGATCATATAACCAATATTTCTGAGGTAAAAGTTTAAATGTAGATTCTGATGGACATTGAGAAATGTTTATCCTGCACCACTATCTCCATGAAAAGTGCTGTATCGCCCTTTGCAGTAAATCTTCCCATCCATTCTCAGACCTAGGTAACCATACATATTTCTCAGTCTTACTTCTTTTAGACTTTAACCAAGAAAGATTAAGCTAGTAGCCTTTTTGTCTATGCTTTATTTTGCTAAACAAGTTACCATTTGAATCCATTTCTTTGAATCCTTAATTTGTTCTTTTATGCTGATATTACATAATTTAGTTTATATTATGCCATTAATAATCATTTGAATTACATCTACCAATTTACTATTATAAAATCTATATATGGGTACTTTATAAACAACTAATTTACTTCTCTCATTTCAACAATTATACTAATGGGTGGTAGTTACAGGTTTGTTTAGGATTTTTGTTTGTATTGTATGTTCTTTTGAGACAGTCTCATTATGCAGCTCTGGCAGGCCTAAAACACTCTATGAAGACAGGGCTGGTCTTGAACTCACATAGATCTGCCTGCCTCTGCCTCCTGAGTATTTAGCCTTGTTCAACCCACATCTTTTGTATGCAGCCAATGAGAATTTACACAAAGACCCACAACTGGACAATGTTCAGAAAGTGAGAGACTTTGGAGCACTCAGGCCTAAGTGGAAGGTTTCCATCAAACGCCTCCTCCCAGGGACCAGTGCAGAAGAGGAAGCAAAGAATTTGTAATACCCAGAAGTAATGGATGATTCCAAGGACTCAGTGCCTTTGTGATGCAACAGGACCTGAATGCCTCTTCCCTGAGGGCTAGCTTTCATGGTTTCACAAAATACCAGACAAGCTTCCAAAGGAGCAAAGAAACCATCACTACTACCCAGCTATGATGATCATGAGTCACAACAATGACCAGCACACATGATAACACTAAAGCACCTAGACCCTGCCAATAACCGATAACTCTGTAATTGGTTTTAAGATCCACTTATGATGGAAACCGTGCCTGGTACTGAAAATCTAGGTAACTAATTCATTGCTAGTGAAGCCTTGTATACAGGAAGGAGGGCTGTAGCCATAGCTTACTAAACCAGCATCATCTCCATGAAAAGTGAGTATAGCCCTTTGCTATCTAAACATTTGCTCTTATACCCACAGATAAGTGTAGTCCTCACCTGTCATTAAGGAAACTTCTCCCTGCCAAAGACAGAGACCACCACAGAAAAATGACAACCAATCAAAATGCAAAGATATGGAACCCAGTTCTAATTGATACATCTACAATACATTCTGCCATTTAAGGCTCAGGAGACAATGTGGAAGAGGAGGTGGAAAGATCATGAGAGCTAGAGGATCAGCGAGCTTCATACACTGACCCCTCAGAGCCTCCTTGCTGAGACACTGACTCTGGCTTACATTTTCTCTTAGGAGGTCTCTGGAATCACGGTACAAGACTCATAACCCTGCCACTCTTGCATATTTGGTGCCTGCACAATCAGTACCAGGTGCACAATGCTGCCAGTTTATGCTGCTGAGTTGGAATAGATCCTGGAAGATTGAACCACAGTTGCATAGACCTTTGTGGGCTAACACTGGAAGTATTATACTGGGCTGTTGTTTTTCATTAGGGACCTCTTAAACAGTATTCTTGATTCAGGCTTTCTCCTTTCAAATTAGGTTGTAATAGCACATGCTGGGACTTTCAGTGGGTGGCACCGTTTCTTCAGGGCACCTTTCTTCTTTTCCTCCTGAAAAGCATCAGCTTTCTGAATCATGATATTAAACTTTGAAACAATTATAGAGTTTTTCAAAATGCACACACATTTCTGATACTTTAAACTCGCTTAATTATCTTTCAGCATCTTCACATTTTTCTTACCTCTTATTCACTCTATCTATCCATCCATCTATCTATATCTATCTATATGTCTGTCTATCAACTATCATCTATCTATCAAATATCTATCTATCTATCTATCTATCTATCTATCTATCTAATCTATCATCTCATACTCCTCTCTCTGTCTCTCTCTCTCTCATTATACACATGTATCCAAATGTAATCCTGCCCTAAATTTTTGTCTGTCAAAGTGGCCATTAACTTTAAACTAATACAACTCTGGTTCTCAGGACATGGACAGAATGCAGGCAAAATCTTTGTCAGAATATCTCATGAATGGCCCTATGCTATTTCACGATAGATTTGATACTGATCTCTGGAACCTCATCAACCAGCCCCCAGCCCACACTGTCTACATTTCTTTCAGCATTCTTGCCATCTTTGTTCTTACCAAAATGGCCTATTAAGTTCTGTTTACAGTATTTAAGTGTTATTCTTAGCCAAAATTTCTCCTACATTCCACTTGCCACCCAGATCTAAAAACCCAAGAATATATGATCAGGTTAATAACAGCCATGGTCCCACGTCTCATTAGGTGCTTGTTTTTATTTCATTGTTGCCACGAAGTACTTGGCAAAAGCAACTTAAGAAAGAAAAAGTTTGGCTTATTGTTCTAGAGATATTCCACCAAAGCGGGAAGGGTATGGCATGGAGGCAGGAGACAGGCAGTCTGATTGCATCCACAGTCATCAAAAAAAAAAAAAAAAAAAAAAAAAAAAAAAAAAAACAGATGCTTGTACACAGTTCATTTTCTCATTTTCATTCATCCCGAGACCGCAGCCTGTGTGATGACATTGTCCACATTTAGGGTGGGTCTTCCCGACTACTGTATTTTAATACTAGAAAGAACTTTATTGAGTTTAGACGATTTATCACAGATATATTCCAAGATTTGTTTCCATGATTATTCTAATTCCATTAAGTGCACATTGAAAATTAACCATCACACCCATGTGATAGACTTTTTTTTTTGACTGTTGAAATACTTTTCCCCCTTTTTAAACTCTTGGGTTTCTTTTTATTATTCAGTTGCCCAGAACTTCGGTTTGTTCAGATGTGTCAAACTATTTTCTTCATTCCCATAGCTTGCTTTACATTTACAGTAGAAACTTGAAAGAATTAGATGTTTTATTTATTTACCTCTTACTTTTGATGATTGGATTTTGATATGTGTAATCTGTTTTCAATTCCTGCCTTCTCGACATCCTGCTGCCTCAGCTTCTGGAATCGTTGCAACTACAGGTGAGTACATCATGTTTGACTGGAAGTATTATTTGTAACAATTTGATATATACCAATCTCTTTTTGTTCTTTCTAGTATTTCTCCTTCTTTCCTTTTGTCTTCTGCCTGCCTGCTCTGTTCCCTCCAGTCCTCTCTCCGCCCTACCCTCTCCCTTATGTCCTTTCCCTTCATTCCTTTCTCTGCAACCTCTAGGCTCCTTCCTGCCCCTGCCTCCTGCCTCCTGCCTCTTTCCTTGTCAGGCTCTCTCTACATACCCAAGGCTTATTCCAAAGTCCTCCTCCTTCCTTATATCCCAAAGGGATGAGATCATATGGATGTTTAATTTCTTTCTCTTTTCTTTAACACATTGTTTTTGTCGTATAGTAAATTTGTCCTATAAATACTATTTCTTCTGTTTTCTTACAGATGTCTTATTCTTTAAATTTTCATGTTTAAATATTTTTATTATTATAATCAGAAAATATATTACATTTGGCAAAACTTGGCACTTTTAACAAAATGTACAGTTTTATGAGCACTTCCCAAGTTCATCTCTTACCAGAAGTTTCCAGAAGTTTCATCTTATACGAGTATACGGCTCTTTCCTTCCTATCTCAAAGGAAACAAATCTACATTTAAACTATCATCCTTCCTTTACTTGGAGAGAAGGCTAGGTCTTGTTTTCTTTGGTCTCATTTTATCCTTTTATCAAAAAAATGTTGTGTACCATAAGAAGTTCCTTCTGGTTAGAGGTACTGAACAGGATTACCTCCTTATTGCTAATAGAAACATTTTATGGATTCTTATAATGCTTCATCCAATTTGGTAGTTGCTAGGAATAATAAATCCTGAGAGATCATTTCTTTGCTATGGAGAATTGAGGGTAAACACAAGTAAGGAGGTAATTATAAGTTTCATAAAGGCAGGACCAAAGAAAAGAAAGCTTTACTGGTGCTGACAGGATTAGAAGGGGGAACAAGCCTCTGTCACAGGCATGAGTGTTCCCAGAGTCGTTGTGCTCCATGAGTTATATGTTCTCACATGGGTCATGCCATTTGAAAAAAAAAAACAGAGACTGAAGGAAAAATGATTTTGCTTAGCATGTTCTCAGCTTGTTTCTTCTCCAGCTTGAACTAATAGAGGGTTATGGGGAGTGAATCAATCTTCCTGCAACCCAGGGCTTCAGATGGGTTTTATGTTCTTAAGTCACAGCAGGACAAACAGATCCATTATGGGCTGTCTTCCAGCAAGAGTGCGTCTTGAGTGAACACATAGCTTCTCTCAAGCTTCCCTTTAGAGTGGCTTTTCCTTACCTCCCTTTTTTCTTAGTTTAAGTCTTGGTGTCTAAGAAAAGAGTCTTGCTTATTAGTATGTGGCTCATCTCCGCATGCTCGGGACATGGAAACTGTTCTCCTTAGAACAAGGGCTCTGAAATTAAATTGATCATAAAATCTTTAGAAGCCTTCACATTCTTTATGCTTCTAATTTATTAATTAGCATAAAATTATTCCATGTAGCATGTGTCATATCTCAAGAATGATGCCTGGTATTTGGAATTAAAAGGCAAATAAAAGAGATATAGCTGATATTCTTATAGTGTCAACAAAAATAGGAATGTATATTCAGGCTAGCTAACTCCAGTCAAAAATGAGGAGGGCATACGACTGATGGCTGATAGGTGGACTACAGGTATCTAAGGCAATGGTTTCAAACTATATTTAGAAGGCACCGGGAAACAAATGTTCTAAGCAAATAGATAAAATAATACAGTTTTAAATAAATGTATTTCTCTGCTATAAAATAAAATCCAAATTTCTTTTTAAGCAATCCTATAAAAAGAAAAAAAGGTATAGCAGAAAATCAACCCAAAGTCATATTAATATACATGAGTTGTGGCAGAGCCTTAAGCTGACTAGGGTACAAAAAGTGGTTATAGTCAAAATGTACTTACTATCTAACATTAGGGCCAACAAAGTGATCACAACTGTCAGGCGAAGAGGACCCATTTGTGAAGGTAGACACCTAGGATTCTGATTTGCCACTGGTTGACTAGGGAAAGATATGAATCATGGAAACAGAAATACAGAACACATAACAAAAACAGTGTGCTTGGGCTATGTTAAGTATGAGATACGTATAATATGTAAAATTGCATTTATCTTGCAGTGAGTATGGGGTGGTGGTGGCTGAACTATAGATAAGTTTTGAAAGCATCCTGTCTAAAATTGAATTAAAAGACTCAGTGGTAGAAGAAATGACCTCAGAATGTAGAATGATGGAGAAAGTATCTTAATTGAGCCCCGAAGGCTGTCATATTCAGGGACTGGAGAAGGAGATTTTTGGCAGAGGAAACAGGCTCTGAGAAAATGGAGGAAAATTCAGTACAATCGGCTGTCTTGAAAGTAAAAAGACTTCCCATGAAGGAACGAAGGAACAGATGCTTGTACCAAGTATTTCGGAGAATTCCTCAAGGGAAGAAGAAGGACTACTACTGAATTGAGTAATATTAAGTGATACTTTAAGATGAGTAGTTTTGATAGATTGGTGCCAGAATCCAGAATGGACTGAACTTACAGGCAAATAGCTTGTGGAAAATGAATGCCCAAGAAGAAAATGTATTAGACGTGATTATGGGTAGCTTTGTTCATATTTTATACTGAGTTAACGTTTTCTTTGTCTTTAAATATTCATGCTTGGTACAGTACATATTTTATTCCATGGAAAAGGTTTCTTTGTCCTTAAATTCTCATGCTCGAAATGGCAGGGTCCTAATCAATTACCAGAAGAATAGGGCATGCAAAGATAAAAAAAATGCACTCCCTGCCGTAAGCCCGCATGCTAACTTTAATATGCTAACTCACAGGTTTATTTCCGTAAATAGTTATTTAGGCTGTAAAGCCATAATCTAGACTGTTGTTTGATAAAATGCAACTGGAAGAATAAGTTAGCACACAGTTTTGGAGAAAACTAGTAAATTCCACCTCTATAACAGTATTCTAACAGATGATTAAAGACATTCCTCCAGCCATAAGAAAGTATATCAGAGAGCACAGTAGATTCTGGCAGTGAACTGGATCACTGAAGTGCAAACTAGGAATGGAAAAGAACAAAGGTGAAAGCTTCATCGTTAATCAAGTTGCTTTGTTGGTGACTGGCTATTGGATACACTGTCTAATCTCCTTCATCTAGTTTCAGAGGAGTAAAGTATCAGTCACCTAAATACAATAGAAGATAAATTGTGTCCTACATTGAGAATTGATGCCAATGTACCTTTACATATGTGGGAGCTAGAAAATTGGGTTAGAAATATAATGCACATTGACTTGAAAAGTAATATGTTTTCCTTATTTTAAAGTCATAGTCAGTTTCCCAAGTGGGAAAGCATTATAAAATAATATGACTGAGTGAACCCTTGGGAGGAGTACTTTTAATGTAGTGTCGATGGTGCAATAATTTCAACTGAACAATATTCTATTATGCTCTTACCTTTGTTTCTTCCTCTTTATTCGGGTAAGACTGTGATGTGCTTTACAGTCTGTAATATCAGTCCAATAATTAATCTCATGCTTATCATATTTAAGAAATATCTTGGAGGATTTTCATAGTGGTTTATTGTTAGTAAAATCTACCCATTTTTATTGTTAATTTAATTTAAATTAAATTCCTTCCTTGGGTTAATTTCTACTTAGATAATTTCATATGTGTGAATGAACACTTTCTGAGCTGTCCATCAGACAGGAGTACTAACACATTTACAAAATTTTCAAGTATCAATCTATCATAATATTAAATGCAGATCAAGTCAACCAATCCTTAGTATTTCCAAGCTAAGTTTTATCAATAAGTTATTTTGTAGGAAATATGAAGTCATGACCAAGACTTAAAGGATATTTTATAATCAAATTACCTTGTGTATAATATGGTAATTAATTATACAAAAATTCACACAAGTTCAGGTCTTTGATTATATATATATATATATATATATATATATATATATATATATATATAATCAAATGATTAATGATTTTTAAGTTTTCTTTAAGGAAAAAATAAGAAAAGCCTTATTTCATAATTTTTTATCTATATTTATTTAACTAGTTTGTCATAAAGTATTAAATCAAAAATTTATGCAAGTTACTGTATCTGATAATATCTTACAGTTTTTAAGCTATACCTTTATTTGTTACCTGCATTAGTTTGCTTTTGCCTTTTGTTTGTTTTCTGCTAGCCCTTTAACCTCATCTTCCCAGAGGTATGTGTTAGACCACTACCTTTCTTCACTCAAGTTTCATAAGTGATTGTACCTATTCTCAATTTCCTGTGGAAGAAGAAATTCTGGATATGATAGATGAGCCTTGATTTCTGGAGTCCTTCAGGGTTTGGGATTTGGCATAGGACCTATGTTAGCTGAGTGATTTGAGGGAAATTAAACATCTTTGCTTTACCATTTCTTCTTCTGTATAGTGAGAAATCTTACAGGATGGCTCTGAGGAATAAATATGTCCTCAAACCATCCTGTGTTTCGTGTCACTGTATTCAGCACTCAGTCTTATAGTGCCTGAGCTGTTGGTCTTGTTCAAGATTTCAGAGCCTAGGAGCAGAGGCTAATTGTATGTTTACAACTGTTTAGTTCAGTTCCCCAACAAAGTAGCTATTCAATGAATGTTTACTAAATTGATGGTGACAATGTTTTGTCAAGAGTCACTGTCTCTTAGCAGCTTATAGTATAAAATGAGTGATAGATAAATAAATAAGTATAAAATTGCCAATAAAATGTATAGCTGTGTAAACAAAGATGCCAACTCAGGCCGGCCAGAGAGCCCTGGGAGTGGATCTGCTTGGTGACTGCTGGGTGTGTGTCTTAGTCAGGGTTTCTTTTTTTTTTTAATTTTTTATTTATTTATTTATTTTTATTTACATTGCAAACGATTTCCCCTTTTCTGGGTCCCCACTCCCCGAAAGTCCCATAAGCCCTCTTCCGTCCCCCTATTCTTCCATCTACCCCTTCCCACTTCCCTGTTCTGGAATTCCCCTATACTTTTGCACTGAGTCTTTCCAGAACCAGGGCCCACTCCTCCATTCTTTTTGGACATCATTTAATTTGTGGATTATGTCCTGGGTATTCAAAGTTTCTAGGCTAATATCCACTTATCAGTGAGTGCATACCATGATTGATCTTTTGAGACTGGGTTACCTCACTTAGTATGATGTTCTCCAGCTCCATCCATTTGTCTAAGAATTTCATGAATTCATTGTTTCTAATGGCTGAATAGTACTCCATTGTATAAATATACCACATTTTTTGTATCCATTCCTCCGTTGAAGGACACCTAGGTTCTTTCCAGCTTCTGGCTACTACAAATAGGGCTGCTATGAACATAGTGGAGCATGTGTCCTTATTGCATGCTGAAGAATCCTCTGGATATATGCCTAGTAGTGGTATATCAGGGTCCTCAGGAAGTGATATGCCCAGTTTTCTGAGGAACCGCCAGACTGATTTCCAAAGTGGTTGCACCATCTTGCAATCCCACCAGCAGTGGAGGAGTGTTCCTCTTTCTCCACATCCTCGCCAACACCTGCTGTCTCCTGATTTTTTGACCTTAGCCATTCTGACTGGTGTGAGGTGAAATCTCAGGGTTGTTTTGATTTGCATTTCCCTAATGATTAATGATGTTGAACATTTCTTAAGGTGTTTCTCAGCTCTCCGAAGTTCTTCATGTGAAAATTCTTTGTTTAGCTCCATACCCCACTTTTTAATGGGGTTATTTGGATCTCTGGGTTCTACTTTCTTGAGTTCTTTGTATATATTAGATATTAGCCCTCTGTCGGATTTAGGGTTGGTGAAGATCCTTTCCCAGTCTGTTGGTTGACGTTTTGTCCTTTTGACGGTGTCCTTTGCCTTACAGAAACTTTGTAGTTTTATGAGGTCCCATTTGTCAATTCTTGATCTTAGAGCATAAGCTATTGGTGTTCTATTCAGGAACTTTTCCCCTGTGCCCATGTCCTCCAGGGTCTTCCCCAGTTTTTTTTCAATTAGTTTCAGTGTATCAGGTTTTATGTGGAGGTCCTTGATCCATTTGGAGTTGAGCTTGGTACGAGGAGATAAGAATGGATCGATGCGCATTCTTCTGCATGCTGACCTCCAATTGAACCAGCACCATTTGTTGAAAAGACTATCTTTTTTCCACTGGATGCTTTCAGCCCCTTTGTCGAAGACCAAGTGACCATAGGTGTGTTGGTTCATTTCTGGGTCTTCAATCCTATTCCATTGATCCGCTTGCCTGATATTGTACCAATACCATACAGTTTTTATCACTATTGCTCTGTAGTAGAGTTTAAAGTCTGGGATATTGAATCCCCCTGAAGTTCTTTTACTGTTGAGAATAGTTTTAGCTATCCTGGGTTTTTTGTTATTCCAGATGAATTTGAGAATTGCTCTTTCTAGCTCTATGAAGAACTGGGTTGGGATTTTTATGGGAATAGCATTGAATCTGTAGATTGCCTTTGGCAAGATGGCCATTTTAACTATATTAATCCTGCCAATCCACGAGCATGGAAGGTTTTTCCATTTTCTGAGATCTTCTTTGATTTCCTTCTTCAGAGATCTGAAGTTCTTGTCATATAGGTCTTTCACTTGTTTGGTTAGAGTCACCCCAAGATACTTTATGTTGTTTGTAGCTATTGTGAAGGGGGTAATTTCCCTAATTTCTTTCTCAGTGTGCTTATCCTTTGAATATATAAAGGCTACTGATTTGCTTGCGTTGATTTTGTAGCCAGCCACTTTGCTGAAGTTGTTTATCAGCTGTAGGAGTTCTCTAGTAGAGTTTTTAGGGTCACTTAAGTATACGATCATATCATCTGCAAATAGTGATAATTTGACTTCTTCCTTTCCAATTTGTATCCCTTTGTTAGTCAGGGTTTCTATTCCTGCACAAACATCATGACCAAGAAACAAGTTGGGGAGGAAAGGGTTTATTGATCTTCCATTTCCAAGTTGCAGTTCATCACTAAAGGAAGTCAGGACTGGAACTCAAGCAGGTCAGGAAGCAGGAGCTGATGTAGAGGCCATGGAGGGATGTTTCTTACTGGCTTGCTTCCCCTGGCTTGCTCAGCCTGCTCTCTTATAGAACCCAAGGATACTAGCCCAGAGGTGGTACCACCCACAAGGGGCCCTCCCCAAGTGATCACTATTTGAGAAAATGCCCCACAGCTGGATCTCATGGAGGCACTTCCTCAACTAAAAGCTCCTTTCTCTGTGATAACTCCAGCCTGTGTCAAGTTGACACACAAAACTAGCCAGTACAGTGTGGTAGGGCCCCAGGTTTTGCTTTAACAAGTTGATTTTAGTGCATAAGATATTAGGGATTAGGGTCCTAGAGAATTGTGTGACCTTCGGAGTCAATCTACATGAGATGATTGAATACAAAAAACAAGGCAGCTTATGAGAAAGGGAAGTTAGTGAAAAAGAGGCCATGTGACTTTATGGATGTTTGGAAGAGTGAGTTTAATGGTGATGCGCATATGTATGAGGACACTTGGTCAAACATCCCTATTGAAGGAGAATGCTCAATATTTTGACCTACATGGGTTATACTTCATATGAACTGCTAGGGAGATGTTCATTTGGAAATGAGTAAGGGTTTCAATTTGAGGTAACTGGAAGCTTGAGGTTCTATAGCATGGAGTTAAAAGAAAGACTGGCTTAACAAGGGGTAATGTGAGAGAAAGCTTTGCTTAGCTGGGGAGAGTGCAAGCCAGACCTCAGAAGGGAATCCATGAGTCAAGAGAAAACAGCCAAATAGTCCCAAATTTCAGCCTAGCCAGAGGAAAACAGTTCCTGAACTCCTATTAAATACGTGATTTTATAAGTCTCATTCATTTGTTTATTTTATAAGTGTGTGTGTGTGTGTGTGTGTGAATTTTGGTTGGTTTGTGTTTCATGCCACATTTATTGAGGTGAAAACGCAGTTTGTGAGAATGAGTTCTGTCCACCCCCACATGACTGCAAAGATCAAACTCATATCCTCAGCCTGGTAGCAGGTGCTTATCCCTGGTGACCCATCCTGTAGTCACATGATGTGTAAATCTGTTTTTAATACTGATGAAACATTGGAGTTAATTAACACTATACTTAAGTGTCCAAGAGAGAACAAAACTTTTTCTGAAAATATAATGAAAATTAGAGTGTATATTTCAGGAGAGGATGAATGAACTTGCTGATAGGTGGCAGTTTCCTTGTAGCTATTTTTTTTTAAATGTCAAATTGTATCTTTCCACTCTCTTTTTCAGAGTCATTTCATTCAAATTGTTTTATTTCCTATAATTTAAAATATTTTATTTTTTAAAAAATTAGTTAATTAATTAACACCCCAAATGCTGCCCTCTTTTCCAGTTAAAATATTTCCTTAATGGAAGATAATAACTGTTATTGATCAACAGATCAATAATTTCTTTTCAAAATAACCACATTTCCTTGTTTGGGTAGCAAAAGAAATTTATTGGTCACTGGTTGGTATTACAAAGCACAGCCTTTCATAATAGCCTCTGAAATTCAGATATCTGATGAAGTGAAATCAAGTCATGACTCGGTTAGATGATATCTAATCTCAGAGCCCTAAAAGACTCTTCCTTGTTCCCACTGTTTGTACTGCCAGGATTTCCTCCATCCCAGGATATCAGCAGCTACAGTTCATCAGGTTTTCTTTCAATTTTATGAACTGCTTTATCCATACACTTCCAGAGAGACTGACAACTCAATTATCAATTTAATGTAGCCTGGCCCAACTATGTCATATGGAGTTTTAAAAAAAATATTTATTTAAAAATTGTTTTCATTGGTGGAAAACAAATATCACTAACAAATATTTGTTAAAGACCACACAGTTACAAAATACTAAAAGTGTCTTTTAATGATTCATTAAACAATTGTTTTTTTTTCAAAAAGACGGTCCTTTCCTCATAATTATATGTGGATTTTCACACAAATGCATATTGGTTTATGGAGTGAGAATATGTCAGGATGAGTTTGAACTTGAAAAGTTCTAATGTTTCTTATTTACAAATGCTGTCTCTCTCACTGTTGTGATGGAACTAAAGCCCTAGCTCCTTTATTAGTAGCATGAAACCTTAGATAATGTTCTTAATGTCGACAATGTTTTCCTAGTTCTTCCCTTCTCAAATAAGAAGGCAGTTCTTATAGTGTTCTCAGAAGAATCCTTAGTTCACAGTAAGAACTCACCAAAGAGATTTATACTCAATGCTCGAGAGATATACTAGATAAAAACCTTTTTAAGCTTCCCCTAAGCAGCAGAAATATATAGTTAACTGATATTTTTATTTCCACTTCTGAGCCTTGCAAGTGCTCCTTTTCTCAGTTTCTGTACCGTGACAACATTGGGACTTACCATTATGTCTCTGTTGTGTCCTCATGCAGAGACCTTATATCACTTACAGTGGTACTGAAGATTAGGCAGAACACAGGCTTGTTATCCTCTCCCTCCAGTTGAAAAGACGCTCTGGATTTTAACATTTATAGACTTATGCAAGAACACCTCCTTTATAAAGTCTTTCATTATGCATCTTTCCAAAGTAGAATCAATCTGTCAGTCTGAGTTCTCACTGTGGGACCTCAGATGTGGTTCTTACTTTGGATGGGAGCTACCCAAACAGCTTCAAATGCTTAGTCCAGATCACCAGCCACACTAATAGTGCTTGAGGTCTTGGAGAAGAACTGGGACAGCAAAATTTTCTTCAAGTCTCCAAGTGATTCTTATGTTTACACAGAGCTGAATCACTGCTGTGTGACTATGCCAATAGAACAAAAGGTCAGAAAGTATAGAGTGTAAAAAAGACATTTTCTTTCTTATCAGTCATGTGTAATTTTTTAACTAAAATATTTTAAATTGTGGATCAATATTCTGATTAAGCTTTGCCTGTAACATTAAAGATGAGGCCCTACAACAGGAAAGGTGAAAGATCTCGTGTCTGCTCTGTCATTTTATCTCTTTGGGGCCTGTTCTTTCTGAAGAGGAAGTGGAGGAGAGTGCATCTAGGGGAGAGGAAGGTGGAAGGGCTAGGAATATGAGAGATGAAACTATTTTCAATAATAAAAGATGCCAGGTATTGTAGTTCAAGGAAAATGTGGTTCACCTCTGGTAATCCTTTATCTGTAGTCTTAGCCTATAATGATTTATTGTCTCTAAAACAACACATAAACATATCTCTTAAAACTAAAGTGGTAATCCAAAGTAATACATAAGGGTAATGTTTTTCTAATACATTTGAAGAAGTAAATTTTTAGGATTTTTTGTCTGCCATAGGCAGCGATTTTAGTAGATTTCTTTGCCTGAGCCGTTGTTTGATGCCCTTTCTTTATTGGGTACATTTAGTATAATGCACAAAGTTATGAATCAGGTAGAAAATCTGCATAGCCTTCCATGGTCTATGAAGTGATGACATACTTACACACTTTTCAGTCCTCTAGCAAATGGTTGACACTACTTTACAATACAGATTTCATTTTGATCTGCTTTGTGTATGTCAACTTTAAAAGGTAATGTTTCAAGAAGTGAATATCTAATTTAATAGTCTCAGTGTCCATCATACCTGCAGGTTAATCTTTTCCTTAATGCATTAGGTACTCACAGGCAATGAGGCGAGATAAATATATCAATCCCCATACCTCTAAAGTAACAGGCAAAGCAAAGCAAGCAGAGTTCAGCAGTACAGTTTGTCAGGAGGGAAGCTAAGCCACTAGAATGCACAGCACCGAATTTGGACAGCTGGCCAATATTTAACACTGCCAGAGAAGTGTAATTTTGTTTTAATTATTTATTTTTATGTCAAGGTCCAAAGCAGTATTTAGACCAGTTTCAACTTACCCCTTTGTTATGACAATTTGTACTCCAGAGCTCTCAATGCAGTACAGCTTAATTTATGTATTAGCAGAGAAGAAAACATATTTTCTCTTCTCGTCTTTGGAATGTATGACAGAGAGATAATCATAGAGGCAAGGGCTAGACACTTTCAAACCCTTTGGTACTAAAGCACACCAGCCTAGAGAGAGAACATTTGAATCCTGAGCTTGAAATGCAGTGATGCACTGGAGGGAGGGGTAATTTAAAGGAATAGATATTTTATAGAGATGGACATTGTATTATGCAGATGCGCTGCTTTGAGTGTAATCCATAAAAAGATTGAAACACAGATTGGCCACACAGTTAGCTAACAGAGATGGTAGGTTTAGTAAAATGGGTGTTGAGACTATAGGATTTGCTGTCTTCACAGGACCAATCTGTCTTTCAAGTTTTTCATTTAATGGATTTTCAAGTTATAACAACTATTTCTATGTAAATGTGACTAATTAGAATTCAGTGATGAGAATTACAGCATCATGCTATTTATAAAATCTTTAATTGAGTGCATGTGTATATGTGTCCGCATACATGAGTATATGCGCACACGTGTATTTTCCATTTATCCCATGACGTGGCTGTATGTAGATCTTTCTTTTCCCACTGGGATATTCTGTGACTTGTCCCATTTTTCATCTCCTGTCAGAGTGGTATCTCTGTTTTACAGTGGTGCTGATCTATTTTCATTTGTTTGTTTGTTTTGTTTTGTTTTGTTTTGTTTTGTTTCTAGTCATGAATTTTACTTAATTTTGTTGTTGCTATAAATGAATATTGTAAGAATCAAGTTAAAGGAGGGAGAATTTGTTTTGGCTCATAGTTTAAAGTACTTCAGACCATATATCTTGAATTTAGGAACTTGAAAAGGAAGCTGTTCACCTCACACAGAGAAGGAGCTCCAAGATGACAAATAATCTGCAGTGGCCCCCTCCAGGGATCTGCTTCCTCTGGATAGAGCTCACCTTAGGAGGTTGCTCCTACCTCCCCAGTTGGAAACCAAACATTCAGCACTCAAGTCCTTGGAGAAATTTCATTCACATCTTATCAATTGACAAGGCAATATTTTTAATATCTTAAAAATTATATCCTATGTTATAAATTAGGAACTCTATATTTAGTTTTTAAAGAATATTATAAATGTATATAAAATTGCCTTAAATACTTCTTTCATTTTATCTCCAATTCACATAATAGAACATGTATTTATACTTCTGTTTTGAAATTTATCTTAACCTATATCTAATAAACCTCAAAGAGTGTAAATTCTGATATATTATGTCACTTAGTTATTTCCGTTTATGGTGCTTGAATTTTCTTTATTATTTTCAAAATCCGGCTTTCTGGCTTTGTCTGGACAGGCACCTTCCAGGTGGGATTCTTACCATTTCACAAGTTATCCAATGAATATTGCTTAGTAACACACACACACACACATACACACACACACATAGAGAGAGAGAGAGAGAAAGAGAGAGAGACACAGAGACACAGAGACATATAGAGAGACAGAGAGTGACAGAAAGTGACACACAGAGAGAGGTCTATCATTTGACTCTTTATTGATCTGTATAATCTCTATATATCTATCATCTACCTAATATCTATCTATCTATCTATCTATCTATCTATCTATCTATCTATCTATCTATCTATCTATCAATCACCTATCTAATTTTATCTATCTATCTATCTATCTATCTATCTATCTATTTATCTATCTATCTATCTTTCTATCATATGTCATCTATTTTTCTATCATTTACCTATCTATAATCATTTGGTTCTGATTATCTTTGAGGAATATAGATTAAATTAAAAACTTCATATAGCTAAAACTTCTTAGATGAAAACAGCTCTTATCTCTTCTTATTGTACATTTGTTTTTTTCTTAGTACAGAAATGTTAAGTTATTTATTTGGAATGGCTTCATGTGCATTCGACTTGATCATTATAATACTGTTTTGCTTTCTGACTCAAATTTTCCATATGTGCTGTCAAAATGTAAATGTGCTATTCTGATCTATCTTCAGTACCCACTCAGGTGAGTCAGGTATGGTCAGAAGATACCCTCAAAGCATTAGTCTCTTGGAAGTTAAACTCAATTTCAGAGTGCTGTCAGAAGCAAAGTCAGTCACTTCCCAGGTGACCCAGATGCTTTGCCATAGGAGGCTGGGTAATTGGCCCAACCATTTCTGTGTAAAGAAGATAATGAGTGGACCTGCGCTCTGTATTAGATACTGAGTTGTTGCCAATATTTTGTTCTCTCTGTTGTCAGAAATGCTTTTCCTTAATAAACACTGTGCAGCTCAAGCTGGATCTCACCACATGCCTGCTTCCAGCGAACCTAAGAAATGACAAAATTTTTCTGTACCTAGGTGTGGGAGCAGGACCAAGGAGGGGAGGGGGCAGTGGTGTTAGAGAGAATGAAGTTACATGATAAAACCCAGGAAATCCGAGTCTGGACAGCAGCAGCAGGGTGCTGATCTGAGTTGATTGACAGCCCACAGTGTTTGAGACAATCCCAAGGCCCTAAATCCTTAGACAATTGTACCTCACCACACCATCGCCAAGTTCCAAAGAAAGCCCTGCCTAACCAGGTAACTCAGACAGAGTGGGGAGGAGTATCATCACCTGGTCATCCATAAGGACTTCCGTGAAGGTAGGGAAGAGGCACTCACTGCCCTGGCCTTGCCTTCTGTTTGCAGTCTCACCAGTGTATCAAGAGTCATCATAGATCAAATGCTGTATATGGCAGATCAGGACTCTTTGAGGAGTCACAGAAGCCTGTGGTGCCTTGCTCTCCATCCCAATTTTTCCTTTACAAGATAACTTCCACATCCCCCACTCTTAGGAGAACACATAATATTCTGAATTCCATGAATATTCCAGTGTATCTGTAGTAAAAATACTGTCAGTTTTTGTCTTATTAAAATTAATGAATTCTAAAAAAAATATTGAACTAAAATTTTTTTGATCACTGGTAGTATTGTTTTTGTTATCATTTTCCCATCACTCATACCTTGAGTAATTACCACCTACTACTTCCCAATATTTTGGATAAAATGTTAACTAGGTAACAGAGTCTACTCATGAATCTGGATTAAAACAAATAAATGAATGAGTTTTTGCTGGTTATCATTATGTATCTTGTTAAGCATATGTTTTAGCAAAACAAAGTGGTACATATCTAATAATATCAGGTATAGAAGGCTAACAAAAGAAGTGTTTGGGGCCTACACACTATACAGCAATTCCTAGAACATCCTAAGCTGTGCAGTGATTTCTAGACCAGCTTCCCACAAGAAACAAAAATGGCAAACCTTTAATACAGAGTCACTTAATTAACTGGATGTAAATAATGGCTTCTAAAGCTTATGTGGTGGCTAATGCCCATAACTTTTTTCTAGCAGTTAGGAATCAAGGGCAGGAGGGTTGGTGTGTATATGAGACAATCCTGACCTACAAGATAAGTCTCTGTCTAAAAATTTCATATGGCTCTATTACACTGAAGTGATAAACCTGAAGTCATATTAATTTCAATGAAAATAGCTATACAAAACAAGATAACAAAAAGAAATCTAGGGGATACAAATTGGCAAAGAAGAACTAAAGATTATTTGCAGATGTATGATAGTATACATAAGCAATCCCAAAAATTCTGCCAGAAAACTTCTCCAGCTGATAAACAACTTCAGCAAAGAGGCTGGATATAAAATTAACTCAAATAAATCAGTAGCCTTCCTTTATACAAATGATAAACAGGCTAGGAAAGAAATTAGGTAAACAACTTCTTTCAAAATAGCCACAAATAATATAAAATATCTTGGGGTAACTGATCAAACAAAGTATCTGTATGACAATAACTTCAAGTCTCTCAAGAAAGAAATCGAAGATCTCAGAAAATGGAGAGATCTCCAATGCTCATGGATTGGCAGAATTAGTATAGTAAAAATGGCCATCCTACCAAAGGCAATCTACAGATTCAATGCAATCCTCATCATAATCCCAACACAATTCTTCAAAGACATGGAAAAAGCAATTCTCAAGTTCATCTGGGAAGGCAAAAAAACCCAGAATAATGAAAATAAAAGAACAATAAAAGAATAACTAGGGGAAATCACAATCTCTGACCTCAAGCTTTACTACAGAGCAATAGTGATAAAACCTGCATGATATTGGTTCAGAGACAGACACATTGATCAATGGAATAGAACTGAAGACCCAAAAATAAAACTACACACTTATGGACACTTGATCTTTGACAAAGAAGCCAAAAGTATACATACAATGGAAAAAATAAAACATTTTCAATAAATGATGCTTGTCTAACTGGCTGGCTGTCAGTAGAAAAATGAAAAGGGACCCATATTGGTCATCTTACAAAAGCTTAAGTCTAAGTGGATCAATGATCTCAACATAAAACCAGATACACTGAATCTATTAGAAGAGAAAGTGAGAAAGATCCTTGAACTCATCGGTATAGGGGGGAAACTTTCTAAACAAAACTCCAATGACTCACATTCTAAGATAAAGAATTGATAAATGGGACCTCATAAGATTGGAAAACTTCTATAAGGCAAAGGACATAGTCAAAAAGACAAATCGGCAACCTACAGATTGGGAAAAAACCTCACTAACCCCACATCCAATACAGGGCTAACATCCAAAATATATAAAGGACTCAAGAAGCTAACTATCAAAAAACCAAACAACCCAATCAAAATATGGAGTATAAAACTAAATCGAGATTTTACAACTGAGGGTTCTCGATGGCTGAGAAGCACTTAAAGAAATGTTCAAAGTCCTTAGTGATCAGAGAAATGCAAATCAAAAAGACTCTGAGATTCCACTTTATACCAATCAGAATGGCTAAAATCAAAACCCCAGGTGACAACACATGTTGGCAAGGATGTGAAGAAAGAGGAACACTCCTTCATTGCTGGTGGGATTGAAAACTGGTCCAACCACTCTGCATATCAATCTGGAGGATCCTCAGAAAATTGGCAATAGATCTACCTGAAGACCCAGCAATATCACTGTTGGGAATATACACAAGAGATGCCCCACCATGCCACAGTGGTAGATATTCCACTATTTTCATAGCAGCCTTGTTTGTGATAGCCAGAAGCTGGAAACAACCCATATGTCCCAAGACAAAAAATGTGGTTCATTTACACAATGGAATACTACTCAGCTATTAAAAATGAGGACATCCTAAGTTTCAGTGGCAAATGGCGGGAACTAGAAAATATCATCCTGAGTGAGGTAATTCAGACACAAAAAAAGACATGCATGGTATGTACTTACTAAAGTGAATATCAGCCAAATAAATAAATAAATGAATAAATAAATAAATGAAAGAAAAAGCAAAAAGAAAAATGCAGAATATCCAAGATACAGTCCACAGAACTAAAAACAGTCAACAAGGTAAAGAGCCCAAGTGAGGATCTCTCTCAGTTCCGCTTGAGAGGGAGAAGAAATCAATCACAAGTGGGAAGTGGACAGGGATGGGGGAAAAGGAGAACCTCATCTGGTTTTGGGTGATGGAAGAGAACTGAAGCCCTGAGGACCAGAAGAATTGAAACAGGCAATCTAGGGAGGTGGGGTTGAGGGGAACCCTCCAGAATGTACCAGAGACCTGGGAGGTGACAGACTCTCAGGACTCAAAGGGAGGACCTTAGATGAAATGCTTGACAGTAGGGAGAGGGAACTTATGGAGCCCCATAAGGAAGGAAGACCTCCAGCAGGAAGACAAGGAATGAAATGATGGAGTGGGTGTCCCATAGCCACAACTCTGACACACAATTTTTCCTGTCTGAAAGAACTGTAGGGATGGAAATGGAGAGGAACCTGAGGAAAAGAAGGTCTAGTTGCAGGTCCACAGTGGGATCCAGCTCAAGGGGAGGTCCCAAGTCCTGACACTATTACAGATGCTATGGAGTGCTCACAGAAAGGGACGTATCATGAGAGATCAGTGTAGCCGCCCGCGGCCACATGTGAACTGGATACCTGGAAGAGAATTCTGGGGATAAACGGGAAGGGGACGAAAGAGAAACGAGTCAAGACGACAGTTGCTGATAGAGACTGACTTTACTATATTTTAGTCAAAATTTATAGTCTTTAGAAAACAACCCTGCCCGCTCCGCCCCCCCCCATCAAGGAGTAGGAGAACTCCTTGGCTCCACTTCTCAGCGGGTAGACTAGCAGGTCTCTGAGGCAGTCTTGGTTGTCAAGGTGAAAGCAGTTGTATTGTTCCCATTGGAACAAAGGCCAGAGATAACACCAGCTAGGAGCTGCCAGCCAGGAATATCGTGAATGGGCTGGGAAGTCCAGCTCAATGCTGTGGGGGAAGGGACAGATCCGAAAGACCCAACATGTAGCTTAAAGAGTCAGATGCACATATTTGCACTCAGTCAATGGACAGAAGCTGCTGACCCCTGTGGTTGAATTAGGGCAAAGCTAGAAGAAGCTGATGGAGAGGGTGACCCTGTAGAAGGAACAGCAGTTTCAAATATCCTGGTCTCTGGAGATCTCTCAGACACTGGACCACCAACCAGGCAGCATACACCAGCTGATATGAGGCCCCCCAACACATATACAGCAGGAGACTGCTGGGTCTGGGTTCAATCAGAAAGATGCACTTAACCCTCAAGAGCCCCAGGAAGTTTAGAGGTTTGGTGGGGTGGGAGGTGGTCAGTGGGGAATGGGGACTTCCTTGTGGAGACAGTGGCAGGGAGGAGGTATGGGATGTGGAACAGTGGAAGAATGGCCTGAGAGGAATAAAATCTGAAGTATAAAATCAATCAATCAATCAATAAACAAGAAAATTGATATACAGTTGCAGAAAGTCTAGATCCACAATTATCATATAGATACTTTCTTACTCATTATTAGGATTATATACTAGAATATCGCTGTCTTCCAAAAGCTTTCCCAACTGCTAACTTCATTCTCTTTCCCCAGTGATTTCATGCCTTAATATCACACATTAAGTTGATGTACATCACATCATTTGATTCTTAGGCAACTTTGCTTTTTGTGTCTGGGTTGCCTCACTCAAAATTTTTTAAGAGAGCTCATGAATGTTGTATATATTAGTACATTGATTTTAACTATTGGATAGTATCTTGTTTTATGGCTTCTATTTCAGAAAAACTGTTTGGCTTTTGACTACTAAAAATTTTTAATATGTTTTATACTGCTCCTGGGAATATACCCAAAAGATGCTCTACCATACCTCAAATACATGTGGTCTACTATGTTCGCCACAGCCTTATTTGTAGGATACAGAAAATGTGGTTCATCTACACAATGGAATCCTATTCAGCTATTAAAAATGAGGACATTATGTAATTTTGCAGGCAAATGGATGGAACTAGACAATATCGTCCTGAGTGAAATAACCTAGACCCAAAAGGGCATACATAGTATGTACTCATTGGTAAGTGGATATCAGCCCAAAAGTACAGAATACCCACGATATAACCCACAGAGCATAAGAAGTTTAACAGGCAGAAAGGCCCAAGTGAGGATGCTTGAATCCCACTTAGAAGCAGCAACAAAATTATCATGAGAGGTAGGAGGGAGAGAACTGGGTAGGTAAGTGGAGGAAGAAGAGAAAAAGGGAGGCAGGATCAAGTATAGGGGAAACAGGAAAAAGGTCCAGAGGGCCAGGAGAATGAATGGAAATATGCAACTTCTGGGGGTGGAGGGGCAAGGGGAATTTCTAGAAATCTGAGAGACCTGGGATATGAAAAGCTCTCAAGAATCAAAGGGAGTGACCTTAGCTGAAATGCCCAACAGTGGGAAAATGAAACCTGAAGAGACTACCTCCAGCAGTTAGATAGGGTCCCTAGTGGACAGATAGGGACGCCAACCCAACCTCCAAATTTTGACCCAGAATTATTCCTCTCTAAAAAAAAATTGCAGGGACAAAAGTGGAGCAGAAACGGAAGGAAAGGCTGTCCAGTGACCAGCCTAACTTGGGATGCATCCTGTAGGTGGCAACAAACTCTGTCATTATGTCATTATTACTGATGTCATGTTGTGCTTGCAGACAGGAGCCTAGTATGGCTGTCCTCTGCGAGGCTCTACCAGCAGCCGATGGAGACAGACATAGATACTGACTGCCAACCATCGGACTGAGGTTAATGAATTTTATGGAACAGTTAGGTAATGAATTGAAGGAGATGAAGAGGATTGCAACCTCAGAGAAAGATCTAGATTGTCAACTAACTCAGACCCCTGGGAGTTTCCACAGTCTATGCAACCAGAGCAAGGGCTGGTCCCTGGTCTCCAGGACATAAGTAGCAGAGAACTGCCTTGTCTGGACTTAGTGGGAGAGTATGTGCCTGAGGTGGAGGTGGGTGAGGAGCATGCTGTCAGTGGCAAGGGGAGAGGGGAATGTGGTGAAGAACTCTGGCACGGGTACTAGAAGGGAGAGCAACATCTGGAATTTAAATAAATAAAATAAAAAATATTTTGTTATACTTTATAAGATTTTTATCATATGTGTACATGAGTATCCGATTGTTTAATCATGGTATAATTCCATATTTAAATTTTATGGGTAAATATTATAGTTTTCTAAAGAAATTGTATCAAATTGAACTTCTCAAGTGTGGAAGCACCAGTATCCAGCTCACAAATGTATCTGCTGTTGCTATTCATTTAGCTATTCTAGAGGTGATGAGATCATGTTTGCTTTTCATGGTCAATGTCCTTTGCATTTTATTAATAATGAAGAGCATATAGCAATTTGATTTCATTCTGTGCATTCTTTCAATTACCTTTTATCATTTCCTCTTTTGAAAGGAGTTATTTATCCTACCTTACTTATCATGAGTATTTTTCCTATGGAAACAGGCTTTGCAGACCACATGAATTGAAATTTATTCCGTGGTCTGCTTTGTAAATTTACAGAATGCTTTCTAAGAATAGACTATTAAAATATTTTGATAGCTCGGTTACAAACAATTTCCTTTGTAGTTAATATTTTCTAAATTTTAGTGTAGAAAATCTAAGCCTAGCTCTAATATATTGAGGATATTTTCCTTCAGTATATTCTACTATGCTAACATCTACCTATACATGCACATATGTATACATATATCTATAATATACCTGAACATAACTTTAATGTAGGGATAGATGGTTTTAGATTGTGTACATATTCAATTTACTAAAGAGATGATTTTTCTCTCTGGAATTTGCTGTGCCAGCTTCTTATATTGTGCTGCCTTTTGTGGAGTAATAAGCACTTTCTCCATCTAATGAACTGACCACTGTTAAACTTTCCTACTGTTTGTTTGTAGTGAATTCTACTGTTTGACTTCTAATGCCAAGTTCATTTTGCATAACTGGTCTTATTCATGATGTATTATACTCTATACATCACCACATTCATGATGTTCTATGTTTCATTTCATTGTGTTTAGGTCTTGAGTGATTTATGTCTATTGTTCTCTCTACATACTATGCTTTTTTTTGTTTGATTTTTCGTTATTATAAAGACATTCTTATGATGTCTTTATAATATCTATTAGTAAGTATTCTTACCTGTATGACCTATGAAAAGAATCTATGTATTCTTGTTCTATTTATACTAAATGTATATGACAAAAAATCCACTAAATCCTGGAGTGTTGTTTTTCAGAAAATACATTAATTTCAAACTCAAGTTCTTAAAAAGTAGAAGGTTATTGACAATTTCTATTATCCTGATAGTTTGGTACATATTATTTCAGGGCATTTTTTCTATCTCATCAAGTAAAAGACATAATTTTAATAGTGGTTTTAAGTAATTTATTTATTTGTTTATTTATTTATTTATTTATTTATTTATTTTTAAGTAGATGAGTACACTGTGGCTGTTTTCAAACACACCAGAAGAAGGCAACAGATCCAATTACAGATGGTTGTGAGCCACCATGTGGTTGCTGGGATTTGAACTCAGGACCTCTAGAAGAGCAGTCAGTGCTCTTAACCACTGAGCCACCTCTCCAGCCCAGTTTTAGGTAATTTAAAATGGACCATAACTGTAGAAATTATAGTGATCACTTCTTTTTCCTTCTTGCCTTTGATAATGTTTGCTTTTTCTAGTTGTTTATAATTTGTGTTGCTGATGTTTACACATTTGTTTATTCTTTTTCAGGGACACATGTTTGCTTTGTTGTATGTTCTTTTGAACATACAACATTTAACATTTAATTGACTTCTGCCCTCGCTATTAATATTTTTTTCCAAAATAGCTTCTTAGGCTCAAGTTTGACATTTTTATCTGAGATTGAAATTTTCAGTGTGGCAAGGAACGTTTGCTCTTCTTTTTTTACATGTTCTTCTCTGTTCTAAATTTGACATGATACTTCACTTTAGGGTCTGTGTGTTTGTATCTCACAAAGTGGCATGCTAAGTATTTCGCTGTCTCTTTGTCTCTCTGTCTCTGTCTCTTTCTGTCTGTCTGTCTCTTTCTGTCTCTCTCTCTCTGTGTTTTTGAGCATGTGTGTGTTTGTGTGTGCAATTCTACAAATTTTTATTTTCCTGATAATTGGTTACTTATGTTCATATTCCTTAAGTAGATATTTCCCCATTATATTTACTGATGACTTTAGCTCAGTTCTAATGTTGAAGGACAATAGTTTGTGTGAATTTTAAGTCTTAGATTTATTGAGCCTCCTTTGAATTATGACATATAATACAGCCTGGTATAATCCTCTTATATTTAAATAAACATATATGCAATATTTATATTATACAGATTATATGGAAATTATATAAATATCAATTATAAGAGGTTGATTGGAAGCATTGTTTAAATATTCTGTCTTACTGCTTTGATTATTGTTTCTAGATTTTATATCTGTTTATTTTATGGGAATTACTGAGAAAGTAATATTAAAATCTCTGTAGCTAAAGCTGTGAACATATGTAATTCTCTTTTGATTTTGTTCACTTAGCTTTAGACACTGAATTCCTGCCCTGACTTCTCTTAATGATGACCTGATGTATAATCTGTCATAGAATAACAGATCTGAACAGATGTATAATCTGTTATAGAAAATAAGGCCTTTCTTTCCCAAGTTGCTCTTGGTCATGCTATGTTATTATAGCAAGCACTAAGTCAGTTAGGAATCCCTTCCTAGACAAAGTATAAAGACAGACCAAATAAGGACAAATAAAATAAGCTTCCCCTGAAAAGAATGCAAGGAAATAAAGTCCATTCTCAAGATGCATGATTGACTATTCAAAATGAATGACAGTGAAAGATCTTGGGTTTCTTATTTATATGGAGGTTTTTATGTGTTTATGAGGTAGTGGCATATTCATGTCATTAGGTGAAAACTTTCCCCTCCAAAATTTTTGAACATTATTCCTTTTAAAATGTTTATTTCTGTGATTGTATTAAGAAGTTTATTCAGGCTCTGGTTTACTCCCAGTGCTCTGAGCAGGCTGCTGTCTCCCAGACCTCCATTGTCTGGGACCTCTGTCATCAGACTAGCTAATTTGAGCCATATAGACTTGGTGAGCCAAAAGCATACACTTTAGATTCCCTTCCTGCACCCATTCCTCTGCCCTCCACTTCCTCTGGGACATGCCTAGCTGCCCAGAGTGGCCCACTGTCCCCCTGGACCTCCAGTGTCTGGCTACCTTTCTACCTGCCTTCCTCCCTTCAATACCCTTTCCTCTATATCCAGGGTATACTGAACTGCAAGGAGACTTGAACCTCTCTTGAGTTCCATTTTCCAGCCTAAGGGTACCCACCAGAGCCCTGTCACACCAAGATCATTTAAGTCAGGCACCCTCCCAATATTTGCTACAATAGGAACATCTAAGAACACAGGCCCTCAAAAAAACACAGGTAACAAAAGTCAGGGCAATGTGATACCTTCTGAGCACAACTATTCTTCTACAAGCCCTGGATTTCCTAATACAACTGAGGCACAGGAAAATGACCTCAACTTCAATATTATAAAAATGATAGAGGCCTTTAAAGAGGGAACAAATAAATCCTTTAAAGAAATAATGTAAAATACAATCAAACAGGTAGAAGTCTTTAAAGAGTGAACAGATAATTTTCTTGAAATTCTAAAGGAAAATACAATTGAACAGGTAAAGGACATAAATAAAACTGTTCAAGACCTGGAAATGGAACTAGAAGCAATAAAAAAACACCAACTGAGGGAATCTGGAGATGGAATATCTGGAGAAGAGATCATGAACAACAGACATACACACCACCAACAGAATACAATAAATACAAGAGAGACTCTCAAGAATGGAAATGCGATAAAAGAAATCGATACATCAGTCAAAGAAAATGTTAAATCAAAAAACATTCTGACACAAAACATACAAAAAATCTGGGTTACCAGGAAAAGATCTAACCAAAGAATAATATGAAGAGAAGTTAAAAAGTCCCAGCTCCAAGGACCAGAAAATATTTCCAACAAAACCATACAAGAAACCTATCCAATCTAAAGAAAGTGATGCCTATAAACATAAAAGAAGTTTATGGAGTATCAATTAGACTTGACCAGAAAAGAAAATACTCCTGCTACATAACAATCCACAGAAAAACTAGAGAACAAAGAAAGACAATAGTAAAAGCTGCAAGGGAAAAAACCAGGTAACATACAAATACAGACCTATCAGAATTACACCCAACAACTCAACAGAAACTCTAAGAGCTAGAATGGCCTGGACAGATTTCCAGCAACCTCTAAAAACCCACAGATGTCCACCTAGCTTACTGTACTCAGCAAAAATCTCAAACACCATAGATAGAGAAAACAAGATATTTCAAGACAAATCCAAATATAAGGACTATGTATTCACAAATCCACTCCTACAGAAAATGGAAGAGAAACTGCAACCCAAGGAGGATAACTACACCCAAGAAAACATACTAAAACAAAAACAAAACAAGGAAAGCACACACACATACACACACACACACACACCACCACCACCACCACCACCACCACCACCACCACCAACAACAACAGCATCAAACTAACAGTAATTAACCATCACTGGTTATAACTATCTCAACATCAGTGGAACCAATTCCCAGTAAAAAGACACAGGCTAACATAATGTGAAAACAGGATTCATCACTCTGTTCATTGCAAGAAACACACATCAGCAGTGTAAACATTATCTCAGAGTAAAGGTCTGGAAAAAATATTTCCAAGGAAACAGCCCCTAGAAGCAAGCTGGAGTAGCCATTCTAACTCTTTGTCTAATTTATTTATGCATCAGCACTTAGGCTTGGCTCTGCCTCCAGGAATTATTCACCCGCCACCCTGCTTCTTAGTGCAGCAACGAAGATAAAAGGAAAGGAAAAAAATATCATGGGATCAAAGCTATGAGTAGGATAAAGAGGATTAATCTGGGACAATATATTAGCTTCTATCTACAAAATTTCACCAAACTCAATTTTAAATAACACATATCCATATTCATGTGGGGTACGGTGATTTGCGCCTGGTCTGCCTTCTCAACTCTTAGAAGGTTGATGCTTCCTGGTTGAAAATTAAAGACCAATATGAGTGTGAGCTACATTAAACCTTGTCCCAAAATAAAAAAGTAAAAATTAATACATTTTTATAATACATAACATATAATATACCTTTGCCACTGAAGCATTAATTTGTATAGAGTTATATGACTACAAACAACGCAATGAGGGTAATCTGTTCTAATGAAAGCTGGAAGAAAGAGATATGACACAGAGGCAAAGTTGTCTGGAGCTTCGGTAAACACATGCATATTGGAGATTTGGATAGCAAGAGAGAACAATTCTTGTGCAGGGCATTTTTGCTTAACTGTATGTAAGCCACATTCCTTTACCCTCTGTTTTCTTACAGAATTTGTAAAATTCAGTTGAATGGAGCCATTTTATTTTAGCAGTTATTTTAATAGATAACCCAGAGTTCCTAAATCACAACTAAACCACAGAATTTCATGTTGTAGGAAACAGGCAGTTTTGAAACACTGTAATCAAGATATTTCTAATATTTGTTGATGCAGTAAAGCAACTGTAAGCTTTCAGACATGGTAGAAGGTGGAGAGGTTTTTGTTGTTTGTTTGCTTGTTTGTTTTGCCTGAAAGCACACTGATACCTCTCAGAACGCAAACACTTTAAAAACCACAGTTTGTGAAACTGCTATAAAGTAATATCTATCTTATGGTCAATTGTCAATGTATTTTCTCTCTTTTACTCACAGTGCCTCTTTTTCTGTTCCTTACTTGACTTTAAGACACAATAGATACATTATCTTCAATGTCTGAATGGTCATGGCTTAATAAAAATCCCCAAGAAAGTACGTATATATAATAATTCTTAGCTATAATTTTTGTGTAAGCTTTCAGTTCCTTCCTGATGACAACTATTAGGTTTCCCTGTCTGCTAACACAAACAGTCACAACTATAATAGCTTACTCAGCCTGGATAGAGTATTTTCTAGTTCTGGGGTGAGAAGTCTGTGTTATTGTTATTTGTTTTAAATTGTAAAGAAATATTGATAATGGCCTTTAAATATGTCTATGTTCTTACCAAGGAACTGTATGTATGTGACAGAACAAGAAAGCTAACCAACCATTGATTGCTGCTTTGAAGATAGAAATGTGTCATGGAGACAGGAAGATTTAGGCATGACCATGGATCATCCTGGCTCTGTAACCCTGTAAAACTCAATGATTATGTGGCGTTCTAGGGATGTAAGATGCATTTCTTAAGCTGTGATGGTGGTGGTGGTGGTGGTGGTGGTGGTGGTGGTGGTGGTGGTGATTAATATTATTTTGCATTTTAAGTCTTTGTTTGGAAAGAAAAAACATCCTGTACGTCAAAAAAGACTGTTTGCTAAAAAAAGATGTCTTAAAATCACTGTTCTTGTGGAGGACTGGAGTTTGGTTCCCAGATGCCCTTGCAGGGTGCTCTCAACGCTCTGCAACTGCAGCTCAAGAGGATTTTGTTTCCTCTTCTGGATGTCACAGGTAACCCACATACTTGCGAATACAGATGACACACATGCACATGATAAACATAGTAAATCAGGTGCACATGTAGAATGATGATGGTTAATATATGTCAATATAGCTTAGTCATAGTAACCAAATACTTGGTTACAAGTTAGTCTAGATGCCCCTGTGAAGGTAATTACTTTGAAAAAGAAGATTACCATTTAAATCAGTAATCTTTAACTAAGGACTCTTCAGCTAAGCTGCAAGAGGAATTTTCCTTGCTTCCGCAGCAAACTCCACAGTCTGTATTTGCAAACCTTCACAATCCTGTGAACTAGTTTTCCGGAAAATTCTCCCGACCCCACGCCCACTCACACACTTCTGTGTGTCCCTGCTCTCACCTTCTAGGTTCTACTTAGGGTTTTGAGAGACACAAACATGAAAAATTTGTGGGTTGACAGTGATTTGAAAATACTTTGCCTGTTCTTTGTAATTTGGTCATAGTCTTTTTATATCAAGGTTATTTAATGAGTGGTATTAATTCTCCTTCAACTCAGACTTTACACTGTGATACATATTCTACTCTTTAATTCCCAGTATTAAGATGTGTTTATTTTCCCATGGGGGCCTTGTTTGGCTTCCATATATTAAAGCACAGACCTATTCACCTTGGTTTTGTGAAGCAGATCGGCTATGTGTTCACAAGCATGAATTTTTTTTTACAGGAAACTCTTCTTGATTTTAACATATTTTTGATTTTTTCAAACATTGAACATTTCCTGGATGTTCACTGGCTCAAAAAAATTGGAAATATGACTCAAAATGAGGAGAATAAGGGAATATTGCTTTATACTTTCTAAGGTTAGTATCACTTAAAGCTATTTAAAAGAGAAGTTATTGTGATATGAAATCATTATTGGCTAAATTAGATCATCTTCGATTTATTCATGGTACCTCAAAATAGAAATTTACATAACTATGTTGCACTAAATCTAAAAATGTATTTTTATTTTTTAAAGGAAACTGTTTTGCTCATCCATCTTAGAAGTTTACTTAGTCTGTATACAATTGTTATTAAGATAAAATAAAGTCCTGTTTTTTTGTTGTTATTTTTTCCGTTGTCTCTAATGCAGTAGTGGTATTTGACTATCTGAATTAGTAGTTGAAAATTTCAGTATTAGAATATAAAATGGTTTAAATCATTTCTTATTTAATTGCCATAGCTTCTCAAAAATATATGAGAATAAGATTTTCAGGGGCCAAACTGGTGGTGGAGGGCTCAGCATCTCTGTGGCTGCAGGCTCAGTGGTAAGACCTTTGACTGCTGAAATTCATGAGGGTTTGAGGTCAAGAGCTTCAGAGTAGTGAGGCTGGTAGTTGCTGACAGATTTTTCTTTCTGAGTACACAGAGTCACTTCTCAAGTTATCAGAACCTTGAAAAATTACCAGACAGTGCATCTTATGCCGTATATCCCAGTTTACACACACCAGGGAACAAGGACTGGATGCTATTTATCCTAGAATATTTAGGCAGTGCTGTTTGAAAGAATTTTCATTTGCGTTAGATGACCCTCAGAAGTAAATAGTTGGTGTGCTTTTTAAGTAGAACTGTTGTAACTTTTCTATTTATTTCAGTGTGTGTGCCCATGTGGAGGTGAGAGAACACCTTGCAGAAGTTGCTTACCCCTCTACCGTGTGGGTCCCCAGGATTGAACTCAGGTCATCAGGCTTGCCAACAAACATCTTTACTTGCTGAACCATCTCAACTGGGATTGCTTTTTGATATACAAGTGTAAGAAACCATCTTGATGAACTGGACTCTAGGCTTCAGTCGAAAGCCCTCACGTGAAACCTGTAATAGCATTATTTAGATTGAGGTGAACTGAGAGTTGGTCTGTGATGTTATATAAGTCACTTCAGCTCTTTTGCTCAGTTATCTTCGTGCTTAGAAATTAAAGGCCTTAAATATTGTGACTTTAAGCGCTCTGTAAGGTCTTATTTCCCAGAATTCTAAATGTACTTACTTTTCCTAACTCTTAAAAAAAATCACAAATATCTGCGCTTGCTGAAGTATGCACTTGGAAAATGGATTACCTTGTATATGCTTGTAATCATTTCTAAATGTTTGTCATATATCACTGGTAGAATATAACATTTTTTTATTACAGGAACTCTTCGGAGCTCCTTCTTTTTCACTAGATCAGTGAGAAAACTGCTTGGAAAAACAGATGCTATTCATTAAAGTGAAGTGAACTCATTTCAAACATCTAATGCATGGATATTTGAGTTATTTTAAGATATGTTTTAATTTCAAAGACTAAATTTTAGGTGTGTATGTGCAAATGCCTCAAGGATCTAGAAATATTCATCATTTTGATTGCTTATAATTAGCTAATGGGCTTAATACAACTTATAAGTCATGATCTTCTACATTTCTCCTGACAATTAATAGGACCCATACATCATCCCAGATACAGTTCCTCATTACTCATGTTTACTGTTAGTGCTATTGGATGCTGAGGGGCACTGGCCATGTGAGGAGAGCTTCAAGGGAATAGAGAAATGGGATGTTGAAAGGCAGATACTGGGAGTGTTTGTTATGCAAACTGGAAGACCAGTGATTTCTGGCTCTCAGATGAGAGATGAAAGTAGATCTTGAAAATGAGCATTTTGTGACCAAATTTTCATTAAGGTTAAGATTAGAATGGATATGTGGATGCTAAGTTTCCTACGAATCTCTCTGTCTCTCTGTCTCTCTGTTTCTGTCTCTCTCTCTCTGTCTCTGTCTGTCTGTCTCTCCCTCACTTTCTCTCTCCCCTTCCCTCTCTCCCTCCCTGTCTGTCTCTGTCTCTCTCTGTCTCTGTCTCTCTCTGTCTCTCTCTCTCTCTCTCTACTTCTATGCATGGGCATGGTGAAGGTGGTGGTTGACTTTGAGTGGCTTCCTTTAACACTCACCACAGTATTTATGAAACAGGATTTCTCCTATTGAACTATGCATTTGGCCTTTTGGTTAGGTTAGCTGTGCAGAAATTTCCCAAGGGTCTGCCTGTGTCTGCTCCCTTCCCTCTCAGTGCTGGTGTGAGATGCAGGAATGCTCTCTAGGCTGTTTTTATGGGTATTGGGAATTAAAGGTCAGGTCTCCTTTTTCAGAAAGGATCAGATGGTGAAAGTTTCTTGTAGGTAGTATTTCCTATAGCAGAAGTCCCATCTGAGAGCCTCAGGAACACTGTTAGATTGCTGCCTGAGAAGGTAGGACCAATGTGGGGAAGACAGAAGGTGTCCTGCCTGGAGATTGTGAGCACTTTGAGGTAACATGGGTCTTAAAATCAATAAGGAGTAGTTGAATAAAAATGAAGTGCACACATGATTATTTTTTTCTATGGAAAAAAAAATGGTGTCCATGAATATCCCCCATGAAGAAAATGGAGAAGTTGGGCAGAAAGATCAACAGAGAAGTTTCACTTGCTGAATTAACGTAAAGATCGAGAAAACAATGTCAAATACAAACTCACATGGTGTCATAGAGAAGAGAGTTTGATTAGTTTATAAAGTAATAATAACCCTGTATGGCTACTAAAATCAAGAAAGGCATATTTTACCCTGGCTTGTTGAAAAACTGATAATAATAACAAAAAATCTTCAGATGAAATTAGATTTGTTCTGTAATGTATCACAAGGAAATAACTATTTAAAACAACCTTCACATGCATCAAACACACCTTTGAAAGGTCAGAGGTTCTCAGTGAACATTACAGAATAAAATATCCTTTGCTTTGAAAATTGCCCCTCTTTCTTCACTGCTTGAAGACTCGCACTTATCCATATGTTTGTATTGCATTTTCTGTATTACATTGCATTGTATGTATTGTATCCATATGCCCTTGTATTGCAGGCCAAGGGCAAGGAAAGTGACAACTTCAAATAAATTATAATAGGAATGAGAAAAAAAATTTTGATATAAAGGGATTTTTATACATATTACATAAGCCATCATATTCTCCATGAATGCTTTTGTTAGTATATAAATTAGCTGATTTTTTATAAAAATATTTTTGATAATCCTCTTTTCCTACTTCCTACCCCTATGAACTTTCTATTCCTAATTGTGTCTGTCCTTTCTGCTTTTACAAAAATTGTCCCTACCCTGGTTCTTCAATTTCCCCCTCCCATAGTCCTGTGTCTAGTGCTGGGACCTATATGTACATTAAAATCCACATACATATTTGAGAGTGCATAGTATTTGGATTTCTGATTTCTGCTTTGCTTAAATCAATGTCTTCCAAATGCAACCATATTCTTGCAAATTTAATTTTTTCCTCTTTTTTGTTGCATTTTGAACTTGGATTTTCTTGTGCTGTCTACTGTACTAACAAATTCATCTCACAGTCATCAATTGAGAATGGTGTTCACATCGCACATTAAAGTAAGACAAATACAAGGAAACGTTTAAAAGTAGGTCAAATTTAATTGAAAGCACAATGTCCTGGTCTTCTTATTCCCTTCTAAAACCATAAATGTAATGTCAACAGAACAAATGTCCAATTTCTTTGACACAGGAATTTAAAATGAGGTGTCTTTTATATCTCTCTTAATGCCTGGCTCTCATTTTCTACCGTGTCTTAGTTTAGCAAAGCAAGCCAGTTAAGAACTTTGTTCAAATTATGTTTTAAAGTAGAAGCAACTTTAACACAGGCATTTGACTATTCTTACCCTTTTACCAGTCTGAAGTAAATATTTAGTGATTTATAATTTAATAACGCTTTTTTAAAAATATTTTTTTCGGCTATTAGAGGATGAAAAAACTCTAAAGCCATCACCATGGATACAAAGAATAAAATGTGGGCCTCAGATAACATTGTCTTAGAAATCATATATGCTCATTACACAATGACATATAATAAAAAAGTGAGATTCCTTCCTTTTAATAAATGCTTAAGTATTTATTTACTGAATAAATTATCACATATGTAAGGAACAGGTCTCTTTTGAAAATGATCCCAGTACACACACACACACACACACACACACACAAACACACATGTCCAAGTATATGTACCAGCACACATGGCATTGGGACCTAACTAGGATTTCACATTCCACTGTGTTCAGCAGAATAAATTAATAAATTTAAATACTAAACAATAAAGTCCTCTAAACTCCAATAAAGTTTATAGCAATGCTTGAAGACAATTTCTTTTCATACTTGCCATGTCTATATTTCTAAGTATAAGTGAAAGAATATAAAACATGATTATTTAATAGAACACATTACTATAGATGTACTTTGATGTAGTAAATGTCTTTCAGAAAATGGGCTATAATAAAGGGCTTTATGAGATAAAAAAAATCAGTTGGGAATAACTGTGATATTTCCCTTTCCTTCCCATCAACTGCAAAATGTCTGCTGATTTTTCTTTCTGTGCTTTTTAAAGAGTAAAGCCTGCTTTGTATCGAGGGTGTAGCTACTAAATGAATTGTTGCAACCTACCACTTGGAGTTAATTAATAGACGAACACTATAGAATCACTTGTTTCCTGAAGACTTTTAAATTGACTCTGGACTCGCCACTAGCAGTTTTCTTATCACACTTCTGTAAGCAGACTGGTTTATTCTTAGACTGTCACTTAAAATTACCAGGAATGTTTTATATAATAGTTATGTCATCTTCAAATATTCTTAGCCCCAAGTACCTTTAAGGTTCCACAAAATCAAGACAGCAAGAAAGAAAAAAGAAACCCAAAACAAAACAAAATAACCAACAGCTCTGGTTGATCCCAAAGATAGCACCAGAGAAGTCTGAGGTAGATGAAGATGATGTTTGCAATTAAGGTTTTCTGAGGATTTCACTGAAATAAAAATCTTTATTTTGTCATTTCAGTACTGATAAGTGGTTGTTGAATCTGTGTCGAGAATCTAACAGCAACAACAAAGTGGATGCATCATATTCACAGCATCTGAGGTTCTTAAATGAGATAAAATGGAGTGCTTTTATGTAGACTCAGAGTTTACCACTGTTGTATGTTAGAGTGTAATTATTTCCTTATGCTCCTGCGTTAAGTCAGCACTGCTTGAATTAGTAAACTTTAAATCCTACAATGTAAAATTATGTATCCAGACTTTCAGACAGTATCTAGTGATGCTCAAAGAGTCACTTTTTTCATTTCAGAGCTGGTTATGTGAGGGGATGGTCGTAGCATGTATCAAGTGATGATTAAATTATTAATTTTTTTAGAATTATGTAATGGCTTGTCTTTTGACCAGATGAAGTACTTGTATGTAACTGAGCATGTGATTTTAATAAACCTGTTTCCTGAAAGTGACATAACTTTGTCCATCTGGGTAGAAAACATTTATATATAAATGTGTGTTATTTATATGTGCACACAGGCACATACACAGGTGTGTATGGGCACATGCATGTGTGCATATATATGTATTTTTTCTTTATCCAGCTCTGGCTATTCCTGAACAGCTATGTTGGTTCTCAAACTTCCACTATATATCCTGAGACTGAACCTAGTTTAGTTTACCTTTCTCCAGCTTTTTAAAGGCATTTACAGCTCTTCACATACGATTCATTCCTATGCATTTTTCAAATTTCTCTGTCTCTGTCTCTTTCTCCCTCCTTCTTTCCTTCTCTCCCGTCAACCGTCAACCCCCTCTCCTCATGTCTTTCTTTTCACACCTTTAGTTATCACATGTTAGACTATGTACTAACTGCTGGGAGCATAAGATTGAAGATGAATTAGTTGATGCTTGCTCAGTTTAATTTTGGTTGTCTCTTCAGGGCAAAAACTGTAGGGCGAGCACACATTCCAGTGTCCTCATCCAAACTTTATGAATGAATCCATCTTCATGAGTTGTAATGAAGGTAATTCAAGCTGGCAAGGTTATCTCTAATATTACATTTTAGAAGTTTCTTTTGAGTGACTCATTCTCTTTTCTGTAAAAATACACACTCAAATCTGTCCTTTCCCTTTCTTTCTCAGAAGAAGATGAGGGCAGAGGACAGGCCTCTATCACTTACCGGAAGTACAAGGAAGGCTTGGAGACCAGTAGGTCTCTACTATCTCCTCACTAGTCCCTGGAGAGCTCTTTTGGTCAAGTTTCTAGATCTAGTGAATTGATTTCTTATTACCGGATGCTGCTGAATGTATCTTTGATTTACTGGAAGAATTGAAAACTCAATGCCTTTCCTGAATGATTCAACCAAGAAAGTTGTGGGTTTTTTAAAGATACTATATGACTTGCAGATTCATTGGGTGTCTCAGATATCCTTTACCTGGACACTGGCTTATTTTTGACCAACCAATTTGACACTTTTCTCTGTTTTTGCCAGACTGATTTCCTTTGGAGAAAAGAAATCCTCTCACTAACTTATACTGTTTTTTCCTTTCCTACACTGGGAAAAATGGATTCTGTTGGTTCACTAGTTTAGAAAAAAAAGGAAAAGAGAAATGAATCTGTGAAACCTGGCCTCACCAGTGAAATGTCGGCAATAAGGAAGAGTTTAAAATCTGCTTTAGATTATTTCAATAGCTATTTTTCCCTATGAGTTTTAAAAATAAATTTTAAGACAGATAGTTAAAATACTAGGCTTAGATTCTCAGGATTATCAGTCCAGTCTGTTCCCCCATTCACTGATATGGTAAGTAGGACTTTAAATGCAAGTAAGTTTTCATGGTTTAAATTTTCAAGTTGGGTAATGTGATAGCTTCAACTCTGTTCCTTTTTCTCAAGATAATTTTGGCTATTTAGAATTTTTGTGCTACCATGTGAATTTTTGATGTCTTCATAGGGCTTGCAGTGAATGTGTAAATTACTTTGAACAGTATCGAAGTTGAAGAGATATGAATTCATACAGACCAGGATTATAAATATCCTGCAGTGTGTGTGTGTGTGTGTGTATGTATTAAGTTTATTTTTTATCACTATTTTTGTAATAGTCACTGTGTTTTTCCCTGTCCTTATTAAATCCATTCCTAGATGTTTTATTTTATATAGGTATTTGGAGTGGGACATATTCGTGTTTTTTCTCAACATTACTGTTAAAGATTTTTTTGCATGCTGAGTTTTATATCCTGCACTTTTATTGGATTTGTTTTTCAAATTTGGTATCATTTAAATTTTTTCTATATATAGAAGCATAACATCTGCAATGGATAATTTGACTTCCTTCTTATTTTTTATGTTTGCACTTACCTTTTATTTCCTTTCTTCCTACTCCTTGTATAGCTTTGGGTATTATGTTGACTAAGCTTGGTAACACCAGACATCCTTGTCTTATTCTACGTCTCAGATGCAAGGCTTGGCTTTTACATACCATGTTGAATAATGTTGGCTTTGTGTTTGCACAAAGCCTCTATTATACATACAACCTCTATTATGTTCAAGTGGATTCCTTTCACATGTAAGTCATTTGGAATTTATATTGTGAAGATATGCTAACTTACATGAGATGCTTATAGGTTATGTGGGATCATGCTATCAGACAGGCATAAGAACTATGAGGCTGAATGAGCACAAACCCCAGGAAACTGAGATTTGAGAACAGCAGGAATGGAGCTGTTCCCTATCTGTTTCTGTGCCTGCTCTGAAGCATGGAACCATTATATTGCATGTGGTTACATGAGAGCCATAGGCATTCAATCACATATTATCACACCTTGGGTTTTTCTCCATGCTCATGAGATATCTAGGTCGCCTTGAGCTTTCAGCCAATGGGCTTTTTTTTCCTTCATAGGTATATAATCCCTGGTTCACCTGGAATAAAGTATATGAGTTTACATCTACCACTAAATAAAGCAATATGAACTAACTAACAGTGATCATCTTGGAGAGCTGTTTCATAAGAATTACCAAGGGAAGCTTCTTGACTAAAGACCTGAGCCTAAAACTTCTGAGGAAGGTTTTCTCTCTTCTAGCCCCTCTAGGCCCTCCAGCCTCTACATTGTTTGATACTCTCTTGCAACCAGTCAGATCCAGTTCTACCAGGGCTTCCCCTTGAGGTTCCTTCCTAGGGCATTGACACCCTAAGAGGAAACATAGACCTGGGACTCCTGTTCCTAACTTTGCTAATGTTTTGTTGAGCGTTTTCCTCTCTATGTTGATTTGAGGTTTTGCCTATGGTAGTTTTTTTCTTGTTATTGCCTTTACATCATTAACTGGTTCTAAAATCAGAGTACCTATAGATGTATCATAAAACAAATTTGAAAGTATCACTTCCTTTTATTTTCTTGTCATAAATTGAGAAAAACTAGCTCATCCTTAAAAGATTGGCAGAACTCAAAAGTGAAGCTTTCTGGTCCAAATTTTCCCATGTTGGGGGTCTCTTGTTCTTAGTATCTGTGCTACTAGTGTTCTATTTAGAAAGTCAGTGTGCCAATGCATTCAAGACTGTAGATTGCTTTTGGTAGAAAAGCCATTTTTTACTATTTAATCCTATCAATCATGAATATTAGTAATTTTTCCATCCTCTGATATCTTCTCCAGTGTTTTAAAATTTGTTATCATACAGAACTTTCATTTGCTTCATTATAGTTACCCCACAATATTTTAAATTATTTGAGGCTATTGTAAAAGGTAACATTTCTCTGATTTTGTTCTCCGTCTATTTGTCATTTGTATATAGAAGTATTGATTTTTTGTTTGTTAATTTTGTATCCTGCTATTATGCTGAAAGTGTTTATCTCACTGTCCATTTTACAACTCATCATACTGACATCTGTCTCTCATGACATTCTCCCGACATATTTTGGATGATACATTTACTTGTACTTTTTCATTCATATTTTAAGAGCCATAAATGCTGATTCATTGTATCATCAATTTATAATTTCCAACAGCAGCTAATGGTTGAAAAAGTGAAATTATAAAGCTTTATTAAGCTCTCTTTTTCTCTTATCATCTACATTATTCTTTCATATCTTTTTGCTATTCTTAAAACTCTGGCATTATCCAATTTACTGTTAGCAACCAAATATCTAATTTAAGGGAAAGTATTCACTAGTGTGTTCTCTCTCTCTCTCGCTCTCGTTCTCACCCTCCCTCCATCCCTCCGTCCCTCTCCCTTCTTCCTTCCTTTGTTTCTTTCTTTCTTCTTTTCTTTCTGATGTTCCTTTTTGTTCTCATTCTCCTCTTCCACCACTTCCTCCTCCTCTTTTCTTTTCTCCTCCATTAGCTTTTTTTCTTGCTTTCTGTTATTCTTTGTTTCTCTCTTTGTCTCTGTCTCTCTATCTCTGTCTTTCTCTCTGTCTCTGTGTGTGTCGTGTGTGTGTGTGTGTGTGTGTATGTGTGTGTGACATAATGTAGTGTCTTCCTCTATTGGTCTCCCTTCATATTTTTTTGTTTTAATTTGGAATTTTGGTTTTAAGTCAGGGTGGAATTTTAAAGCCCTGTTGGACCTGGAGTTTACTAGGTAAATAATGTGGGCCTCAGATTCACAGAGATCTGACTGCTTCTGATTCACAAATGCTAGGATTAAAGGTCTGCACTATCCTCCCACCCCCTATTTTTGAAAGACTCTATAAATCTGAAATTTTCTGATTGTCTAGTTGAGCTGTCCATCAACTCCTAAAGATCTTCCTGTCTTTACCTGTTCAATAGTGATATTGCAGGCACACAGCATTATTTCCAGCCTTTTTTTTTTTTAAAAAACATAAAGTTCATTTACTTGAGATCCTCAAGCTCGCAAGTTTGCTGCATGAGCGCTTCCTCCAAGCCTATCTTTCTATCGTCTCTCACATTCGTTTTTAAATTGTGGTGTGTGAGGTATGGTTGGCACGAAGTTAGAGATATGAGGCTCCTCTGGGGAACCAGAGCTGTATCTTGACAGTTGTATCTCCTGATTAAAGAAATCCTTTGTGTTCAAATACCCACAGAGTTGAAGATAGGTTCTATCCTCTATATTAAAAACTGAGGTATCTAGGTTTTGCCCCGATTTCTAAATATGTTTACTACAGAAATAATTACATCTTTCAAATCCTTGGCTCTTTTAGAACATTGATTTTTGTCTTTGACCTTTGATGTGGGAATTCAAGAGAACTATGACAAAATTCAGGAGGTAAAACTGAGTACTTATGGTGATGAATATACCATGAAACTTTATGAGTGTTTATTTCATACTTCTATAAAATCCAGAGTACAGAGTCAGTGTACTGTTCCACCTTATTAGTATCAATCTTTTCTAAGTCTTTCTGGAGCATACCCTGCTTTATTTTTGTTACATAAACTGGTTAAACTATTTCTTTCTTAAAAGTGAATTCATTCAGTCCAGAAAGCAGAAACTAGGGAGAAACCTTTACTCAATTAAAAAAGAAAAGTCAATTTAAATAACAACCTAGTTAGTTCCTTCTACTGTCTTAACAGCATCATAGCTAGGTAAACAAGAATAATTTATCAATTACACTTCTGGAGGCTGGCAATTTTGAGATCAGGGCATAGGCAGATTGTCTAGTGGAGGACCCATCCTGCTTTCAAGAACTTGCTTTGCAATCATGACCTTAGCTGAAGTGACACAAGGAAGCTGAGGTAAGCTACTGTAAATTGATTGACTTCATTCTTTATAGACCTTACACTTTGATGATATTAGTGGTTTAAAATGTGGAAATGGTAGGGAACATTCAGACCAGAGTCTTCCTTGATAAAACAATAGAAATTGTTGATGTTAATAAATCTAAACTAGTAGATATCCTGAGAGCTAATGATGCTAAATATTTATGGAGATTGTTTTTCTGCTGATGACAAAATAAAGCATCTTTCCTGGAGAAAACTTGTGTCATAGTTTGAGTTTGTCAGATATTTAAATGTAAAATACGATGTAAACACGAAAATTTGAAAAAAAAAGTAATTAAATAAACCTGTAAAAGTAAGACTATCTAAACTTGGATATTCAGAAGGCACATTAGATACTCCCTTCAAGTATAAAAAACAATCAGTATATCCTCTGGGGGAGGCTGCTTTCTCTGACCTTCTTTGTTAATATATTCCCCCTGTCAGACTATGCTGTTGAGACTGCTTTCACTCTTGCAACAGACAAGGATTCAGAGAGCTTAGCTGCCTCTGTCCCTTGAATACACTGTGATTTTGTGCTGCAGTGTTGCAGCCAGTGAGGAATGCATATCTGATAATTAACTACTTGTTTTGCAAATGTTCTATTCTCTAATCACACATTCTCAGCAGAAATCTGCTAATTTTTCTTTCATGCTATTTTTATATATTTGCTTGTATTGCATAGAATAATGTTGCTTGATTTTTGGTTTGTTTGTTTTTGTTTTTTTTGTTAGACTTTAATAGATATGTCAAAAAGGACATCAGAAATCCCATATATATATATATGGGATTTCTGATGTCCTATATATATATATTATATATATATATCATATATATAATATGATTCTTGGAAATTTGACCAACACTCAAGCATCTTTCTTTTAATTAATTAATTCATTTATTTATTCATTTTAAATCCCAATTGCCACCCCCATCCATCTGTTATTTTATGGTTAATATCCACTTATAAATGAGTACTGCCATTTATGTCCTTTTGTCTCTGTGTTACCCCACTCAGGATGAAATTCTCAAGTTCTATCCATTTGCCTGCAAAATTCATGATGTCTTTGTATTTAATAGCTAATAGTATTCCATTGTGTAGATAATATTATATTTTCTTTATCTGTTCTTCCGTTGAGGAACATCTAGGTTATTTCAAGTTTCTGGCTATTACAAATAAATCTGCTATGAACATAGCAGAGCAAGTGTCACTGTGGAAGAGTGGGGCGTCTTTGGAGTATATTCCCAGGAGCACTATAGCTGAGTCTTGAGATAGAACTATTCCCAGTTTTCTGAGAAACCACCAAATTGGTGTACAAGTTTTCATTCTCATTAGAAATGGAGGGGTGTTCCCTTTGTTCCATATTCTTCCCAGCATGTGCTATCAATTGAGTTCAGATATTAACCATTCTGAATGGTATAAGATGAAATCTCTGGGTCATTTTGATTTGCACTTCCCTGATGACTCAGGACACTGAGCATTTCTTAAAGAGCTTTTTAGGTCATTCAAAATTCCTGTTTTGAATTCTCTATTTAGCTCTGTACCCCAGTATTCATTAATTTCTTAGGTTGTTGATGTCTATTTTTGAGTTCTCTCCATTTTGGATGTTAGCCCTCTGCCAGATGTAGCTATGGTGAAGACCTTTTCCCAGTCTGTAGGCTGCCATTTAATTCTATTGACAGTATCCTTTGCTGTAGTGGCTATTCCTGGTTGTCAACTTGACTATATCTGGAATGAACTACAGTCTAGAATTGAAAGGCTCACCTATGCTCCTAATTTGGAGGCTCAGAGGTATAAGTTTCTGACCTGGATCTTGGCATGGAGACCTTGAAGCATAGTGGCTAAGACAAGGAGATCTCAGAGTTCAAGATCATTTGGGATTAAAGGCATGGATGCACACACCTTTAAACCGGGCAACACCTTCTGCTGGAGACCCACAAGCCAATAATCTGGGCCACACCCTCTGTTGGAGATATATAAGGACATTGGAAGAAGGAAGACTCTCACTCTTCCTTGCCTGCTTGCCTTGTGGGACTGAGAAACTGCTAGATCCTTGGACTTCCATCCACAGCTGCTGCTGATCATTGTTGGGGAGTTGGACTATAGACTGTAAGTCATTGACAAATTCCCTAACTATATAAAGACTATCCATACGTTCTGTGACTCTAGAGAACACAAACTAATACATTTGCCTTACAGAAACTTTTCAATTTTATGAGGTCCCATTTATAAACTGTGGATCTTAGAGCCAAAGCCATTGGTGTTATGTTCAGGGAGTTGTCTCCTATACCAATGAGTTCAAGGATATTCCCCACTTTCTGTTCTATTAGGTCTAGTATGTCTGGTTTTACATTGAGGTATTTGGTCCACTTGGAGTTGAGTTTTCTGTGGGGTGAGAGATATGGATCTACCTGCATTCTGCTACATTCTGACATTCAGTTAGACCCCTCCCATTTGTTGGAAATGCTTTCTTTCTCTATTGTATGGTTTTAGTTTCTTTGTCAATAATCAAGTGTCTTTAGGTGTGTGGGTTTCTTTTTGGGTCTTTTATTCAATCAATTCCATTCATCAACCTGTTTGTTCCTATACCAATGCCATTCAGTTATTATTACTATTGCTCTGTAGTGTAGCTTGAGGTCAGGATTGATGATTCTTTCAGAAGTTCTTTTATTGTTCAGAATTGTTTTAACTATCCCAGGTTCCTGGCTTTTTTTCTTTATTCATTAGAATATGAGTTAATTTTGTATCCAGCCACATTGCTGTAGGTGTTTGTGTGTGCGCGCGCGCGCGCGCACGTGTGTGTGTGTGTGTGTGTGTGTGTGTGTATGTGTGTGTAACAAAGATTAATGAATAAAAAACATGACTTTGAATGGAGCAAAGACATGTATATGGAAGAGTTTGGCAGGAGGAAAGGTAAGGGGCCAATAATTATATTATAATCTAAGTTAAAGGAAATAATTTTAAAAGCTAAAACAAACAGAGAGCAATATATTCTTTAACTTTAATCACATCTTGAAATTCATGCATGACTTTTATTGTTGCTGTGATAAAATACTATGTCCAAAAACCAACTTAAGGGACAAAATGTTTATTTTGACTTATGGTTCTCAAGGGATAAAGTCCATCATATCGGGGAAGGGGCATGGCATGATAGCAGGAACTGGAGGCTGACTGATCATATTTTTTCTTTCATATGCAGAAGGCAGGGTAATATGATTACCACTAAGCAATGGAACATGGCATATTCCACTTCGGGCTGTGCCATTATTGAGAAGATGACCCTGGGTTGGATAAGGAAGCTAGCTGAGCAGAAGGACGAAGCCACCTAGTAAGCATGCTTCTCCATGGTCTGTGCTTCAACTCCTGCCTCCAGATTTTTGTCTTGGGTTCTTGTCTAATCTTCTTTTAGTGATAGGTTGTAAGCTGGGAGTTGTAAGATGAAATAAATACTTTCTTCAGTTAAGATGGATTGAGTCAATGTTTTTTCACAGCAAAATGGAACACACCTTCAATGAGACCATGTAAAAATAGTCTTAGAAAACTAAGCACACGATAGATCTTTAGAAATGTTAAGTAGCAAAGAATCATTAAGGCAGTATCTGGGTTTGAAAACAAGGTTGCACTATTAGAATATAAGTCCATGAAAAGCAAACACAGTTGCTCTTAAAGTAGACCAGTTAAGTCTCTTAAATAACTTAAGAGAAGATGTTCTTGTAAGTACTATCACTAGAGTCTTGGGGGTGGGGTATTGCATCCAACAAAAAAGCTTTGAATGTGTTTTTAGATTAAGAATGATGGATCTCACTCATTTGTGTTGTAATTTGGTTTCCAGAAGCAATGATATGGTAAGCCATTAACAGTTAATAGAAAAGTAGAGAAAGTATTTTTAAGCATTTCATGAACATAGTCCAAAGAAAGAAGGAAAAGTATCTGGAAGTCATTGATAGTTAACCCACAAAGGAAATCAATTTTCTTGTGGAGAATAGAGTGTTTATCAAGCCTCTCCATAAACAGGGTGATATATCACTCAAGACAATCTAATTCTCTTTGCTCTGGTTCTATGCTCATCAAGCACACTTGAAGTGATTTGTTTAGAAGTTTTGTACTGGTAAGAGCTAGGTAGATAATAGACATGTGCATTGCCATCTGGAAATAAGTACATTGGGGTTCTGGAGCCAAGGAGCCTACTTCCCATTGATTGCTCTATAGTATCTAAGGAGTTCCTAAGTTCAATTGTTCTCATAAATGGGAGCTAGGTGAACTATAAAATGTGTAATTATGTGGATTTTATGATAGCTAAAAGAATTGTGGTTAGAATTAGCTAAAGAAAGATATTCTTTACCTGTAGGTGTAGTAGCTGTTTTTTCTTTTCTTTTTCTTTCTTTCTTTCTTTCTTTCTTTCTTTCTTTCTTTCTTTCTTTCTTTCTTTCTTTCTTTCTTACTTTCTTTCTTTCTTTCTTTCTTTCTTTCTTTCTTTCTTTCTTTCTTTCTTTCTTTCTTTCTTTCTTACTTTCTTTCTTTTTTTGTCAATTTGACAAAAGCTAGAGTCATCAGAGAAGAAGGAGGAATCTCAGTTGAGGAAATGCCTCCATGAGATCCAGCTGTCAGGCATTTTTCAACTAGTAATGGCCCATTGTGGGTGGTGTCATCCTTGGAGTGGTGGTCCTAGATTCTATAAGAAAGCAATTTGAGCAAGAAAGAGGTATCAGGGCAATAAACATCATCTCTCCATGCCCTTAGCATCAACTCCTGCCTCCAGAGTCCAGCTCTATTTGAGTTCCTATCCTGACTTCCTTTGTTGATGAACAGTAATGTAGAAGTTTAAGTCCAATAAACTCTTTCCTCCCAAACTTGCTTTTTAAAAAGTTCATGGTGTTCTGCTGTAGCCATAGAAATCCTAACTATGATTTTGCTATCTTGCTTCAATATAAATCATTAGAAAATTTGCTTATTGGAATATTTAGTCATGTATCACATTATTGGGTGACAAATTAGTTATCAAGCACATGATCAATAGAAAGAGATACTTTGGAGTATAATTATCATTTTAATGCAGAGTTTTATATGATAAAATTCAGAAGTACAGGGTTTTTACCCAAATAGTAACAGTCAGAGACAAGAAATATTCCTAAAAATGACTCTGCCACTCAATTTATACAATGACTCTTCAGATTCCACTCTGGATAATACTTTCCACTTGGAAACATTGCTGATTATAATTAAGGCTGGAAAGCTTCAGATCCTACAGGCTTCTTTTGGGTAAGAAATCTCAGGGATAATTTCAAGAGCCAATTTTAATAAGATAGAATTATATTGCTGATTAGTTTGTTTTTGTCAAAGTTATAGTTTTATAATTTTTTATTTGAAGACATTTCTGTTTCATCAGCCCAATATTTCAGCTTGCTCAATACTTAGCCCTCAAAGGCCCATAGCTACCTTTGTGTATTTTGGTTCTTAGATATTAGTACTTTGATGAATTTATTCTACATGAGCACATGTTTATTAAAAATTTCTTTTTTTCTTGTTACCTTTGTCATAATTTCAATAAAATGCTTTATCATATCAAGAGTTGATAAAAACAGCTTTTTGATAAGGGTATGTTAATCCTACTAAATGAAAGTAAAGACCAACTTCTTTGGTCAAATTAAGAAAGCTTTGTTTTCTGTCAGACAAGGCTGTCTCCCTAAAGCAGGGTTTGAAAAATAGCATTGAGTGTCTTAGGAGAAAGAAGAATTTGAACCACCCAGTACTCCTAGAGCTCCCAGGGACTTAACCACCAACAAAGAGTACACATGGAGGGACCTATGGCTCCAGCTGCATATGTAGCAGAGGATGGTCTTGTTGGACATCAAAGGGAGGAGAGACCCTTGGTTCTGAGAAGGTTAGATGTCCCAGTATATGGGAATGCCAGGACAGGGAAGTGGGAGTGGGTGGATTGGAGAGCAGGGGGAGAGGAATAGGTTAGGGGATTTTTGGAGGGTGAACTAGGAAAGGGGACAGCATTTGATATGTAAATAAAGAATATATCTAATTAAAAAAAGGAAAAATAGCATTGAACATAACAAAGAGCTAGGATAGGATTATATTGCCCCCAATATTGCAAGGCTAAGAGTTCTCCAGGAGTTAATGGTTATGTAGAAACTTAACAGAATATTTCAAAATTATTTGACAGAGCATCTTATATTTTCAGGGTACACTCACGGTTGAATCCCCATGGGACAGGGCAATGCCAACTTCCTAAAACAGGTTAAATCATAGTCAATGGGAGTTTTGGAGCAAACAGAAATGAACTTGTTCTGACCTTAAAACAAAATGGCTACTATCCTTTTGATGAACTCATGCTGGTCCCTTGGTTCCATTTTAAGAGTTATGGAGGTTTTACAACACTTTTACCTGAGTGTGTTAGCCAATTACAGTTAAGGCTGCTTTCAGTGAATCCCAGAGGTAAGAGAAAAGGTTAAGCATTGAATTTCCTCAACGTTCAAAGTACTTGATTGCATTTTCTGAAATCTACCAAGAACTCCAAAAGGGTTGGCCACTACATATTACTTTGTTTTCTATTTCTTCCTTTGTGGCTGCTAACTCTCCTGAAAGAATAAGCTACATTCAACAAGAATGCTTACCTTCAAACTACCTCAAATTTCAATAGGGTTTAGAGTTACCTCACAGATGAACAAGTCTCTATCATTGCTCCTGGATTACAGTGATTCTCTGCTCGCTTCACAGCAGAGAGGGAAAATCAATCCATGAAGAGACAAGAATGGAACTTGACAATAACTAACTTGACTTAGAACAGTTTTATTGTGACCAAGATTATTAGAGTCTGGCCAAGATAATTTTCTTTAGCCATATTTATACACAGCACGATCTTGGAAAAAAGTATTCAGATATCAATTAACTCAGTCCCAAGTGCACAACAACTTAAGACATGTTTACATTGAGGTTCTTTACCAAGTACATCTGGCTTCTTTCACAGAATGAGTACTGTTGAGTCAAAGACAGTGCCTAAGATTTAGAGTCGGTAGCTTGACAGAAGTAAACATAACCCTTGTTAGTGTTAAGATTGAACTGTCCCAAAGATAACATAAAAGCCACTAAGGCTGTTGAAAAACACAAGTAACACCACTCATAAGAATGGGTTTTTGTTTTGTTTTGTTTTGTTTTGCTTTGCTTTTTTCGAGACAGGGTTTCTCTGTATAGCCCTTCGCTGTCCTGGAACTCACTCTGCAGACTGGGCTGGCCTCAAACTCAGAAATCCGCCTGTCTCTGCCTCCCAGAGTGCCACCACCACCCGGCTAAGAATGGGTTGATGATCTAAATACAGTGCTCAGTAGAAAGGGTCTTGGATAAGGAAAAACATAATTTCTGGGAGATAGGGAAGAACCTGTCTCATCAGACAGCAAAGGATCCATAGATTTTAAGACTACAACATTCCTGGCATTCCAGGAATTTGCCATATTCTATTGAAGAGGTAAGCTGTATGTTTAGCTTTCCTGACTTCTCCAGTGTGTGTTTGTGTGCTCAAGTTCTTTTGTGTTTTTTACATTGGATTACTCAGTCCTATCAATTTGACAGCCAAGATCAGCACATGCGCGCGTGCGCGCGCACACACACACACACACACACACACACACACACACTTCTTACTGTATTTATACAGAAGTACACGATATGAGCAGAGAACTTGGAGAGTTTACAGTACATAGAGGAAGAAATATTTATGAAGGCTTTTGAAATACATTAAAAACTTAGTAAGGAGATGATGAGATAAAATTTAGTTCAGGTATCTATAGGAGATAATGGAAGGGAGAGGAGAGCTGGAAATTATGGAAACTTAAAAAAACATTTAAAAACACAAACAAACAAAACCCCTCACATGTAGAAGTCTGGAGGTATTTGAAAAATGTAGTATATAATTAACAATTTGAAGTGAGAGAAAGGCTCAAAAAACAAAGACTATTTGACAGATTTTGTAGACTGGGCTAATAACTTGGGTGCTTTTTAACCATTCAGGAGATGAACAAGTACTACAGGGTACTCAATAGTCAGCTTGTATTCTTAGAAATGCTGGTGCCTAGTCATTTGAAGGATGAGTTATGGAAAAACATGGATAGACAAATAGATGTAATCAAAGGATTTTAGCTCAGGGTTTAGTTCCATAGAGAACACAGAATACTTTCTTTGCTAAGTTGGTTAGGAGCTACTACTTACACATTTGTCTTTTGGAAGACAAGGGAAAAACTGGTACATATATGAAATTACTAAATGTGTTATAAACATATGATATGATGATACAAATGTGCCATATTGCCATTGGAAAAATTGAATTCAATTATTAATAAACACAGACACTGAAGATAGTACTCACCTGCTGTTTATGGAATGTTCTAGCTTCTTTTTTTTCCTGAAATTTCACTTTATGAAGAAGTGAAAATGATTTTTTAAAATCACCATATCATAATGCCAAGACATTAAGGAACAACATGACTTAGAGATGTTAGCTGATGGTCAGGATGAGTACTTTTACTGTGAAAAGAAGGAATCATGATGTGTGGAACTCAGTTAAATTATGTGGTAAGGGGCTTAGTCCACGAAATGGAAGATCCTGAACGTTATTTCACATAAATTCACACATCAGCAAAAATGATATATGTTGAACCAATAGATTATATCATTACATTTTGGTTATTTAATTCCAATCAAATTTATTAACTGACATGCTCAGGGTTTCAAATTTGATCACAGTTGAACACAATTGCATGTAATTGTTTCAATGTTTGCCTAATGAATAGATTTTAGTTCTTTCTTATTAGTCTTTTTCTCTTATTAGTTCGTTTTTACTAGTCTTTTTCCTTAATTTACATTTTAAAAATACAACCCTTTACTATTTTCCTTAATGTTATAGGCTAGCTAATATATAAGCATAAATTTTATGTACATAGAATAAAAGTGATTATAACCTAATTATGTGAGTGTTTGGTAGCTCTGAAATTATTTTTCAGGTTTCAAGAACAATCTGTTGGTTAATTTCACTCTATCATCTCTTTTTTATTTTTAAAAAGTTAGTCTGTGTTACTGAAATTAAGTTGGGAAAATAGGGAAGTTCATTGTAATAGAAATCTTTATTTATTTACGTAGATGTCTACCATTATACACATTATGTGAAAATGACTGAACACAAGGATTGTAGATAAGATAAATAGAAAACATGACTAAGAGCCAAACTTAAACATTTTTAAGTTTGTCCATTTATTTGTAAACCCTACTATTTTACATTGCTATTGAGGTATAATTTGCAAATAAAGTTCTACATATTCAAGGTACACGGAATAACATTTTGCTATAAATATTGGAATGGTTTAACACCTCACATTTCCTTTTCACGTGTGATATAAATCATTTAGCTCTCCTGTCCTAGCAAAGTACAAATGGACAAGATATAATTATAAATTTACATCGACCCTTTGTCAACTAGTCTCTAGAGTTCAGTCTTATAATAGGATGCTTTACCTATCAAAAATATCTTCCCATTTCCCCCACTGCTTCAGCCTCTCAAAACCAGGATCCTGGCTGGGTTTTTTTTTTTTTTTGTTTGTTTGTATGTTTGTTTTGCTTTTATTTTCCTTTCCTTTCCTCCCAATCCTCCACATATAAGTAAAATTATGTAATATTTGCCTTTCTGTCTAGCTTCACTTAGCATTATATCATCTATGTCTTCCTGATTGGCAAATTTTACTTTTTTTTATTCGATATATTTTTTATTTACATTTCAAATGATTTCCCCTTTTCTGGACCCCCACTTCCAGAAAGTCCCATCAGCCCCATCCCTCCCCCTGTTTCCCCACCCAACCCTTCCCATTTCCATGTTCTCGTTTTGCCCTATACTGCTTCACTGAGTCTTTCCAGAACAAGGGGCCACTCCTTCGTTCTTCTTGTACCTCATTTGATGTGTGGATTATGTTTTTGGTATTCCAGTTCTCTAGGTTAATATCCACTTATTAGTGAGTGCATACCATGATTCATCTTTTGAGTCTGGGTTACCTCACTTAGTATGATGTTCTTCAGCTCCATCCATTTGCCTAAGAATTTCATGAATTCATTGTTTCTAATGGCTGAATAGTACTCCATTGTGTATATACGAACATTTTTGGAAATCCACTCTTCTGTTGAGGGATATCTGGGTTCTTTCCAGCTTCTGGCAATTATAAATAGGGCTGCTATGAACATAGCGGAACATGTATCCTTATTACATGCTGAGAAATCTTCTGGGTATATGCCCAGGAGCGGTATAGCAGGATCTTCTGGAAGTGAGGTGCCCAGTTTTCTGAGGAACCGTCAGACTGATTTCCAGAGTGGTTGTACCAATTTGCAATCCCATCAGCAGTGGAGGAGTGTTCCTCTTTCTCCACATCCTTGCCAACATCTGCTGTCTCCTGAATTTTTAATCTTAGCCATTCTGACTGGTGTAAGGTGAAATCTCAGGGTTGTTTTGATTTGCATTTCCCTAATGACTAATGAAGTTGAGCATTTTTTAAGATGCTTCTCCACCATCCGAAGTTCTTCAGGTGAAAAATCTTTGTTTAACTCTGTACTCCATTTTTTAATAGGGTTATTTGGTTTTCTGGAGTCTAACTTCTTGAGTTCTTTATATATATTGGATATTAGCCCTCTATCTGATGTAGGATTGGTGAAAAACTTTTCCCAATTTGTTGGTTGCCGATTTGCCCTTTTGATGGTGTCCTTTGCCTTACAGAAACTTTGTAATTTTATGAGGTCCCATTTGTCAATTATTGATCTTAGAGCATAAGCTATTTGTGTTCTGTTCAGGAACTTTCCCCCTGTACCAATGTCCTCAAGGGTCTTCCCCAGTTTCTTTTCTATTAGCTTCAGAGTGTCTGGCTTTATGTGGAGGTCCTTGATCCATTTGGAGTTGAGCTTAGTACAAGGAGACAAGGATAGATAAATTCCTATTCTTCTGCATGCTGACCTCCAGTTGACCCAGGACCATTTGTTGAAAAGGCTTTTTTCCATTGGATGTTTTCCACCCCTTTGTTGAGAATCAAGTGGCCATAGGTGTGTGGGTTCATTTCTGGATCTTCAATCCTGTTCCATTGATCTGGCTGCCTGTCACTGTACAAATACCATGCAGTTTTTAACACTATTGCTCTGTAGTATTGCTTGAGGTCACGGATACTGATACGCCCAGAATTTCTTTTATTGTTGAGAATAGTTTTAGCTATCCTGGGTTTTTTATTATTCCAGATGAATTTGAGGATTGCTCTTTCTAACTCTGTGAAGAATTGAGTTGGGATTTTGATGGATATTGAGTTGAATCTGTCTATTGCTTTTGGCAAAATGGCCATTTTAACTATATTAATCCTGCCGATCCATGAGCATGGGAGGTTTTTCCATTTTTGAGGTCTTCTTCCATTTCCTTCTTCATAGAGTTGAAGTTCTTTTCATACAGATCTTTCACATGTTTGGTAAGAGTCACCCCAAGGTACTTTATACTGTTTGTGGCTATTGTGAAGGGTGTCATTTCCCTAATTTCTTTCTCAGCCTGCTTATCCTTTGAGTAAAGGAAGGCTACTGATTTGCTTGAGTTGATTTTATAACCTGCCACTTTGCTGAAGTTGTTTATCAGCTGTAGGAGTTCTCTAGTGGAGTTTTTTTGGGTCACTTAGGTAGACTATCATATCATCTGCAAATAATGATAGTTTCACTTCTTCCTTTCCAGTTTGTATCCCTTTGACCTCCTTATGTTGTTTAATTGCCCGAGCTAGTACCTCAAGTACAATATTGAAAAGATAAGGAGAAAGTGGGCAGCCCTGTCTAGTCCCTGATTTTAGTGGGATTACTTCAAGTTTCTCTCCATTTAGTTTGATGCTGGCTATCAGTTTGCTGTATATTGCTTTTACTATGTTTAGGTATGGGCCTTGAATTGCTGTCCTTTCCAAGACTTTAAGCATGAAAGGATGCTGAATTTTGTCAAATGCTTTTTCAGCATCCAAAGAAAGTTCTCTTTCTTTGTTGGATCTTTGTGTGGTTTCGGTATCCGCGTAATTTTGGCTTCATAGAAGGAATTGGGTAGTGTTCCTTCTGTTTCTATTTTGTGGAATAGTTTGAAGAGTATTGGTGTTAGGTCTTCTTTGAAGGTCTGATAGAATTCTGCACTGAAACCATCTGGTCCTGTGCTTTTTTTGGTTGGAAGACTTTCTATGACCCCCTTCTATTTCTTTAGGGGTTATGGAACTGTTTAGATGATCTAAATGGTCCTGATTTAATTTTGTTATTTGGTATCTGTCAAGGAAATTGTCCATTTCGTCCAGATTCTCCAGTTGTGTTGAGTATAGGCTTTTGTAGTAGGATCTGATGATTTTTTGAATTTCCTCAGTTTTTGCTGTTTTATCTCCCTTTTCATTTCTAATTTTGTTAATTTGGATACTTTCTCTGTGCCCTTTGGTCAGTCTGGCTAAGGGTTTATCTGTCTTGTTGATTTTCTCAAAGAACCAGCTCCTGGATTAGTTGATTCTTTGTATGGTTCTCTTTGTTTCCACTTGATTGATTTCAGCCCTGAGTTTGATGATTTCCTGTCTTCTACTACTCCTTGGTGAAATAGCTTCTTTTTGTTCCAGGTCTTTCAGGTGTGTAGTTAAGCTGCTAGTGTATACTCTCCCCATTTTCTTTTTGGAGGCACTCAGGGCTATGAGTTTTCCTCTTAGCACTGCTTTCATTGATTGTGTCCCAAAGATTTGGGTATGTTGTGCCTTCATTTTCATTAAATTCTAAAAAGTCTCTAATTTCTTTCTTTATTTCTTCTTTGGCCAAGGTTTCATTGAGTAGAGTATTGTTCAGCCTCCATGTGTATGTAGGCTTTCTGTTGTTTTTGTCGCTATTGAAAACCACTCTATACCATAGTGATCTGATAGGAGGCATGGGATTAGTTTGTGCTTCTTGTATTTGTTGAGGTCTGTCTTGTGACCAATTATATGGTCGATTTTGGAGAAGGTACCATGAGGTGCTGAGAAAAAGGTATATTCTTTTGCTTTAGAGTGAAATGTTCTATAAATATCAGCCAAATCCAATTGGTCCAAAGCTTCAATTAGTTTTACTGTGTGCCTGTTTAGTTTCTGTTTTCCTGATCGGTCCATTGAGGAGAGTGGAGTGTTGAAGTCCCCCACAATTATTGTGTTAGGTAAAATGTGTGCTTTGAGCTTTAGTAAAGTTTCTTTTACGAAAGAGGGTGCCCTTGCATTTGGCGCATAGATGTTCAGAATTGAAAGTTCTTCTTGGTGGATTTTTCCTTTGACCAGCAAGAAGTGTCCCTCAGTGTCTCTTTTGATGACTTTAGGTTGAAAGTCAATTTTATCTCATATTAGAATGGGTACTCCAGCTCGTTTCCCGAGACCATTGGCTTATAAAATTGTTTTCCAGCCTTTTACTCTAAGGTAGTTTTTGTCTTTGACATTTAGGTGTGTTTCCTGTATGCAGCAAAATGTAGGGTCCTGTTTCCTTATCCAGTCTGTTAGTCTATGTCTTTTTATTGGGGAATTGAGTCCATTGATATTAAGAGATATTAAGGAATAGTGATTATTACTTCCTGTCATTTTTGATGTTATTTTTATATTTGAGTGGTTATCTTCTTTTGGATTTGATGAAGGAAGGTTACTATCTTGCTTTTTCCAGGGTGTAGTTTCCCTCCTTGCATTGAAGTTTTCCTCCTTTTATTCTTTGAAGAACTGGGTTTGTGGAAAGATATTGCGTAAATTTGGTTTTGTCATGGAATGTCTTGGTTTCTCCATCTATTGTAATTGAGAGTTTTGCTGGGTATAGTAGTCTTGGCTGACATTTGTGTTCTCTTAGAGTCTACATGAGATCTGCCCAGGATCTTCTAGCTTTCATGGTCTCTGGTGAGAAGTCTGGTGTGATTCTGATAAGGCCTCCCTTTATATGTTACTTGGCCTTTTTCTCTTACTGCCTTTAATATTCTTTCCTTGTTTAGTGCATTTGGGGTTTTAATTATTATGTGGTGAGAGGTATTTCTGTTCAGATCCAGTCTGTTTGGAGTTCTGTAGGCTTCTTGTATATTCATTGGCATCTCTCTCTTTAAGTTGGGAAAGTTTTCTTCCATAATTTTGTTGAAGATATTTGCTGGCCCTTTCAGTTGTAAATCTTCATTCTCATCTATACCTATAATCCTTAGGTTTGGTCTTCTCATTGTATCCTGGATTTCCTGGATGTTCTGGAATACCAGCTTTTTGCATTTTGCATTTTCTTTGACCGTTGAGTCAATGGTTTCTATGGTATCTTCGGCATCTGAAATTCTTTCTTCCATCTCTTGTATTCTGTTGTTTATATTTGCATCTATGGCCCCTGATTTCTTCTCGAGGTTTTCTATCTCCAAAGTTGTCTCCCTTTGTGATTTCTTAGTTGTTTCTACTTCTGTTTTTAGATCCAGGATAGTTTTGTTCAGTTCTATCATTTGTTTGTTTGTGTTTTCCTATAATTCTTTAAGAGATTTTAGTGTTTCCTCTTTCATGACTTCTGCCTCTTGACTCAAGTTCTGCATTTCTTTGTTTTTTTTTTTTTTTGTGTGTGTTTCTTCTTTATTGGCTTCTATCTCTTGAGCCTTATTCTCCTGCATTTCTTTAAGAGATTTTTGTGTTTCCATTATACGAGTTTCTAGCTTATTCATGTTCCCCTGCATTTCTTTAAGAGATTCATTCATGTCCTTTTTGTGTTCTTCTAGCAGCATCATGACCAGTGATTTTAAATCCAAATCTTGTTTCTCTGGTGTGTTGGCATAACCAGGACTTGCTGATGTTGGAGAGTTTGGTTCAGATGCTGCCATATTGCCTAGATTTCTGTTAGTAGCGTTCCTGCGTTTACCCTTTGCCATCTTGTTCTCTGGAGTTAGTTGGTCTTGTCTCTGGCTGGTGTTTGGGCCTCCTGAGGGGCTCTGGGGGTATTTCTGCAACACTATATAGCTGGGTTTCCCCTGTAGCAGATTGCTGATGTGCTGTCCTCCTCTTGGGTGCCCTTGCAGCCCTAGTGTGCTTTGCCCCAGATTGTGTCTGTGAATCAGATAGTGCCTGTTTGCACCTTCAGGGAGTGCTGAAGGGTGTATGCTCCCAGGACCTTTTTTGCTTGCTGATCACTCTGGTGGGCAGCTGATCTCCCAACCGTATTGGTGCACACAAGCCTAGCCTAGCTGCTCAGGCCCTGAGTCTAGGCAAAAGCCTGGGAGGCCAAGGTCCGAGCAAAGGTCCCCTGGGGCTATGACTATTTGGTTCTGTCAGGTGGCCAGGATGGCTGGCGCGCAGGCGTGCTCCCTGAAAGTGCTGGGAGAGTCTGCTGGGCTAACAAGCTCCTGGGCGGGTTGAGACACAGATGCCCCACCGAGCAGCCCAGGTCTTGTGGTCAGTCCAGGGCCTGTTGGGGCCTAGAACCCCGCTATGTTAGCTCAGGCTATGCCTGTTAGCAGGCTTTGCCTGCTAGAGCTCTCTGGTGTCCTGTAGGCAAAATGGAGGCAAGTGCGCCGGGGCCAGGCAAAAAACCTCCTGGCTGGGTTGGCACCCCGATGGCCCCCCAAACAGCCCAGGGCCTGCGTGCAGGCCAATGCTCGTCGGGCTTAAACCCCCGCAGTGTTGGCCTCGGGTTATATTTGCGTACTTCAGTCTCTCTGATCTTTCTGGAGTCCGAGAACCAAGATGGAGGCGAGTCTCTCCTGACTGGCGGGAGGCAGAGTTCTGATGTGGCTTCTGTGCGGTGAAAGGCACCGTAAATCTGCTGCTGCTTGCAGCCCTGCTTGCCAGTGAAGGTCAGTGGTCGAGGGCGCAGAGCCTAACTGGACCCTGTGTCACCTTGGTTCCACTGCTGATGGCCCTTCAGCTGGACCAGCCACTGCTGCACTGCTGTACTGCTGCACTGTCGCCACCGCCGCCCCAAATTTTACTTTTTAAAGATAAAGTTAATCAAACTATCTTTACTTCATTTCCCTTCCCTCCTTTTAACCCTTTCCTCCCATTTGTACCTCCATTAATCCCTTTCAGATTCAGGATCTTTTTCCCTAGAATCATTGTTCTTACAGAAGTATATAAATGCAACTTCTTGAATCCATTTATTGTTTACATTTTTTTTCTGTTCTTTAATATTTTTTAACAGTCCAGCCAGTTGCTATCCCCTCCGGGTTCACCCTTTGTTCTTCACCCCATACCTCCTCCCCCTTCCCCGAGATGATGTCCTCACCCCCACCCTACCTGACATTGTTTTTAAAAGACCAATAATACTCCATATATGACATCAGTTTCTCTGTTGAAGGACATTTCACATCTGGTTTATTGTGAAAAAGCTATGGCTTTTATGGGAATGGATATCCTACTGTCAGATATGGATTCTTTCCTTCTGGATGTATTACCTGTAAAGGAAATGCCACACTGTCACCTGTAATAGCCATTCTAAGTGACATTTCCACAAACCGTGCACAAGAGTCCATTTTCACTGCTCTCTTTAGACATTTTTTTCCAGCCTTTTGATAATAACTGCGATATGGATATATGATTTAGATTTACATTCACCTGGATGCTAAATAACACTGACCAGGCTTTCAATAGCATGCATGTGCTCAGCTTAAAAAACAGTTAATCCAGTTCTTTATACATGTTAAAATCAGGTATTTGATCTTTTTTTTTATTATAAGTTCCTTATTTATTTTAGATATTATCATATGTGTGATTTAAATGTGGCCTCCTGTTCTAAGGTGACTCTGCATTTTATTCGTTGTTTCCATTACTGTGCATAAACTTTTCAGTTTGATACAGAACCTCTTGTGCATCTTGACTTTTAATGCCATGTCACAAATCATTGTTGCTAATAACAATGTTTGCCAATAACAATTGATCACTTTTTCCTTTTCTTCAGTAGGAAAAAAAATATAGTTCAAGTCTTTAGTTTTATGTAGAGTTTTTGTTTTGTTTTGTTTTTTTGTTTGTTTTGTGACATGGAATCTCAGTTTAGCTCAGATTTGCCTTGGTTGTGTGATTCTTCTGCCTTAGCCTTCTAGTTGCTGAGATTACAGGTGTAAGCCATTGCCTACAGCTGTTTTCAGTCTTGAATCCATTTCAGTGATTTATTCGTATGATGCATCCACTTCATTCTCATGTAGATATCTAATTGTCCCTCAGCCCATATCTCCATAAGTTTTCTTTCCCCCAACATGTGTTACTAGTGTCTTTGTCAGCAATGCAATGATAGTAAATAAATGAGCTTCTTTACCATTTTATCCTCCTTTGGTCTCTGTGCCTATCCTTACTGCAGCAGGTTGCTCTTCTGGAAACAAGATGAGCATTTTGTAGTATATTTTTAAATGACTGTGTTTCATTCTTGATAAAATTTACTTTGGTTATTTAAAGTGATTTATGACACCACATAAATGCTATTTTTTGCCATTTCTGTGAAAACTCATATTGTTTATAATTTTGATAGTGAATGAGTCTTCAGACTGTGTTTTGACAATATTAAGTCTTCGGAGTCCCCCAAATGGAATATTGGATATGTTCCATTTATCTGGGTCTTGTTCAAAATTCTACTTTAATCTAGATTTATGGTTAATATTAATCAGATATTTTTGTGTTCAAATAGTTGAGAAAAGCAACATTAAAAGAAGAGAGAATTTTGGGGAATAAAGCTGTTTTGCTTTGATTATAAAGAAAATTCAAAAATGAGAGACAGGCTAGAGTTTTGAAATTTTTAAGAGATTTTCCAGTTTAGACTAGCAAGCATTCTCCTAATTAACTCATTGGGTCTTGGATCCCTTCAATTTTATTATAAAAAATGATAGAATCTGCAGGGAAAATTTATAGCTTGCTAAATTAAATAAGTCTCAGAAACTCTGAGCAGAGAGGTAAAGCAATCTAGAAATAATTTTCACCTGGAAACATTTTTAAACAAATTTGTATATTTCTTAAATTATGAATGCTTAATAACTAAGTGATTTTATCCTGGGAACTCTGCCCATTGAGCAAAACCTACAGAAAGAGCGAGTGTCATGCACCAATGGCTCTTTACATTTTCCTTTTGATCCACATGAATAGAAATTTATGAGAACTGAAGGCCTATTGTTCTATTTCACTTAAAACTAAAAGAAAAAGATGTGTGAGGAGAAAATTTCTCTCTAAGTTGAAGGTCCTGACTTTCCAAGGTCACTGAAGTAAATGGGAAACAGGTACAGTCAACGTTTAATTATACAAAACATCTAGGAAGTGATGGATGAAATCCGTATTAATTTTCAGTTTGAGAATCAGTTTCACTTGGTTATCACCAACAATTTTTCACAACAGAAATTGTCCTGACACTTTTTTCCAATATATTTATTGCCCTCTTTTTTGTTTGTTTATTCATTTATTTATTTATTTGGTAGAGATAGTGGCCAAAGTATGCTAAGATAGCTAGGTAAATACAACAAATTAAGTAAATAAAAAATAGCCAACCTACATTCCTCTTATAGCAATCCAATGAAGCAAAACCAAGTAAAATATTTGTAGATAGGGAAGAAATAATACTTTCCATAATATATTTAAGAATATCATCCAATATATTTTGATTCTACTAATAAGAGAGCTAGACTGTAGCTCAGGCCTAGGACACTTGCCTAATAGGCAAGAAGCCCTGGGTTTAACACGGAGTGCCAGAACCCCTCCCCCACCAACATCCTTTTAAAAAGAACATTCCTTTCCTGCTGGTATTAAATCCAGGGCTTCATAACATTTATAAAATATATTAAAAATAGAATTCAAAAGTACAAAAGTATATTTGTATGTCTATGTCTACGTGTGTTATTTTTGTGGGTGTTTGTGCTTTACATTTCAACATTAACTCAAAAAAAAAAAAGGAATTTCATTGTACCTGAATAAGAGAAAGGACTCAAGAAGGGCTTGATGGATTATGTTGTAGAAGATTTGACAGGAGAGAAAAAGGCAATTGCAGGACAAAATCACTACTCTGGTGAGGAGAAAGAAGTAAAGCCATTAAATGCAGACACCTCATCAGTGGCGAGATTGTGGCTCACCAGCTAAGAAGAGAGGAAGAAGAATCCAGAAGGAAAGGATAATCGGATTTTAAAATACTTAGTTTGAAAGACTGGAATAGATCCTTTAAGTGTCTATTGATTTTTACTGGACATAATGAAATGGGAACCCACAGTCAGCACACCAAATTTCTTTTTAACAATAGACATAAGTGAACATGGTTTATGTCTAAGACAATGAAGTATTGTTACTCCAATTTTTGATAATACTGTAGTTTATTTATGACAATTTCTCTTGATTGTAAGAATGAAACCCCAAAACCTATGTTAACTGTATATTTACCTGTAATTCCTCATTTTTCCTCTTACTATAATTAAATTAGTTTTATGATAAAAGCACTTGTAATCCTCCAGAATGATCAGTGTTTATGACACTGACCATTCAGTATTGTACTTAATAATAAAAATATAAGTTATTCGATTTTTTATGTTAAATGACTTGTTAAAGTGACTAAGGATTATCTAGGTAAAATAAATATGACTCTATTAATTGTCTTATCAGGAAAAGAAACAATATAGCAGCATATTTGTTTCTTTGTAAACAAGTGGATCTTCATTGTATCTATTATCTTTTCATAACATTTTGAAATCTGTACAAGAGAAGCAGCAGGATCTAAATTAGAGTCCTACACTTTAGCTACAAAAAGCAACAACTGTATCATTTTCCTTTGCAAAACCATTAACATAGCACAGCTAATTGGGTGTAGCAAAGTAGTATACCATTCAAGAGTGAGAGAGTAGTTTGGTGTCTTCCAGAGAGCAATTTTGATAACATTGTCTTAAGAATCCAAGGGTTTAGTTATTACTTACATTGTTTGAATATTGCTTTACTAGAAAATAAAAATTAGTGAACTTTGCCTTTTATAATCAGAAAAACAAATCCATAGGAACCATTGTTACTTTTTAGCTTCCCTAAAGGTAGGTGGCTTGTGTTTTCCATGGCCACAGAAGCTAGCCCAATTAAAATAAATATGAAAGTACTTTGTTTTATGTTTAAAAACCTAGAGCCTTGTCATTTGGATTCATGATCATGTATTTTACTTTGTACTAGACACATTGTCACAATTCATTGTAACTACTACCATTATGTTGAAAATGTATCAATATTGAATATACATTTAAAGCTCTAAGATTTATGAAAATGAAATGAAAATTGTCTTTTTATACTGCTCTAAAAGAGTCCTGTGTTTTGTTTATGTGACAGGTTTCTGTTTTGTTATACATAACAAATATGTTGTGAGAAGGGGAACACTCATCATATAGCTTTCATTAATATCAAGAAATGTGAAAAAGCTGTTTCAAATCTACTTACTATGCCTGAAAACATCCAGGTGAATCAAACTATTTTCTCTAAAAGTTTGTATGATACATAAAACTCTATATGCTAATATGAGCACAAATGTCAGATATTTTTGAGCAGTAGCAAAATATCAGTGCAATTATTTGAGAAGTTAGAATGAATGATTTAAACCAGTATATAACATTAGTCCCTAAAAAGCACTGAACTATTATTATTGGTCCAAAAGATAAATTCTTCCAACCCAAACACATAAGGAACAGTTTGTTACTATGTCAACGTGATGACTTTTTAAATTCTCATTCACTCAATATCTTGGCAATTTATTGAATGTGAATAGTTTTCATTAGATGTAATAGCTATGTATGATTTTGTAGGAGTACTTACCCAGTGTGAACACACTATTTTCCCATAGGGATTAGCAGAGATTTCAAGTATTTGCAGCAAAGGACAGAATGAGGTATTAAGTTTATGTATATTAGGAAAGGAGTTGGGTATCAGGAGCAGGTGTGTTCTTGCTCTGCCCACCAAATCCTGCTTCATTTATTTCATTTTCTAAAAGTTTAAATCTCATTTACAAATCAAAATTTAGCTCAAACTTTGGAAAAGCTTCTCTTAAAATATGTATTTATTTTTCATATGTATGAATGTTTTACCTACATTTATGTCTGTGCAATAATTTTGGGAAGAGTCTGGGGAGGGCAGAAGAAGGCATTTGTTGCCTAGAACAGAAATTATAGGTGGCCCCTAACTGTTGTGTTGGGTCTGGGAACCAATCTTGACTCCCACAAAGGAGGAGCAAGTGTTTTCATTTGCTATCCCATTGCTCCAGACTCTGAAAAGCTATTTCTAATATTTGAATGCTGACAAAGCAAAAATATTTCTTGAAGCAGATAATTAAGAACTAACCAATCTACAATGAATTGTACACATTAAAATAAGTATCATTTATAATTTTGATGTATGTGTGTGTATCTTTGACATAATCACCCCATTGAAGACATTCATTTTTCTGAAAATTTCTAAGTGTCTCTTGGGATTCTCAGACTTGTCTCTTCCTACCTACTTCTCAAGGAACCTCATGTGTCTTTATTATTCACTCAGCAATTATTTAAGATTGATACATGTTATCATATGTGTGGGTTCTTTAGTTGCAGAATATCATCCCACTGAACTTGGATCAGCCACGTTTGCTTATCCACTGACCTACAGACTCTAAGGTTGTTTCAGGTTTGGTTGGTTTTGTGTGTCAGCTTCAAACAGGCTGGAATTATCACAGAAAAAGGAGCTTCAGTTGGAGATGCCTCCATGAGATTCCACTGTGGGGTATTTTCTCAGTTGGTGCCCTCCTTGGGCTAGTAGTCTTGGGTTGTATAAGAGAGCAAACTGAGCAAGCCAGGGGAAGCAAGCCAGGGGAAGCAAGCCAGGGGAAGCAAGCCAGTAAGTAACATCCCTCCATGCCCTCTGTGTCAGCTCCTGGTTGAGTTCCAGTCCTGACTTCCTTTAGTCATGAGCAGCAGTGTGGAAATGTAAGCTGAATAAACCCTTTCCTCCCCAGCTTGCTTCTTGGTCATGATGTTTGTGCAGGAATAGAAACCCTGACTAAAACAGTGGTAGTTAAGCTAAAGATTTGCTATGCACACTCAGAAACAATCTTTGCTTTCTGGGTATATACTTTTACTTCTAGGAAATAACTTAGGAATAGAAACTTGGGTAATATTTGTATAAACAAAAGTGTAAAACTTACTCTGCTAAAGTGGTAGTGGCCATTTGAAACTGTCTTACCAGCAGTTTAGAAATGCTACATTGTTTTAAGATTTTATTTCCATATTACCTTTTATTTTGGCATCTGATAACATTAAAAACATAATTAACCATACTTGGCTGGATCTCTTCTGAGCCTTCTGTCCTTGCCATTGACTGACTATCTATGTACATTTACATTGACAGTATATGACCCTGGTTGCTATAGCATAATAATACATCACAAATTTAGGTGCCACAAATCCTCCCTCCAACTTTTCTATTTTAAATAACATTTATTCTAGGCATTTTCTTCATTCTCAACTTCTCAATTTTACTAAAAATACATTAGGATTTTGAGTTGCATTTAACTGAATGTAATAGTAAGTTAGAAAGAACATACAGGCTAATAAATAGATCTAATTCACAAACACTATATACTCATATCTTTGCTTATTTCCATCTTTTTAAATGTTATTTTATTTCATGAACCTTTTTATTTTTGATTTTCATTCATTCATTCATTCATTCATGCATTTTACATGCCAATTGCTACCCCTCCATGTCTCTATGTCACAAAGTCCCTCCCCCATTTGCCCTCCCTTTTCCTCTGATAGGCTGGGGGGCTCGATCTGAGTAAATCCCCATCATGGCACATCAAGTATCTGCAGGATTAGGTACATCCTCTCCCATTGTCCAGACAAGGCTGCCCAGTTGGGGAATTGATTCCACAGACAGGCAATAGCTTTATGGACAGCCATGCTCCAGTTGTTGGGGGACCCACATGGAGACTGAAGAGCACATCTGATACATATGTGCTGAAGGCCTCAGCCCAGCCCATGTATGATCTTTTGTTGGTGGCTCCATCTCCGAAAGCCTCCAATGGGTCCAGCTTAGTTGACTCTTTTGGTTTTCCTGTGGAGTTGCTATTCCCTCCAGGGCCTTCGCTCCTTCCCCCAACTCTTCCATAAGAGTCCTGAAGCTCTGTCCAATCTGTATCTGCTTCAGTTAACTGCTGGGTTGAGACTCTCAGAGGACAGTTATGCTAGGCTGACATGCATGTATTTTTGAGTATGGATTATCTCACTCAGGATGATCTTTTCTAGTTCCATCCATTTGCCTACAAAATTCATGATGTTGTTCTTTTTAATAGCTGAATATTAGTCCATTTTGTAAATGAACTACATTTTCTGTATCCATTCTTCAGTTGAGGGACATCTGGGTTGTTTTCACTTTTTGGATATTACGAATAAAGCTACTGTGAACAAAGTGGAGCATGCGTCCTTGTGGTCTGGTAGAACATCTTTTGGGTATATGCCCAGGAAAAGCACAGCTAGGTCATAAGGCAGAACTATTTCCAGTTTTCTGTGAAACCAAGCAAATAAAAGACCTATATGGCAAGAACTTCAAGTCTCTGAAAAAAAAAGTGAAGAAGATATCAGAAGATGGAAAGATCTCCCAGCTTCAGGGATTGGTAGGATTAACAGCAAAATTGGACATCTTACAAAAAGCAATCTATAGATTCAATGTACTTCTCATCAATATTCCAATACATTTTTTTTATAGATCTTGAAAGATCAATTCTCAACTTCATATGGAAAAACAAAAGTCAGGATAGCTAAAACAATCCTGAACTATAAATGAACTTCTAAAGGAATCACTATCTGTGATCTCAAGCTGTACTACAGAGCAATGGTGATAAAAACAGCATGGTATTGGTATAAGAACAGGCAAGTTGATCAATGGAACTGAATGGAAGACTCAGAAATAAACCCACACTTCTATAGAGCTTGATTTTTCACAAAATTGCCAGACCATACAATGGAGTAAAGTAAGCATCTTCAACAAATGCTTCTGGTCTAAGTTGGTGTCTACATGTAGAAGAATATAAATAGAACCATATTTAACACTCTGCAAAAAACTCAGGTCCAAGTGGGTCACAGACCACAACATAAAACTAGATACACTAAGTGTAATAGAAGAGAATGTGGGAAACTACCTTGAATACATTGGTACAGGAGAGAATTTTCTGAATGGAACACCAATGGTTCCAGCTCTAAGAGCTATCAAAAATTGATAGATGGGACCTCATGAAACTGAAAAGCTTCTGTAAGGCAAAGGACACTGTTCAGAGGACAAAATGCAGCCTACATATTGGGAAAAGGTCTTCACTAACCTTACATCAGACAGAGGGCTAATATCTAAAATATGAATAGAACTCAAGAAGTTAGACCGTAATAGAATAAATAGCCCAATTAAAAATGGGGTACAGAGCTAAACAGTAAATTCTCAAGAGAGGAATCTTGAATGACCAAAAAGCACTGAAAATGTTCAAAGTCATCAGTTAGTGATCAGGGAAATATAGATCAAAATGACTCCTAGATTCCATCTTACACCAACAAATTGGCTAAGATCAAAAACTTAAATGACAGCACATGCTGTCAAGGATGTGGCGAAAGGGGAAACACTCCTCCACGGCTGTTGACATTGCAAACTTAAATTTTATTTTTGACATGTTTTGTAGTTTTCTGTACATGAGGATGCTTGAAGGATCCCTAAGTGGTGCATACTTTGTCAGATTTATCTTTAAGTGTTATGTATTTTATCCTATCTTAAGTAGCTTTTGCTTAAAGATTTTATTATTGGTGGTTGACATATGAAAATATTGTGTTTTAATTTTCTGTTGAAACATTGGTAATCTTGTCTTTTAATTCAACTAGAGCTCTCTCTCTTTCCTTCTCTCTCTCTCTCTCTCTCTCTCTCTCTCTCTCTCTCTCTGTGTGTGTGTGTGTGTGTGTCTAGTCTATAAGATTTTCTATGTAGAAACTTATAACATCAGAGAATAAACTCATTCTTTCTTCATTTTCAATTTAATTTTTATGTATGATTTGACCCCACCTCTTGAAACCATGACTCTTTTACAATTTAAATAAAATTAAATAAGGAGTGAATTTTTTGTCTTTTCTCTGTTATCTGCAATAAAATATTTGATTTTCCAATAGTAAGAACGCTGCTAGCTGTTGATATTCTTGGAGCTCTGATTTAACAGGTTGAGAGAACAACATTTGTTTTTGACGTGTTACTGCATTGACGTGTTACTGCATTGACGTGGTACTGCATCAACGTGGTACTGCATCTACCCTTGCTTTGAGATATGAGTAAGCTGCACAGAAAGACTTTTATTTTTACCTTTAACATTCTGTACTCACTTCAAGAACACACTTATTTAAAGATTAATATCTTTCAAATTTTGAGGGAAAATTCTTCATGAATACTCTGCCAATCACTCTGATTTTAGTGATTTTGTTCTCTGCTTACTGAATTACTTATGCTCCTCATCCCTATGTGGGTTATAGGAATGGTTGTCTATGCTTCTGACTGTCTACAGTTTTATCACATGCCTAAACTTCTTGGTACTTAGCTGGAATCTTGATCTGGACCTCCACAAACTCTTGAGCTCCCTCTCAATACAAACCTGTTTTCTAGGGGTTCTGTTTCCCCTGCATACACCGCCAGCCTTGCCTTCCATTGTTCTGATTGAGTTGTCTCATCGAAACTTCCAAGGTCTCTGCGGTCCCTACTCAGGTTCCCGGAGGCTGCTTTGGGAAGTCATGGGAGCTGTTACAATGCTCAGCATCATTTGACATCTCAAAGACACCTGCTAACTGAAAACTGATGCCTTATACATTTTATAGTTTTTAAAAGTTATTTCAGGAATAAAAGAGATAAATCTAGTTCCTGTTTTTCCATCTTGACTAGAAGCAGAAGATAGACTACTTTACACTCCATTTTTCCAAGTGCATGACAGATCAATTAACTTACCTCACATAAGACATACATCTGTATAGAGTATACAAGTGGGAAAAATTGCATACATGACAAGGAAATCAAGACTTTATAAGTAAGAAAGAGCACTTGAATTTGTGCTAATATCAGAAAAGCTTGGCTTTGTTTCACTGTGAATTTTATCTAATTCTTTCTTCTATCTGTATTCTCCAGGACGCTCATGATGAACAAATTACAATTGTACCAAACCTTGAAAACCTGGTAAACTTGTCCATTTTTGATTAATGACTCTATCATCTGCTGCCAGCCAGGATTCTACAGACATTAATTTTAGTAGGAACAGCTGGTTCTGGGATACAGGTGCAGGCTGCTCCTGCCACAGCATCTACCTATGATATATTAATAAAAGGAGGATTCTGGAACTTTTTAGCTGCTACTGAAACTTCAAGCGGGTTCTTTCACAGAAGGGTAAATGAGACATAACTTACTGTATACTGTTCAATATATCATTTTATCACAGAATCCTCCTGATTTCAAAACACACCATTATTCTCTGTTTCAAAGAGAAAGCTAGGCAAAATGACTTTAGTAAAAATAGTCATAGCCGCCAGAGGGGCCTCAAATTAGTGAAGACACTGAAAATTAAATAGGCTTGCCAGGAAAACTACTCACTTGTGTGAAGTAGAGGTAATTATAAATGATTTAAATTGAAAGTATCAGTTTATTGTGTCAGTTCAAGATTTTCCTTTATTTTATGATTTAGAGAGTTATAACCTCTTGATTAGTTAGATATGGATTTATTTCCATAGTTTTTCCCCCAAGATTCATTCTATGATTGTTTAAAAAGAAAATAAAACTCCCCTTTGTGTTAAAAATATAACCAGATACAGAATAATTAGTAGAGTATTACACCTATAGAGCAAATGTGTAAGAAAAAGGATAAACTAAAAATACATGCTGAATTATGTATTCAAGGGGTACTATTTTGAAGATTATGAGGATTTGGAAGGCAATGTAAGAAAGGGAAATCATCATTGCCAGAGGTGTGGTGGAAAGGGCATCAGAGAAACCAAGCTCTGATTCAGTCCCAAACTTACCCTATTGGAAACAAGTCATTAGCTATCTTTTAAAATTCCTGTGATTCTTACTGTATGGCAGGATTGATTTCTTTTTAATTCTGAGGATTAATGATGGAGCTTTCTGTATTACAATTTTTTCACCTATCAAGTATCAAACATCCTTCTTTTCTAAGTCTAATTAAATAAACATTACTTTCGTTATCATCTGGGTATCTGCCATAAAAAGGATTCTTGATGCTAACTTATTTTCATGCTTAATTAAAAATGCTATCATGATTAAAACATATTCATAAAGTGTGCTCATATTTACTGAGGTGTCTGCTAAAGTAATATAATTACTTGAAGTCATGACTAGTCTAGAAAATGAAGGTATGTGAGAAAAGTAAGTGACTAGGTATAGTGTTTAGGATCAGAGAGGTGTACAAATGTCTGCTTTTTTATTTTGTAGCCGAGTAAGGCCTTGTCTGAATGATGTGATGTGAAAATGTCTAATAATATTGTTGCTTTGCAGTTTGGGAAAGTACTAAATATCACATTTGTTTCTAACTGCAGAAAAGAACTGCATTTATCTAAGTTTTGTAGTTGCAGCAAATTAGGTAATATGTGTATGAGTAGTACCTCATCAAGAGTGAATCCCTTCATGAAGTTTGCTTTCATTACCAAAGTACATGCTAGGGAAGTTATTTACATAACATTTAGCTTAAAGATCCAATTCATAAACATTTGACTCTGAGCACAGAAACTTATTCTTTCCTTGAAACACTTTATAGTTCTGCTACTATGGCAATTTGATGATTCTAGAAACATTAGTGGCTTGACAGCAACAGGGATTAGAGCAGTTATCACTCTCCACATATGCAAATAGACTTGCTTTCACTTTAAACCCTTCTCTTCCTATGAAGAGCTCCACTTAATTGGCACAGCAAACCCAGAATGAGAGAAAGAGAGCTTTCTGAAAGACCTCTGCTGGCAGGAAACACTTAGACTAATTTATTCTTCCATGGCAATTATTCTGAACTCACTGATGCTTTGTGCATTGCCAACTGATCATGTCTGCCAGCTTACACCTGTAGACACCTGCTGGCTGAAGCAGGAACACACATCGGAAAGGTCTTCCTGTGGAGAGAGGAGCTTTACAATTGCATCTACTTTTGGTCTCACTTGTTTTTATTTCATTCCAGCTTCTACTTCTTGACCTATTTCCTTTGTTGAATTTTATGTATATTGAAAACATGTAAATGGGAATAAAAGGTTGACTCATTCAATGAGAGGTTGAAACAGCTCCTTATCCTAGTAAGAAATTTTCAAGTGGTGATAGAAATTGAAAATGCAAACAGGGTGACTTGCTTTCTCAGGAGACAGGTTGTGAGGTATAAAATTAATCTCTACTCTTAAGCTATGAAATTGGGCAAAAGTGCTCATGAGCCCACAAGAATCCCTGGTTACTGGATATTTTCTAGAGCTAGTAAATAAAAAACTGCACTGAGGGACATCTCCAGTGACTGTAGGCAGTGTTCCTAGGAACATGTCTCTGCCCTTTCTGATAGGACAGAACTCAACACCAGCTCACTTGTAATTTATACACACATGCTACCTTGCAGAGGTGAACAAGGCAAATATTTTAACTGACCTGTGGAAAGAGGGCCAGTAGGTCTGTCTCATGCATACTTGATGGAGGGATACATATGCTCAAAATTACAGGATGTATAGCACACATATGTACAGATTGTCAAAACTTATATAATGACCTATCAGTTGGGTTACGGATCAATCTAATTTCTGACCCTGAGAATCAGCTCCTACCCTGCCTATACTCAAAAGAGAACTCTGAAAAGAAGAGCTCTAAAGTAATCTTGGCTGTGTCCATTGCTCATTGCAATGAATAACCTTTAATATCGCTTTCTCTCCTGAATAAAACCTCTATCAACTGTTCATATGTACTTTTAAGATTCTTCTTTTTTGTGCTTGTGGATGTATGTTTTTGTAATGATTAGAAATATATGTCTTACTCTAATTCTACCATTTTCTATTTAGGCATGGTCTGTCACTAACTCTTGGACTAGACAGGTGTTCAGCAGGCTCCAAGCCTCTCTCCCATCTCTGTTTCTAACTTCTCCTAAGTACTTGGGTTAAAGACATACTTGGAAAAACACCTAGCATTTTACATGGGGTTAGGGATCTGAACCCATATCCTAATACTTGTATAACAACTGTCCTTATCCATTGAGTCATTTCTCCACACTCTTCTTACTCAATTCTTTGGAGGATCTCAGATTATCCAGAATTCCTTACTGGTCAGTATATCCCACAGTATCATATGGAAAGCCTGGATAGGAGGTTAGTCCCTTGGGTAGGAAGAAGAGATCTTACTTCATCCCTATGGCTGTGCTTTGATTCATATCCTTTCCCATCTGCTGTCCATGCTAGGAACACTAAGGCAAACAAAATCATCCAGGAGTTCTGGAAGCTTCAAGACATCCATACCATGTTAACTATGTCATGCAAGATGAAAACACATGCCCTCCCTGGGACAAGATGGATTCATGCATGGCTAGCTTTATGTTACTTACAGAACAAAAAGGAAAACCATGAGTTTTTACTCCCAATTTCCTGAAATTCCCTCTCTCTGTGCTTAGCTTTAGGGTTGTCAGTTTTCTGATTTCATATTTAAATTAAGTACCATCATTCAAGAGCTGGAGGTTTTTCTGTATGCCTTGCTGGAAAGTCCTAGTTCTGAGATTCAGCAGGTAAAGATCCTCTATTGAATAGGTTTAAAATTATATCTCTACCCCTTTAAAGACTCTCAAGAGGCAGGAATAGCTGAGAGTCAGAGTTAGTTGTCTAAATCCTTCAGACTGGGAAGGCAAATTTTTCCTTTCTGACAATGCAAGCTCCCTGGCTCCTCTTCTTTTCCTCCTCCTCCTTTTTCTCCTCCTTTCCTTTCTCCCTCCTCCTTTTCTTCCTCCTCCTCCTTCTACTCCTGTCCCTCCTCCTTTAAAATTATTTTAGGCATATGAGTACACTGTAGCTGTCTTCAGACACACCAGAAGAGGGTATCAGATTCCATTACAGATGGTTGTGAGTCATCGTGTGGTTGCTAGGAAATGAACTAAGGACCTCTGGAAGAGTGAGTAGTCAGTGCGTAAAATGCTCAGGCATCTCTCCAGCCCAGCTTGGTTCTTCTTTTATATTGAAAAACTCCAGTGTTCTGTCCTCCTTCAGGTAGTCCCAAGACATACTTATGAATGGCTAGGTATGGGATTTCATTTTGTAAGAGGTCAGTTATTTAGATTGGAAGGCTAGTTAGCTCCATTGTAAATATGCAGGGATGAGGACAAATTATGAGGATGACCACTACAGAAAGGGTATGAATACTTAAGGATAGATGTACCCAACACTTTGAAGAAAGACACTAAATAGACACTCACCATGACCATATCTTCCTACACCTCAGAGCTCACCCCTCTGGGAAATAATCAACATTCCTTTGTATTCTCCACTGAAGGTCATCATGGGAAACAACTCTTCTACTCCCCTGTACTAGTCCCTTTAGTGTATCATTAAACATGGAGAGAGCTTCATCCAATCAACCACAGTAAAAGGAATACTCTATTTTTCTGTAATACTGCCTTGTCTCAATACAAATTGGTGTATGTAAAGAACTAGACTCAAAGTAACAGTCTTACCTGCAAGTATACAATTATATCTTTTATGTAGAATGCAAAAGAAATGTTCTCAGATCTGGAGTGTTTACACTTTTGTGGCTCTATGTTAGGTGTCATTGCTCTGAAAGGCAGCAAAGAAACAAAGCAAACAGAGATGAGCAAAGCTTGGATATTTTTGAAGATCCACTACTGCAAGTTACACCAGCATCTCCAGGGGAAATAAGTTATTGGCTTACCGAGTACCTATTACTGCTCCCCCAAAACCTGACTCTTAAGCTCCATTTCCAGTCCTCCATATATCCATAGTGAAGTCCCATATTCTGAGACATGACACATTCTTATCATAGAGTAATGCATGAATTAAAGGAATCATATAGTTATAGTGCCATTTGGAATAATTTAACATATAGAAATCTAAGGAAAACTTAGAAATTACTTAGAGAATAGAACCAGTGGATTTCCCTAAGATAAACGAGAATGGCAATGATGAAACCTATTCATTACAACTAGAGGCATCACTCAATGGGAAGAAAAGAATCTTACTGTGTTTGTACTCACTGGTAATCAGTATTAGACCTAAAAGTTCACACATTTTTCTGACTACAGTAAGACTCAGAATTTTTTTATTGATTTTGAATGGGAAAGTCTTTCTAATAGGAAATAGCAACAATACATGGTAAGGATGAGACTTCCTTGGGGGGTTAGAGATAGCTCACACTATGTTGCCAGTGCATTAGAAAAGGATCTTAGAAATTTAATGGTAAATGAGGTAGTCATTTTATAGTGTATAAAGGATTTCTTGATATGGAGTCTAATCTGGGAAGTTTCTAATGCTAATACTATTAAGACAATTTTTTTTTTCAGAGAGAAGATACAAAGCTATCCAAGAAAAGGTACAATTCTTCCCAAAGAGCAATGTACATCCTTACTCGGAAATTATATAACTCACCCCAACCACATTTAGATTGTTTATATTTTGAGTCTACTGGTCACCAAACAATACTACTGTTCTTTCTTGCAAATGGTAGGGTTTTCCCAAATGTGGATTCCCAATTCCTTTATGAGGTAATGAAAAGGGCAAGAATTGACTCATTGAAATGAACTTTAAGATACAGAAGGCTACCTAGGTCATCAAAAAGGATTTAATTCAGACTCCCCCTTGGGAACACTTAACCTAACAATACCTCCATTTATTTTTTTAGCATCAGAGGAAAACGGAATAGTCACTGATGTTCTGCCAGGAGCAAGGCCCCATCCATGATCACTAGCCAGTCCTTCAACGAAGCTAGACAGAACTTCACAGGAATGATCCAATTAAGGTGACATCACCAACTGTTCTTTTGGTAAAGGAGACTAGGAAGATAACTCTACTGAAGGTTTAAATTCTCATCATGTTGAAGCAATACTAGAGACTAAAGCATACCTCAGTATGACAGGGGAACAAATAATCAATAACAAGGTACTGTCTTGGAGCTTTCCTGTGGTGTCATAAAGGCTTGTTAACATTTTTGAGACTGAGGAGTTGAACATTCTTGTGACTAGGCTGTTTCTGATATTTATACTAGCCGACCTAACCTAACAGATGAATTACTGTTCAATCTGGAGTAAGAATGGTATGCTGATGGCAGTAGATATATCCTCCAGAGTGAAATATAGGCTGAATATGCCCTTGTGAGCCTCAACAGGGTAAATCAAGTCACAGGCATCATCTGTTGGAACTTCTGCCCAAAGGACAAAAGGAAAATAATTAACATTTGTCCTGGCTTCTAATATCTTCCTTCATTGTGATATGCAGAGACATGGAGGGAAAAGGGGGTTGCTGACAGGGACAAGTCCTTCTTAAAATATAAAACAAGAGATTCTTATGCCACCAAAAGCTGTTAACCTTGCAGAAAAGTGTCAACAATCTGCTGTAGAGATCACTGAAGGACCATAGATCAACCTCTGATGGAACTCAAAAGGATGAGAAAGAGGTGGAAGATCTGGTGATGTCATCTTTTTTAATCTTGTGTCTGGTCCCTCTCAGTGTGATATCCGAAGCACTGAGAAAGAGTCCATTATATCAGGGAAGGGGCAAACAACAATATGGAGGTGACTAATTGGTCAAAAACCAGTTTTACAAGAAGCTGAGAAATGGGAAGCAAGACCCTGTATGCATCTTACACATCAGTTATGATGCCTCTGTGTCTATGGCCTCTCATATTTTTATAGAGAACTGCTTAATGATAACTATCAAACAGGTGTGCTTTTCATATTTCCTTTCTGCTGTTTACAACCTGGCCAAGAATACTCTCTCTGATTAACCTTGTTTAAAGAATGGGTACTTAACTAGCTGAGAACTAGTAAACTTTACCCATATGCCTGCCTGCTCAGGGTTAAAGTAACTGCTAATGTTGGTAGACACCTTGACCTCATGTATTGAAAAGTCTACCTAGTCAGAGAACACAGTGTAGTTAACATATACGCTTTCAAGAAGTCATTGTCCAACTTAGCTCCCAAGATTACTCTAAAGAGGTCATAAGTCATTCTTTACCCTTAGATCACACAAAATGAAAAGGATTTGAGAATGAATATGTAAAATTGTCTTTCCCTGCATCTCTAAAAGTAGTAGATGATTTGAGGTTGTCATATAAATTCAATATTTGAAAAGTGGACTGTTGAATATTGAGACGGGCAAATAGGACAAAGAAGCAGATCCTGAATGGCTGGCACAAAAAAAATCTGCATACAGAAAAACATAAACAGAGAAGAAGTCTGGAATCCACTAAGCCTTACTAGGCCTGGTCAGAGACACTGTCACAGGTAGGGACAGGGACACTTCAGAGTATCTAAGGTGACTTGTGACTCGTTATACTACTAAAATGTACAACCCTGGGGGGAGATTTAATATGTTAATGAGACACATGATGTTTGGAGTATTATGTAGAACTATGAAAAAAAAAGGGAACATGTGTGAGAAATACCACTATGCAATTGACACTATAAGACCACCCCATGTGACATATAAGCTGCCATCTTTTGTGCAGTGGGGCTGTGTGAACTACTAATCCTTTTTCCAGTGGTTCTCCCATATAAGAGTATTAGTTTCTAATAAGCTGTTCCTGCTTCTGTTATCTAGATATGTCTCTATAATTTCTTGTTGTGGAAAAGATGAACTGGGAATGTTCTTGTGTACATAGCAAGTTCTGACATCCACAGACATCATTTACTTCCAAATCTATGATTGTTTCTCTGAAGCATTAATGGTAACACAAAGCTGAGAGTGCTTGAATTTGAGCATGTCTTTGGTTGCAGCAGGTTGCAGCTACATTTACTTAAGGGTCTGATGTCTAGGCACCCTGTAGCCACTCATCTTACCTTTTTGTCTATCTTGAGACCTGCTATCTTCCCACAGACTACCTCTATCTCTTCTTGTTAGGGCATTTACTAGGAATGGTCAGTAAATTTGTGTATCAATTCCTAAAATATATTTTGATTTATCAGTGAGGTTATTTGTGTATCAATTCCTAAAATATATTTTCATTTATCAGTGAGGTTAACAAATGGTTTAGTGAAAATGCTTTCTCTTATACATCTTCTTCAGGAACGAACAAATATAGCAATCATCAAGTATATACAGAGCAAAGTGAGGAAATTGTTTTATCATCAACTAGGTCTGCAGTTCTTCCCTGATCAAGGTCAACATTTTCCACAAGTCTTACATTTATGACAGAAAGGCAACTTTTTTGAAGAAGAATGCAAGGTACCTGGAATTACCATTTGTATATAAAAATGACATACTTTATTTTTTTGACATTATCTCTTTGATATGGTTGAAATATAATAATAAAATGTTAAATGGAGCATTGTGCAAGTATGCTGTTTCCTGTGCATTATGTTATTGTTATTTGGATTATGTAAAGTTGAAGAATAAAGAAACTTAACGTAAGATGATATACCCACTGTCCTTTTAGAGAAACATGCTAAGTACTATGATGTGTCTTTGGACATTTTAAAGGAATTGTTGGTTGCATTGTGCCTAGAATACTTCTGCAATTATCATCTTTAATTATTAACTTGCTACAATTACCAGGGATGAGAATATCCATGAAGATTGGCTTTGTAGGGTTGTCTAGAGGTGATGGTTTTAAGTCAATTGATAAAAGGAGATTCAGCTCACTATAGGATTCATCATTTCCTTGTCAAGAAGTCCAGACTGTATTAAACTAGAGAATCCAGCTCTGCATAACCAAGAACATGAATACGTTTCTCAATTTTCAACTGTGGATGTGATGTGTATATTTGCTTTAAGCTCTTGTCACTGTGACTTCCCTCCTACGACAGACTACGACCTGGAACTATAAGTTGATATAACTCCCTTTTTCTCTTAAGTGTTTTTTTTTTGGGGGGGGGTGTCAGGATATTTCATCACAGCAATAGAAATGAAACTTAGACTATCATAGAATCAAATATGTCCTGAAGGTAGAACAACTGATTCATTTTGCTGTCTCTGTTGAATGTTGTAGATTATAATTCAGTTCTTATTTTTATATTCTATTATATAGGGATTCTAAACCTAAAAGCAGCATTTCTTAGAATATTTGGTTATGAAAGCTATTTATGCAACCAATGATTAACCAGTTGGATATAGTTATTTGTGATTCAGAAGTAGAAGAAAAGACAGGAGTGATGAGGCTCTGAGCTTTAGCTCAGCTGTTGTAGATCCCAGCAGGTATCTCTTGGTGAGAGAATTTGCAACTTTAGCCACTCAGTGCTTCTGGAAACATCAAGGAGTAATCTGGGACTGGTAACTCTTGTCTCAGGCACAGGGGTGGGAGAACTTCCTAGACCCTCATCATAATCTGCAACTTCTGCTCTTTCCAAATTTCACACATTCACCTTGATGAATAGTTAACATTTTTGTTAGTAGGAGCACTCAAGTGTATTTGGAACAATAATTGGTTTAATTGTTATAAAGAAGGCATGTATAGCTATACATGTATACAGGCATGTATAGCATGAGTATGCTGACTTTTGAGGTAATCTCTAATGCTAAGATTCTAGGAAAATGAACTTTGGATGACTCTTATCAAAGGTTAGTGGCAGTTCACCGAAAAGTTTGTAGTAAAATGATTTACTAATTCCAAGATTAGTAATGGAGACAAAAGTTTCAATGTGCGAAGATCCAGTTTCTGTGCCCCAGTGCCGTGGAAACACAAACACAGCAGCAATGAAACTAGCAGGCTTCAGAATAAACATCTTTGAAAATCTCTTATTCACTTTCCTTCTCTGTCCTTTATTGTTTTTAAAGTTATCCTTATGTGCTTCAATACATACAGGTGTTTTCAACTGCCTTTACACACATGCTTGATAAACACAGTTTTATTTATTTGTTTACATTAAGAGATATTTGTGACTACCTCAATATCTCAACACATGCGTGTGTATAAATGGTAAATGGAAATATTAATTTACTATTTACCATCCTTGTGTTTTACATGCTTGCTGGTTTTGACTCTTAATAAGTTACAATCCCCTTTTATTAGATGACATTCTACTTAGCCGCTGTGTTGAATTTCAAAATCTAATGATTTTTTTGTGAATCAATGGTATTTCACTTAGCTTGTAGTCATTAGATTTGTGATTTATTATTTAGTACTGTATTAATTTTCCATTTAAAACCATTTCCTAAAGCAACTTGTCTGAACTGCTGTTTCTGAGATCACAAGATTTATTTGTTGATCAAATCCTGCAGTGAATTTTTCTAGTAGCTGATAGAATGTTACACATAGATAATAGTTGATGAGTACAAAAATTCTTCATTAACTATGTATGACATCAGAGAGACTGATATGCATAAGATATATAAGCTCTTAAAGTTTCACCTATCAAAATAGAAATAATACTTTAGGAGCGAACAAATTTCAGAATTTTCTTTAATGTCGTGACTTACATAGGACTCTTAACCTCAACAAAATCTGTTTTTATGCTAAAATAGCTACCAGATTTGGAATTACAAGAAAACACAAATATGTGCATTCCAAATGAAAGGAGCAGGATGAGTATTCCTAAATGATTGAAGTATCTTTCTAGAAGAACACCATTTGAGAAAAATGGTGCAAATATTAGAAAAATGGATCAGGTAAATCAAATTTCTATATGCTGTTGAATAATGAGCAGTTGGGGTGGCCATTTAATTAGTATGTGGAGCCATACTGAAAGGAGCAATGTGGTTCTTAGATGATTTTCCTGGAGGGGTGAAAATGTGAGGTAGTGAAGTAATGAGATAAGGAGGGTGGCAGTTGTCCTATAGCTGTGGATTGGAGGACTGGGACAGATGGGAGAGAAGATGGAGTTAAGTATAGAATGAAAGGGTGAAAAGTAGAGAGATTGTTTCAGCTGATGTTTCAGATAAGGATACTCTGGTGGCCACATAAGGGTGTCTGGTTTTGTCCAGCAAGGAGGGCATATAAGCAATGCCCAGAATAGGAATGCAGTTGCAAGAAAATACAGCTGGAGAGGAGTTCAGGACTGATTTCTTGCCCACAACTATGTCAGGGAATCTGCCTCTATATTCTGTGCTGACAAGCCCTCCTAATTCCCTTCAGAAAACCTGCCAGACTAAATTTAGTTTTTTCAAGAGCTAAAAATGAATCAGGTTTTTGTCCTGAAACCAGGTATGTGTGTCTGTGTGTGTCTGTGTATATCTGTGTATGTGTCTGTGTGTGTGCATCTCTCTGTCTCTGTCTCTGTGTGTGTTGGTGTTTGTATTTGTGTATGTGTCTGTATCTTTTTGTGAGTTGGTATGTTTGTATCTGTATGTATTTCTGTGTGCACTGGTAACATTTCAAAAGGTTTATTTTTATGCTTACAACTTGAGTTAATATCTAAAATTTAACTCAAAAATATATAATACCTACTAAAAAGGAGATAATGTCCTGCAGGACATATGATAAGACCTACACAGTAGGAAGCCATAACATTCTGGATATGAAGTCGTATAAAAGTGTAGAACTATTGATTTTTCTGACATTAAATCTAAATTCAATAAAATCACATGAATACATTGGGAAGATAATGAATTAATTAAATATTTCCCTTGAAGAATGCAGAGTTTAAGCAAAGCTTCCTGTTATCTTTTAAATTGCAAAAACGTATTTACTCCAACTACAGTTTTGGTATATAGGTTGTTTGGGATTTTAATCTTGATTAAGTATAGGGATAATTCAAGGGCTAAACCATGTGGAAAGTCAGATTAAGGTATTGCATAAGTGTGGGGAGGGGAAGAAGCAGAGGTTAGGGACAAAACAGTTATCCTCGAAAATGTGGGAAGTGAAGCATTTTCACCATTGAGCACACAGAGTAATGCTTGTCAGATTTAATTCTCTTGAAAATTATTTTCTAGAGGATCAAGTCTTATCATTTGTTCTCAGATTACTAGTTTTGTCAAGACATAATTTAATGGAACATGAGCCTGTTTTTTGTTTCTTTGTTTGGTTTTGTTTTTTTAAATGAGCAGTTCAGGCATAAAAAAAAAAGATTTGTTCTATTTGTGAGCTCTCTGTCTGCATGTACACCTCCATGCCAGAAGAAGGCCTCAGAAATCATTACAGATGGTAGTGAAACACCATGTGGTTGCTGAGATTTGAACTCGGGACCTCTGAAAGAGCAACCAGTACTTTTAACTGTGGAGTCATCTCTCCAGGCCCATAGGACTAAATTTTAAATCAAATTTATTCATTTCATATTTTCATTTTGAGTGGTTCAATTCTGAAATGTAGGTTAATACCAAAACAAATTCTTATGTTCTAAGTATAAGAAATCTATGACTCTTTTTTCTTCTCTTTTTTTCTGTGATTTACTAAAATAGGTTTTATTATTATATGAACACTAGAATGATATATATGTACATGGATATAAGATTAAAACTTTATGATTATACACTTAAGTAACTTTGAGAGCCTTATTGTAGAAAATTCCTTATATATATATATATATATATATATATATATATATATATATATATATACACATATATATTTCTGATCTATATACATATATATTTCTGGTTTTAGCCAAAACATGATACATACTATATGTCCTTTTCTTCTGAAACCTGATCTATGATTTCTATCTCTTTTTTAAAATAAAAATTTGAGACTATTTTAATGGATGCTACCTAATAACAACACACATTGCATCCTGAAGTCATGTCATACACATCTTCTCTAAATCAGCATCGTCCTATTTCATTTTTAAAATATAAATTCATACAAAATTTATATACAATGCACATATATCATATATAAATATATTACTGTAAGAAGAAACATGAATGATTAAAAGGAACAAGGAAGAATAATGAGAGATACATTCTAAGATATAGTGACCTCTTCCTCTCTACAGGCAGAGTACTTACTTGAACAGATGCCTCAACTTTACAAAAAATCAGCTGATTTCACACCTTAAAATTGTAAATTATTTTGATGTTTTCCAACCAAGAACACTTGATTTGCTCTTTTAATACCAATAACTAATGTTATCAGAGACTCTGTATAAGAGCAAGTAGGTATTAATACATATGAGAAAGCCAGCTTGGACTAATATGGAAGGCCAATGGTTTTATTATACCTAATTTAATCTCTGAAAGAACATTTCATTATTTAGAGATAATGTGGATTATATTATGATTAAAGAACTTAAAATATTAAGGTTTTATTTCATATACCTAAAGTGTGGATTTAAAAGAGCATTTACAAGTATTAAAAGGTCAAATATTTTAAACATCTGTGATATGTATGAATGCTTTGATATTTCAAGGACCCTAGACACCCGGGGTCTTGTCTTATATAGCAGCTTATGTGCAAAATGGCCTGGCACCTCAGCATTACAATGAGCAAGTGGTTTCATTCTCAATATGTGGTTGCTGTTAGCATCTTGTTCTAGGAAAAATTGGATTAACTGAAATAAGCTAATTTTTTTCCTAAGAAGCATTGCAAGACTTTTCCCATGTCTTAACAGTTTTGATATCTATTTTCACTGGAGGGAAAACATAGAAGTTGGCTGCTTGGCAGTAGCCTGAAAGTGTGGGTTAGCATTACCTGCAGGCTATGGGGTCCTGTTTTCACAGAATTGAAATTTGGATTGTGGAAATCCAAAAACTTTAAAACTGAGGTGGCCTGCCACTAGTAAAAAAAAAAGTGGGGATGTGTTTCATGTTTGCAGAATGGGTATGACTGAAAACATTCTAATAACCATTCTATTGTGACCAGAAAGTCTGAGGGAGGATAAAACTACTATAAATTTTGATTAGCAGGGTAGAGGCATGTTAGTCTAGTAACAATGACATGAAAAAGACAGCAATGCTTTCCAAAGGCCAGAAACATCCACAATTTCCATGTATTGTGTTGGAAGCTTTGATATTCTTACTCCACAATGTGTGTTTTATTCTCTTGAGTGATCACAGGAAGCTTGTATTTGAAAACTTGAGTGGAAATATTTTCATTCCTCCAAGACTGAAGTCAAATATGGAGTTGACCATGTAGATAACCAATGAGTCCTGGTTTTGGCAGTTTGAAACCAGAAAATACAATTACACAGACTGTGTATAAGGTGCAGGTCTGAGAAGTTTACACCGTTCTTCTTGTTCTATATACTAGTATTTTGAAATGTGGTCTTATTGATGATCTATGATTAGAAGATTAAATTAGATGCTTGTAATTTTCTGTGGAGTTTGGGATTTGAGGACACAACATAAGCATCAGCTTTTCAGATGCCTAAACTGAAAGTGAAGAAAAGGAGGCGATAATCTCAAGACCAGGGTCTCTGACGACATACTGGGCTTCCCATCACTTTACTGGGAATAAAATAGATTTATCTATGGTTCTTTTCTGCTTTATTTAATAAATTTAGTGTTTACCATAAGTTTTAATATAAAAATGAAAACCAATCGGCTTTTTTAAGACACACATGTTTCTCAGTTACTGGTTTTAATTGTTGCTATATTGTATTTCCCAACATATTAACCTTAAAGAAGCAGTCATTAAATCACCAATATGTGATATTTTAATTAGCATTTATGACTATGTAAATAGAGTGAAAATAATTTAGCTAAACTTGTATAAAACTGAAAAATAAATATTAATTCAATTTTTATATGTAGTTTTGTCCAATATTAATTTAGTTAAAATAATTATGGCTCATATTGCATGTTATATTAAAGCACTAACTTGCAATGTTTTTAATTGAAATTCTGGGTATCTTTCAATATTTCATAATAACTAATATTTTCTAAGTGTGTAAGTTAAACTTTAGTGGGGAGTCAATATTATTAGATGGAAAATATGTAGCCATATCCTGCTATGTGATATTATTCCTTGATATTATATCCAGAGGAGACTCAAAAATAGCTGAATAATTAGACCTTGGAATTTGAGGGAGGGATCTGGTCATGGAAATGTGAAAAAAAATATACTCAGCCCATATAGTATATCAAATGTTAGACCACTATGTGGATACTACTGAAGTCCAACTTGGTGAACCAATATATTTTATTGGCATCATTTACAGGAGTAGGGGTTAGAGGTTACTTGGAAGAACAGAGGAGACTCAAAAAATAGCTGAATTATCAAAGATCACTCCAGCGTGAATGAGTACTCATGAAATCTGGAACCAGCTTTGAAGGCAGTTTAACAGGTTGAACATCTTTTTCTAGGTAATTTAGTTTCCCAGATCCATAGCTACCTGAGTTTTCACAAAGAAGCCAAAACAGTAGACTAGACAGAAGACAGATTCTTCAACAAATGGTAGCTGGATACATGTAGAAGAATAGAACTAGATCCTTATCTTCAATCTCAACTCAAAATTTATTAAGGGCTTCAGCAGATACAAACCATCGCACAAGGAACTGTCTGTCGATTTTCGCATTGTTGGCCAATGAGGTTCCATAACTCAAGTATTATAGACTATTAACAACAGTCCTAGTTACAATTCATAACTTGGCATTAAGTTTCTGTTGTTAAAGACAACATATATTTGAGCCACGGAGCATGGAGAAATCAAAATAGTCCTTTTGTTGTTGTTGTTTATTTGTTTGTCTTTGTTTTTTTTTAAATTTCATTTTATTGGTTATTTTATTTATTTACATTTCAAATGTAATCCCCATTTCCAGTTTTCCCCTCCACAAGCTTCCTATCCCCTTCTCCCTCCCCTGCCTCTATGAAGGTGCGCCTCAACCTGCCCACTGACTTCTGCCTCAGCGACCTAGTGTTCCCCTATCCTGGGTCATCAAACCTCCACAAGACAAAGGAGTTCTCCACCCAGTAATGCCAGATAAGACAGCCCTCTGCTACATATTCATCTGGAGCCATGGGTTCCCCCTATGTACTCTTTGGTTGGTAGTTTAGTCCCTGAGAGATTTGAGGGGTCTGGTTATTTGATGTTGTTCTTTCTATGAGGTTGCAAACCCCTTCTTTTTCTGGAAGCTTCATCTCTCCTGTCTAGCATTCATTGTGCTGAACAGTGATGTTCACACTATGAAGGAAAAAGGAAATCATCAGTCTCATCCAGTTGTGAACCATGTAAGCAGCAAGAGCAACTGCCTCACAAGACATATACACTGTAACAGTAGTAGCATAAATGTTGTGGTGGTAGTTAACCACTTTTTGATTGTCTCTAAGGCATGTTCAACTTGAAACTGATGAGGAACCAAGAACCTGTGGACTACCTGTGGGTTAGATAGGTCATGAATTCATGGGAGAATACAACACTCTTATTCTGCTAAATTGACATAATATTAAAATAATTTCTAATATATTATTATTGCATGTCCAAATATCAGAATATCTCTCAATTCTCATCACTGAATCATCTTATAACAGATGACAAATAACACAGAGACTCTCAACTGCTCAATTTGCATAGAATTAGAGACTGTGGCATACTCAACCTTAAGTAGGACATGCATATAATTCCAGAAAAGACTCTGGAAGACTCATGGATCATTATGAAAGAAGGAACGTGAAGATTATAAGAGCAGGAGGTGGTAGATAACATCAAGAAATCATTGTTTTCCAGAAAAAAAAACCCCAAAGAACATTTGCATGTCCTCACAGTAACTGTAACAACATTATCAAGACCTGCATGTTCAAACCAGGCAAAATCATAGGATAGATGTGTCTTCCCCTCCCTGCCCTTGAATGGGAATTCCAGACCTGTGTTAGCCATAATCCAGGCTCCCAACCCCCCTTACCTAGGGTGGAGTGCTAGGACCATGGTGAAGTTCATTGATCCTCCAGATTTACAAAATCCTGAATTAAGCAGGTGACCTGACCAGACCTGACCAGACTCCACCTGAATAGTGGAGTCAATGCCTGCTGAGCAGTCAAACCAGTTCACCTGAACAGACCTTGGAATTTGCGGGAGGGATATGGCCTGAAACTTTAAATTCTGAGTCCTCCATTAAACTTTGGGACCTTGATCAGCAGCTGTTGTCTAGGTCTCATTCTTCTCTCACTGCCTTCCCATACCACCCTAGCTTCCCTTCCAAGTAACCTGTTCAATGTAACTGTAAGCAATTACAGATAGAAGCAGAAAAGTGGGCCTAAAATTCCACTAGAAGGGCTATTGGCATTTGGTAGCTACTGAGATTGGGAGAGTCAGTTTGCTTTAATGGTGTGGCCCATGGTGGGTTGACCACACCAAGACTAGTTGGATCTTACACATTGGAATCAATGGGAAAGAAGAAATGGGAGGAGAAAGAGGCTAAGGAGAAGGAGGGGAAGAGGAAGGAAAAGAGGGAGAAGGGAGGAGGTAGAGACTTCTCAAAGTTAGGTGGTGATGGTTCACAGGATGGCTATGGGAGGAGTTGGAAGAGTAGGCTAATATGACCAAAGTACACATTTGAGGTTTGAATATATGGAAAAAAAAGTTGATACATGATAAATGTAAAATTATTTAACAAAAGAAAGCCTTGTCTTTTTTGTGTGTCTAATCACAGCAGTAAATGATATAGAGGACAACATATTGCCAAAACATTTAAAAATTTAAAATAGCTTATACAGAAAAAGTATTAATTATAATAGTTTATGGAAAAATCTATGGACATGGTATAAATTTAATAACACAAAGTAGAGATTTACTATTCATGATTCAGCCAGATAAGCACTAGTGTATATACAAATATGGATGACATCAGTGGACATGCTAAAGTAGAATGGGAAAGCTCATCGTGGTACCCAAACCTAAATTTGCATTTGGGTAACTAAGGAATGCTGAGAAGGGGAGAAATAGTCTTTCCTAGGAAAGAGCTATTCGATTGGTTGTCTAATACCAAGTGGTCAGCCCTAAGATCATATACAAAGAGGTAGTACTATACAGATTGAGCAGCTTGTATTTACATATACATATATGTGTAACAACAATAAAAAAAGATCTTGGTGGGAAAGAGGTGTGATTATTACATGCTTCTTGAAAGTAAAGCACTTATTTAAAGTCATTTGAAAGTTAGATTCTCTTTACAAAGAATTGACTTTATTTTAGAACCACTGGACTATGTGTGCACAGTTCATAACGGAGAAATGGATAGTTAAGTGATAGTAACTGTCAGAGAAATTACTAGTACTGAAAAATAAGCAGCATAAAAGTACAGAAACCTAATTTTGCACTGGAAAGGTTCCTTAGAAGCTATTCACTCCTAATCAATTTCAAGTTTATACTGAATAGAATAATAAGCACCATTAGAATAATTCACAATTCACTGAGAATAATAAACCACTTAGAATAACAAGACTAAAATAATAGGCCAGTGTTCAAACCGTAGAAAAGTACTGGGTGTAAGATAGGAAGATTCTTAAAGAAGTTGAGCTTCTTGCTAATGAGAGCTCCGGAAATTCTGCAATGAGTGGAGTTGTGCATTGACTAAAAACATCCCACATCTGCATTCTGCTTGGTATTGTGTATCCACTCATACAAATGTGTTGGAGTGGGTAGGGAAGGGGCAGAGAGAGGTGGAGAAAGAAAGGGTAGGAAGAATATTTTTAGTTATTAATCTTTATAAATCTATTTTATTTATCTACTATTTTACCATTTGCTTCTCCTGTTCTTTTAATTTAGGGCAAGACTGATTGTTAATCTCATTTCCCAAAAGTCTTTGCATTATTCCTGGCTTAGTTCAATTGCAATAATGTTAAAGATTTACTTGATCTCTGGATGCAACTTTGGCACCTTAGGTAAGGAGGTTTTTTGTAGACTTGATTAATTAATGAGTAGCAATATCTGCACATTTTAACCTAAAATACTGCATTTATACTTCAAGATAAACCTTTAGATGTTTTAAATTAAGAAATATTTCTCATACTGAAAGCCATTTCATTTCAAGGGCTTGCAAGATGGCTCTGTGGGTGAACCTGAACCTGAGGTTTAAAAACTGAGGTTTATGTCTGAACCTTATGGCCAGGAGTTCAATACTCAGGATCCACATGGCATAAAGAAAAATCTATCTCCTATAAGTTGTTTGTCTTCCACATGCACACCTCGGCAACTGCATCTATTTGTGTTTTATTGGAGGCTTTTATCCACCTATTTTTGACTCCTTGAAATTTAATTCTTAAATGTACTAGGAAAAACATGTTTCCAGTGATGCCGTAGCTGGAATTTAGATTCTAAAGAGCATCTGTGATAAATCACTTGTGATAGGGATGGAGATGTGTTGATGAGATGTGCAATTATATCAAAGAAAAAGGGCACCATGGGATGCATGCATCATATATGATCAAATAAATAGAAGCAGTTATGCTTTTATTCAAAGTATACAAACCTCTGATTTGTTCTCTACTGAGTAGAGTATGTTTTTGTTAACTTAAATGGCCTGTGTTCTCATAAAGCTCTGGTCATAACCAATCTGAAAATAATATTTCTGACTTTGTGTTCTCATTGTCTGAATCTTATTTGACTAAATACATCAGTCTTAGCATGATAAAACATGACGGGTTAATTTTATGCTTATTGCTTTTAGATCCCTAATTGGTGACATTCTTCTGTGTGTATTCATGTATTTGTATGTATGCATAAGGTGTGTGTATGTGTGAATTTATATTTGTGTGTGCATATGTATATAGAGCCCCGAAAACAGCCATGTCCTCCGTTACTTTCACTATAGTTCTTGCTACAGGTCTCTGTCTGACCTGGAGTTTAAGTAAACTAGAATGACTAACTTCAGAGATTATTGCGCCTTTGACTCCTTAGTACTGAAAATGACAAGGCCTGGGAACCAGGTAAGTTTTTCAGTGTGGGTTCTGGAGAATTAACTCAGGTCCTCAAGGTTGCAAGACATTTGGGGTGACCTTCATCAAATTGAAGTGTGCTCCTGTATTTTCAATTGTTAATTCTGCACTGCAGAGAGCTAAGTGCTGGCAGGATTTTGGTATTGTCATTTCTATGGTCCATCAGTAGGTTTTCTATTTATTTTGTCCTTTTATGGCTGCCCAAAAGATGAAGGTCAGGCAGCCCTCAATGCTTTAAGGAACCAGACAGATGGATCAGGCATTGTCTTACTGCTGATTGGTTACAATAAATATCTTACAGTTAGTGATGGGGCAGGAAGCATGGAGGTGGAACTTTTAGGAATGGAGATTATAGAAGGGATGCAAGCAGAGGTGGAAGAATAGAGGAAAACACTGAAGGAAGCAGAAGGAAAAGAACGGAGCTGTAAACAAGTAGTAAGAACCATGTGGGGTGACTGGATAGTTGGAAGGTTAGAATAAGTTAATAGATAGCCAAGAGATTGCCCCAAAATTAGGGCCTCAACTTTAAACTATATAGAAATGTCATGCCTTATTTTAACCACAAATGGGTTTAAACAAGCCCTGCAATACAAGACAAATAACTAAACAATAGAAACACCTCACCCAAACTTGGAATTCGTAAGTAGTGCTTTCCATTGTAACTTGCTAATACAGGGATAAGTTCAATCTTTCTGAGATATAAAATTGACTGTAAAAAATTCAGCTGGATATAGACAGATCTGTGAGAATGGGACAAAAAGAAAATACATCTTATAAAGATAAATTATATTTTAGAAATACGAAAAATATAATCCTATATTCAGTTAAGAATGACTAAGATGCGTTTGTGGTCTACAGTGGTAACTGCGATGCCTACAACCGAGAATGGTCTAATGTGTCAAGGTGAAAACTTCAATAAAGAATATATAAACAATTTTACAAAATTATTAAGAATCCAAAATGAAGACATTTTTGTTAGTTATTTTTATAATCTACTCTAATTTACAAAACATTAAAAATAATATTGGTACACACCACCTGATTTTTATATTTAATTAATTCATAAAATTCTTCTATAAGGTCCTGTACTGAGTCCTGCTTTTCAGTGCAGTAAGCAAGCCAGTATCAGCCATGAGTAGCAGAGACCTGTGCTCTTAAGGCCCGCAGATGCACATGACCAGAAGAATTGACTTGGTTTTCTAGGAATAGAGAAGAGTTTCTGACGAAGTCTTATATGCTTTAATCCCTTAGAACTGATGTAACTTTCTATTTCTTATTTATCTATGTTGGTTTTTATAGGACAGTGAACATTTAGTAATTCTTAATCTCTTTATACATTTCTTAAAGTCCCAAGTAAAATGAAAGCCACGAGTGTTCAAGACTTCAACCCAATAAATGTAGGGCCAGAGCAGCCTTTACAATCTAGATTCTTGGCTTGAGTTTATAAATCAGATTTTCAGTACCTCTCAGTGAATAGCCCCTCGATGAGGTTTATTCCCATCTGAAAGAGCTACAGCTTGCTGATTTCTTTTTGCTTGCAAACATGTCTGTACAGATTTTTGTATAAAAAGAGAGATGTTGCTTTTCTTGCCCTTGCTCCCTAGGAGGATTGCTAAATGATAGAGCATTCTATTCTTCTCTTCCAGAGTTAATTGTATTTTAATGAGGAATACACCATGTTGTTCTCAACAACAGGCAAACACTCCTTCATGACTTCACAGAAAGAGCAGAAGAAGCTAAGAAGGAAGCTGCAGCACTTTATTACCCAGCCTTCTCCATACTCCATTGTCAATCAATCATACCACAAAAGGAGAATACTCAAATTGTTTGCAAATGAGCCACAATTACTGGAAGAGGTACGAACTAAGCCATGATGATGCTGATTATGTGACTTTGACCCTAGCTTGAATCACAAGCATCACTAGAGTAACAGAAGTGTGCTAGCCTAAGAGCCATGATGATGCTGATTATGTGACTTTGACACTAGCTTGAATCACAAGCACTACTAGAGTAACAGAAGTGTGCTAGCCTAAGAGGAGGTTTCAGTAGCCCATGACTTCACAGGGACAAAGGAAACTATCACATCACCTCAGGAATTAATGATTATAATGGAGGAAACTCGAGGGCAAGTTTCTCTTCCTAGCAAAGATGATTAGTCAAAGAATCAAATGAGGCATTTTATAAAATATATGGGCAAGTGGAAACAAGGATGTTGAGCTGGTGACACACTATTCTTCAGTTACAAAGAGCCCAGTCAGAGTGGAGTCGTGGAGGAGAGGGTGTCTGGTAGGAATGGTAGCCCTGAAGGGGGGCAGCTGTTAAGTACATTAGTAGACCATGCAAGAGGAACTGCAGTGGGCACGTGGGCTTCCTGGAGAAGGCCTACCATTCTACACAGGTGCAATAGATGTACCTTGAAGAGGCACAACCCCAGAAGGTTTGTTCCTGGATTACATCTGCTCTCACCAGGCCCTCCCCTTCTCTGAGGCCTCAAGTCTCTACAATTAGGCTCACCTTCTACCACTGAGGCCAAACTAGGCATAGATGGCCTCTGTATAGATATGCCAGGAGCCTCAGACAAGCTCAAGTATGCTGCCTGATTGGTGGCTGAGGCCCTGGGAGCCTCCTGGCATCCAGATTGGTTGAGATTCCCAGTCTTCCTATGGGGTCATCTTCCCCTTCAATTTCTTCAATCCTTGTCTACCAATCCTAATTCAACCATAGGGGATCACCTACCTCAGTCCAGTGGTTGGGTATATGTATCTGAGTCGGTCTTGGTAGTTGCTGGTAGGGCCTCTCAGAGGACAGCCATGCTAGGCTGTGTAAGTACATCATGCCATCAGTAATAGTGTCAGGCCTTGGTTCCCCCCCGCCCCCTCCATAAAATGGATCCTAAGTTGGGCAGGTCACTGGACTGCCTTTACTTAAGTCTCTTCTCCATTTTTGTCCCTGTAGTTCTTTTAGACAGGAACAATTTCTGGGTCAGAAATGTTGACTGTTAGTTAGTAACTCAGTCCCTCCACTTGAGACCCTGTTTATCTACTGGAGGTGGACTCTTTGAGTTCCCTATCCCCATTGTTGGGCATTTAGGCTAAGATCATCCCCACTTAGTCCTAAGAGTCTCACCTATAGGGCATTCTACAGGGTTCTCCCACCTCACACCATATGAGGCTACATATTTCCATTCATTTTCCCAGAACTCTAGGCGTTTCTCCTGTCTCTGACCCTCATACCTGACCCTGTTCCCCTTTTGTCTTCCCACTGTCCCTCTCCCACTCAGGTTTCTCTCTCCCTCTGCCTTCCATGATTATTTTCTTCCCCCTTCTAAGTGGGATTGAAGCATCCTCACTTGGGGCTTTCTGCTTGTTATACTTATTATGGTCTGTGGGTTATATCTTAGGTATTCTGCAATTTTTGACTAATATCCACTTAGCAGTGAGTATCTAACATGAATGTACCTTTGGGTCTGGGTTACCTCACTCAGGATGATATTTTCTAGTTCCATCCGTTTGCCTGAAAAATTAATGATGTCCTCATTTTTAATAGCTGAATAGTATTCTATTGTGAAATTGAACCACATTTTCTGTATCCATTCTTTGGTTGAGGGACATCTGGGTTGTTTCCAGTACCTGGGTATTACAAATAAGGCTACTATGAACAAAATGGAGCAACTGTCCCTGTGGTGTGGCGTGGCACCTTTTGGGAATATGCCCAAGAGTGGTATATCTGGGTCTTCAGGTAGAACTATTGCCAATTTTCTGAGGAACCGCCAAATTGATATCCAGACTGATTGTACAAGTTTGACATTTTACCAGCAGTGGAGGAGTGTTTCTCTTTCTCCATTTCCTCACCAGCATGTGCTGTCACTTGAGTTTTAGATCTTAGACACTCTGATTGGTATAAAGTGGAATCTCAAGATTGTTTTGATTTGCATTTCTCTGATTACTAAGGAATTTGAACATTTCTTTAAGTATGTTGGTTTCTGCGCTCAAAAGTCCTGTCTGCTCTCCTTGCTCACTCGCGCGCGCGCCTCGCACACCGCGGGGATGCGGTGGAGCCGTGAGCCGCAATGAGACACGCCAGGCCAAATAGTTCCAAGTGGGGCTTTATTTAAGATAGGGAAGGGGTAGCGGGCTGGAAGGAAGGAGAGAAAGAGGGAAGAGGGAAGAGAAAAGAGAGAGAAAGAGGAAGAAGCGCTGCCCGGTTATATACCGGTGGTGATGTAATTACAGGTAAAGGTAGGCTATGGAATTCCGGGTAAATGGCAGCTGTTGCCTTGGCAACAGACCTATACACTGTCTTAATGTCGCTTGTATGGCATCACAAGCTTTGCAGGCCCCGGGTACCTACAAAGTACTTCTTGGCTATTCAAATTTCTTCGGCTGTGAATACTCTGTTTAGCTCTATGCTCCATTTTTAAATTGGGTTATTTGGTTTTTTTGGAGGTTAACTTCTTGAGTTCTTTATATATTTTGAATATTAGCCCTCCATAAGATGTAGGATTAGTGAAGATGTTTTTTTTTTCTTCCTAATCTGTAGGTTGCCCATTTTCAGTTTCATGAGATCTTGCTTATCGATTGTTGACCTTAGAGTCACTGGTCTGTTCAGGAAATGTCCCCTTGTACCAGTGAGCTCAAGGCACTTTCATGTTTTCTCTTCTGTTAGATTCAGAGAATCTGGTTTTGTGTTGATGTCCTTGATTCAATTGGACATGAGCTTTGTACAAGGTAATAAATATGGACCTATTTTCATTCTTCTTCACATACTATCAGCAGACCAGCATCATTTATTGAAGATATTTTCTTTATTCCACTGAATGATTTTTGCTTATTTGTTAAAGGTCAAATGTCTGCAGGTACATGGGTTTAATTCTGGGTCTTTGATTCTATTCCATTGATTGACCTATCTGTCTCTGATCCAACACCATAAAGTCTTTATCACTATTACTCTGTAGCACAGCTTGAGGTCAGTGATTCCCCTAGAAGATCTTTTACTGTTGATAATTTTTTGGCTATCCTAATTTTTTCCATATGAAGTTGAAAATTGCCCTTTCCATGTCTGTGAGGAATTGTATTGGAATTTTGATGAAGATTGCATTGAATCTATAGATTGCTTTTGGTAAGATGGCCATTTTCACTATGTTATTCTTATCAGTCCATGAGCATGGGAGACTTTATCTTTCCATCTTCTGAAGCCTTCTTTAATTTCTTCAGGAATTTAAAGTTCTTTTCATACAGCTCTTTTACTTGCATGGTAAGAGTTACACCAAGATATTTTATACTATTTATGGCTATTGTGAAAGGCGTTATTTCCCTAATTTCTTTCTCAGCCTGTTTATCATTTGTATAAAGATAGGGTACTTACTTATTTGAGTTAATTTTATGTCCAACCACTTTGTTGAATTTTTTTTTATCAGCTGTATAATTTCTCTGGTGGAATTTTTGGGGACATTTATGTATATTATCATATCACCTATAAATAGTGATATTTTGTCTTCCTCCTTTTCAATTTTTTATCTTCTTGTTCTTTCTTTGTTGTTAATTGCTCTAGTATGAACTTCAAGTACTATATCAAATAGATAGGGGGAGAGTGGGCAAAGTTGTCTTATCCCTGATTTTAGTGGGATTGCCTCTAGTTATCTCCATTTAGTTTGATGCTAGCTGTTGGTTTGCCATGTATTACTTTTATAATATTTAGGTAAGTACCATGAATTCCTGAACTCTCCAAGACTTTTAAAATTTCCTCTCTGGAAACTCCCTATCTCATACCCCACTGCTTCTGTGAGGGTGTTCCTCCAACTAGCCACCCACCCCCTCCTCCCTGCATTGGCATTCCTCTACCCTGATGCATCAAGCCTTCACAGGACCTAGGGCCTCTCCTCCTATTGATGCCCAACAAGGCCATCCTCTGTAACATATGCAGTTGGAGCCATGGGTCTATCCATGTGTACCCTTTGGTTTATAGTTTAGTCCCTGGGAGCTCTGGGGGGTCTGGCTGGTTGATATTGTTGTTAGGGGTGTTGTATTTTGTTGAAGGCTTTCTCAGATTCTAATGGAATTCTCATTTTTCCTTTAGTTTATTTATCAAATATATTATGTTGATGATTTTCATATATTGTGCCATCCCTCTACTCATGGGATGAAGACTGCTTGATCCTGGTGAATGACGGTTTTAATGTGTTTTTGGATTCAGTTTGTGAGAATTTTATTTAGTATTTTTGCATTGTTATTTATAAGTGAAATTGGCGTGAAGTTCTCTTTCTTTTTTGGGTTTTTGTATGGTTTAAGTATCAAAATAACTGTGGCTTCATAGAATGAATTAGGTAGTGTTCCTTCTGTTTCTATTTTGTGCAATAGTTTGAGGAGTATTAATATTAGTTCTTCTTTGAAGCTGGCATAATTTTAAAGCATCTAGTCCATTGGTTTGGAGGTTTTTAATGTTTATTTCTATTTCCTTAGGGCTATGGCACTGTTTAGATAGTTTATCTGATCTTGATCCAACTTTAATAAAAGTTCTTAAGAAAAAACAATTTCATCTCGATTTTCCAGTTTTGTTTAGTATAGGCTCTTGTAGTATAATCTTTGATTTTTTGATTTTTTTCAGTTTCTGTTGTTATGTCTCCCTTTTCATTTCTGATTTTGTCAATTTAATGACAGTACTCTTTAGTTTGGCTAAAGGTTAACCTGTCTTGTTGATTTCCTCAAACAACTAGCTCTTGGTTTTGTTGATTCTTTGTATAATTCTCTTTGTTTCTAACTGGTTGATTTCAGCCCCTTGTTTGAGTATTTCCTGCTGTCTACTCCTATTGGGTATGTTTACTTCTTTCAGTTCTAGAGCTTTCAGGTGTCCTTGTATAGACGCCTCAATCTAGCAGGAGTAGATTGTATATGATCTGATTATATGGTTAATTTTGGTGAAAGTTCAATAAGAAAAAAGTAGGTATCTTTCTTTGGTTATCCATTTGGTTCATAACTTCTATTAATTTCAATGTGTCTGTTTAGTTTCTGTTTCAATTACCTGTCCATTGCTAAGAGTGGGGTCTTGAAGTCTCCTACTATTAATGTGTAAATTTCACTGTGTGTTTTGAGCTTTATTTTTAGTTTTGACCTTTTCATTGTGTCATGAATTTCCAGGATATTTTGGGTTAGGTTTTTTTTTTTTTATATACTTTGTTATTTTCTTTGACTGATGTGTCAATAACTTCTATGGTATCTTCTATGCCTGAGATTCTTTCTTCTATCTCTTGTATTTGTGATGCTTGCATCTGTAGCTCCTGATCCCTTTCCTAAGTTGTCCAATTCCAGGGTTGCCTCCATTTTTGTTTTCTTTGTTGTTTTTATTTTCATTTTTAGGTTTTAGACTATTTTGTTCAATTCCTTTACCTGCTAGATTGTATTTTCCTGTATTTCTTTAAGCGATTTATTTGGTTCGTCTTTACGAGCTTTTCTCTGTTTGCCTGTGTTATCCTGTATTTCTTCTTTCTTTTTTTGTTTTTTTTTTGTTTTTTTTTGTTTGTTTTTGTTTTTGTTTTTTTCGAGACAGAGTTTTTCTGTGTAGCCCTGGATGTCCTGGAACTCACTCTGTAGACCAGGCTGGCCTTGAACTCAGAAATCCCCCTGCCTCTGCCACCCAAGTGCTGGAACTAAAGGCGTGAGCCACCACCACCTGGCTATCCTGTATTTTTTTTTAAGGGAGTTATGTATATTCTCCTTAAAGACCTCTATCATCTTGATGAGATTGGATTTTAGGTCATTACATTGCTTTTCAGGTTTGTTATGGTTATCCAGGGTTTGTTGTGGTTGGAAAACTGGGTTTTGAGGGTACTGAATTGCATTGGGTTCTGTTGCTATTTTCTTGTTCTTGCCTCTCACCATCTGGTTATCTCTGGTGTCAACTGGCCTGGGTATCTCTCTGACTGGAGCAGGCCTCTTTGTAGCAGTTCAAATTCTGTAATATGGGTTAGAGCCAGTGTCCTGGGAAGCCAGCATTGCTGTCTCTAGTTAGGGGGGCCTCCTGTGTCCCTGGTTAGGGCAGAATTCCTGTGTTCCTGGCCAGGATGAACCTCCTGGGAGACAGGTGGGATCCGGGTTCTAGGGGCAGGATCTTCTCAAGTTGCAGATAAAGGTGCAAGCCAGTAGGTCTGTGCCCCTCATTAAGGCAGAACTCATGTGTCCCTGGTTATTGCAGATCTCCTGGGAGGCTGGAGGGCTGTGGGATGTAGGAGGATATCAGCATACTGACTTGGCCAAGGTGGAGAAGCAGACCAGAAGGAAGGTAGAGCTTGGCAGGGCAGGCAGGTCACTCATCAGCTGGGCTCCGTGAGTGTCTCAGCTGGTTTGGTACTTGGGGGAGATTCTTACCTTTGTCCCTGGCTACTGCAGACCTTCTGGGAGGTAGACAGACTACAGCCTGTGAGAGAGTATCAGGCTCTCTGATCTGGCCTGGGTGGAAAAGCAGACCAGAAGCTGCTTAAACTTTGTTAATGTATGACAAAAAATTATTGCTTGGTGTTAAGATGAATTTGGGGGAAATAAAGACAGATGGGAAATTTTCAGTTAGATGTGAGTTTCAAAAGAAGAATATATAATCAGTAATCATGGTGCAATTTCCCTTTTATCATTTTAATCTGTTTTGAAGAATATGTTTTTGTGGTCATTGCTTTTGGAGAATACATAACTTGTGGCTATGAAGTGATCTTTGTTCTTAAGTAAAGAATTTGTTTTAGATGGTATTAAAGTCTAAAAGAACAAAAGTTTTTGGAGGCTTTCTTCATCCATCAAGTGTGTCCGTGTGCGTGCGTGCGTGCGTGCGTGCATGTGTGTGTATGTGTCTGTGTGTGTGTGTGTGTGTGTGTTTCCCCTTTTTGCCTGTCCCAGAGAACTATGTTTGCTCCCTCAGAGAAAGGCCAGCTAAGAGACTAACAGTGGCTTCAGACATCATGATCTTTGGCATTGTGCTGAAGCCGGGAAGAAATGTTCAGGCTTTTTTCCTCACACTCTCATATCTATAGATGTCTGTATATGTTTTTTTTTTGTGTGTGTGTGTGTGTGTGTGTGTGTGTGTATAAGAAAGCTCAGTTGACAAGACAGACAACAAAGAGTTTATCTTGTCACAAAGTACGTGACTAGCACAGAAAGGTGTGGTCAATTAGAGATATACTGTGTGATAGTTTAGATGTGAGCTTGATTAGGCAGTAGAGTGCTCAGGTACTCGGTTAAATTTTTTTCTAAGTGTGTATGGGGTGATGTTTCAGAAACAAATTAGTGTTTGAAACACTAAAATAAGATAAATAATTCTAATTTTGTTCTACAATGCGGATTGGCATTAAGCAATGTTTTGAAGATCTTATGTTTTTTTCCTCATTGCCTTTCCTTTGTCTCTGTCTTCAGATAAAACTGATACAGGATAGCAAAACAGAAATATCCCTTGAATATTGTAATGGTTGATTAGAAAAAGGCAGAGCAGAGCAAGACTGACTGACCAAAGCTAACTTAGTAGATACAGATTTTTGTCTACCTTTATATGAAAGGACTCATGATCTATTTTTACAATTTATTATGTGAATGTTAAAGTATCTGAATAATCTAAGGGTAACATTACTTCTCTCTCTCTCTCTCTCTCTCTCTCTCTCTCTCTCTCTCTCTCTCTCTCTCTCTTTCTTTCTTTTCCATATTCTTTGGTTACATTCCAAATGATTTCCCCTTACCCGATAAGTTCCATAAGCCCTCTTCCCTCCACCCATTCTCCAATTAACCCTCCCAATTCTCTGTCCTGGCAATCCCCTACAATGCTGCATCAAGCCTTTTCAGGACCAGGGCCCTCTCCTTCCTTCTTCTTGGGAATCATTTGATATGTTAATTGTGTCTTGGGTATTCAGAACTTCTGGGTTAATATCCACTTATCAGTGACTGCATTTCATGTGTGTTCTTTTGTGATTGGGTTACCTCACTTAGGATGACATTTTCTAGATGAAACCATTTGCCTAAGAATGTCATGAATTCATTGTTTTTAATTGCTGAGTAGAATTCCATTGTGTATATGTAAGAAAGAATATATACCACATTTTCTGTATCCATTCCTCCATTGAGGGACATCTGGGTTCTTTCCAGCTTCTGGCTGTTATAAATAAGGCTGCTATGAACATAGTGGAGCATGTGTCCTTATTGCATGCGGGGAATCCTCTGGGTATATGCCCAAGAGTGGTATAACGGGGTCCTCTTGAAGTGTCATGCCCAGTTTTCAGAGGAACTGCCAGACTGATTTCCAGAGTGGTTGTATCAGCTTGCAATCCCACCAGCAGTGGAGGAGTGTTCCTCTTTCTCCACATCCTCTCCAACACCTGCTGTCTCCTGAGTTTTTTTTTTTTTAATTCGATATATTTTTTATTTACATTTCAAATGATTTCCCCTTTTCTAGCCCCCCACTCCCCGAAAGTCACATAAGTCCCGTTCTCTCCCCCTGTCCTCCCACCTACCCCTTCCCACTTCCCTGTTCTGGTTTTGCCGAATACTGCTTCACTGAGTCTTTACAGAACAAGGGGCCACTCTTCCTTTCTTCTTGTACCTCATTTGATGTGTGGATTATGTTCTGGGTATTCCAGTTTTCTAGGTTAATATCCACTTATTAGTGAGTGCATACCATGATTCACCTTTTGAGTCAGGGTTACCTCACTTAGTATGATGTTCTCTAGCTCCATCCATTTGCCTAAAATTTCATGAATTCATTGTTTCTAATGGCTGAATAGTACTCGATTGTATATATATACTACATTTTTTGCATCCACTCTTCTGTTGAGGGATACCTGGGTTCTTTCCAGCATCTGGCAATTATAAATAGTGCTGCTATGAACATAGTAGAGCATGTATCCTTATTACATGGTGGGGAATCCTCTGGGTATATGCCCAGGAGTGGTATAGCAGGATCTTCTGGAAGTGAGGTGCCCAGTTTTCTGAGGAACCACCAGACTGATTTCCAGAGTGGTTGTACCAATTTGCAACCCCACCAGCAGTGGAGGAGTGTTCCTCTTTCTCCACACCCTCTCCAACACCTGCTGTCTCCAGAATTTTTAATCTTAGCCATTCTGACTGGTGTAAGGTGAAATCTCAGGGTTGTTTTGATTTGCATTTCCCTAATGACTAATGAAGTTGAGCATTTTTTAAGATGCTTCTCAGCCATCCGAAGTTCTTCAGGTGAGAATTCTTTGTTTAACTCTGTACCCCATTTTTTAATAGGGTTGTTTGGTTTTCTGGAGTCTAACTTCTTGAGTTCTTTATATATATATTGGATATTAGCCCTCTATCTGATGTAGGACTGGTGAAGATCTTTTCCCAATTTGTTGGTTGCCGATTTGTCCTCTTGATGGTGTCCTTTGCCTTACAGAAACTTTGTAATTTTATGAGGTCCAATTTGCCAATTCTTGCTCTTAGAGCATACGCTATTGGTGTTCTCTTCAGAAACTTTCTCCCTGTACCGATGTCCTCAAGGGTCTTCCCCAGTTTCTTTTCTATTAGCTTCAGAGTGTCTGACTTTATGTGGAGGTCCTTGATCCATTTGGATTTGAGCTTAATATAAGGAGACAAGGATGGATCAATTCGCATTCTTCTGCATGCTGACCTCCAGTTGAACCAGCACCATTTGTTGAAAAGGCTATCTTTTTTCCATTGGATGTTTTCAGCCTCTTTGTCGAGGATCAAGTGGCCATAGGTGTGTGGGTTCATTTCTGGATCTTCAATCCTGTTCCATTGATCCTCCTGCCTGTCACTGTACCAATACCATGCAGTTTTTAACACTATTGCTCTGTAGTATTGCTTGAGGTCAGGGATACTGATTCCCCCAGACTTTCTTTTGTTGCTGAGAATAGTTTTAGCTATCCTGGGTTTTTTGTTATTCCAGATGAATTTGATAATTGCCCTTTCTAACTCTGTGAAGAATTGAGTTGGGATTTTGATGGGTATTGCATTGAATCTTTATATTGCTTTTGGCAAAATGGCCATTTAACTATATTGATTCTACCGATCCATGAGCATGGGAGGTTTTCCCATTTTTTGAGGTCTTCTTCCATTTCCTTCTTCAGAGTCTTGAAGTTCTTGTCATACAGATCTTTCACATGTTTGGTAAGAGTCACCCCAAGATACTTTATACTGTTTGTGGCTATTGTGAAGGGGGTCATTTCCCTAATTTCTTTCTCAGCCTGCTTATCCTTTGAGTATAGGAAGGCCACTGATTTGCTTGAGTTGATTTTATAACCTGCCACTTTGCTGAAGTTGTTTATCAGCTGTAGGAGTTCTCTAGTGGAGTTTTTTGGGTCACTTAGGTAGACTATCATGTCTCCTGAGTTTTTAATCTTAGCCATTCTAACTGGTGTGAGGTGAAATCTCAGGGTTGTTTTGATTTGTATTTCCCTAATGACTAATGATGTTGAACATTTCTTAAGGTGCTTCTGAGCCATTCAATGTTCTTCAGGTGAAAATTCTTTGTTTATCTCTTTATCCCATTTTTTTGTTTTGTTTTTGTTTTTTTTTTTAATTCGACATAATTTATTTACATTTCAAATGATTTCCCCTTTTCCAGCCCCCCACTCCCCGAAAGTCCCGTAAGCCCCCTTCTCTTCCCCTGTCCTCCCACCCACCCCTTCCCACTTCCCCGTTCTGGTTTTGCTGAATACTGTTTCACTGAGTCTTTCCAGAACCAGGGGCCACTCCTCCCTTCTTCTTGTACCTCATTTGATGTGTGGATTATGTTTTGGGCATTCCAGTCTTCTAGGTTAATATCCACTTATTAGTGAGTGCATACCATGATTCACCTTTTGAGTCTGGGTTACCTCACTTAGTATGATATTCTCTAGCTCCATCCATTTGCCTAAGAATTTCATGAATTCATTGTTTCTAATGGCTGAATAGTACTCCATTGTGTATATATACCACATTTTTTGCATCCACTCTTCTGTTGAGGGATACCTGGGTTCTTTCCAGCATCTGGCAATTATAAATAGGGCTGCTATGAACATAGTAGAACATGTATCCTTATTACATGGTGGGGAGTCTTCTGGGTATATGCCCAGGAGTGGTATAGCAGGATCTTCTGGAGGTCAGCATGCAGAAGAATGCGAATTGATCCATCCTTGTCTCTTTGTACTAAGCTCAAATCCAAATGGATCAAGGACCTCCACATAAAGCCAGACACTCTGAAGCTAATAGAATAGAAACTGGGGAAGACCCTTGAGGACATCGGTACAGGGAGAAAGTTTCTGAAGAGAACACCAATAGCGTATGCTCTAAGAGCAAGAATTGACAAATGGGACCTCATAAAATTACAAAGTTTCTGTAAGGCAAAGGACACCATCAAGAGGACAAATCGGCAACCAACAAATTGGGAAAAGATCTTTACCCCATTTTTAATAGGGTTATTTGTTTCTCTGGGGTCTAACTTCTAGAGTTCTTTGTATATATTGGATATTAGTCCTCTGTTGGATGTAGGGTTGGTGAAGATTTTTTTCCCAATTTGTTGGTTGCTGTTTGTTCCTTTTGACAGTGTCCTTTGCCTTACAGAAACTTTGTAATTTTATGAGATCCGATTTGTCAGTTCTTGATCTTAGAACATAAGCTATTGGTGTTCTGTTCAGGACCTTTTCTCAAGGGTCTTACTCAGTTTCTTGTGTGTCTGGTTTTATGAGGAGGTCATTGATTTACTTGGAGTTGAGTTTAGTACAAAGGGATAGGAATGGATCAATTTGAAATCTTCTGCATGCTGACTTCCAGTTGAAACAACACCATTTATTGAAAAGGCTATCTTTTTTCCACTGGATGTTTTCAGCTACTTTGTCAAAGATCAAGTAACCATAGGTATGTTGGTTAATTTTTTGGGTCTTCTTTACTATTCCATTGATCTACCTGCCTGTCACTGTACCAATTCAATGCACTTTTTAACACTATTGGTCTGTAGTATTTCTTGAGGTCCAGGATACTGATTCCCCAGAAGTTCTTTTACTGTTGAGAGTAGTTTCAGCTATCTTTTTTTTTTTTGTTATTCCAGATAAATTTGAGAATTGCTCTTTCTAACTCTATGAAAAACTGAGTTGGGATTTTGATGGGGATTGCATTGAATCTGTAGATTGCTTTTGGCTAGATGGCCATTTTTACTATATTAATCTTGCCAATCCACAAGCATGAAAGATTTTTTTCCATTTTCTGAGGTCTTCTTTGATTTCCTTCTTCAGAGACCTGAAGTTCTGGTCTTATAGGTCTTTAACTTGTTTGGTTAGAGTCACCGGAAGATACTTTATGCTATTTGTTGCTATTGTGAAGGGTATTATTTCCCTAATTTTTTTCTCAGCCTGTTTATCCTTTGAGTATAGGAAGGCTACTGATTTGCTTGAGTTGATTTTATAACCAGTCATTTTGCTAAAGTTGTTTATCAGCTGTAGGAGTTCTCTGGTGGAATTTTTGGTCATATAAGTATACTATTATATCATCTACAAATAGTGATAGTTTGACTTTTTCCTTTCCAATTTGTATCCCTTTGACCTCCTTATGTTGTCTAGTTGCTCTACCTTCAAGTACTATATTGAAAATACATGGAGAGAGAGGGCAGCCCTGTCTAGTCCCTGATTTTAGTGGGATTGCTTCAAGTTTCTCTCCATTTAGTTTGATGTTGGCTACTGTTTTGCTGTATATTGCTTTTACTATGTTTAGGTATGGGCCTTGAATTCCTGTTCTTTCCAAGACTTTTAGCATGGAAGGATGCTAAATTTTTTCAAATGTTTTTTCAGCATCTAATGAAATGACCATGAGGGTTTTTTCTTTGAGTTTGTTTATGAAGTGGATTGCATTGATGGATTTCCGTATATTGAACCATCCCTGCATCCCTTGTATGACTCCTACTTGATCATGGTGAATGATTGTTTTGATGTGTTCCTGGATTCAGTTGACAAGAATTTTATTGAGTATTTTTGTATCAATATTCATAAGGGAAATTGGCCTGAAGTTCTCTTTCTTTGTTGGATCTTTGTGTGGTTTTGGTATCAGTGTAATTGTGGCTTCATAGAATGAGTTGGGTAGTGTTCCTTCTGTTTCTATATTGTGGAATAATTTGACGAGTATTGGTGTTAGGTTTTCTTTGAAGGTCTGATAGAATTCTGCACTAAGAGCATATGCTATTGGTGGTCTGCTCAGGAATTGACAAATGGGATCTCATAAAATTACAAAGTTTCTGTAAGACAAAGGACAGCATCAAAAGGACAAATCGGCAACCAACAAATTGGAAAAAGATCTTCACCAACCCTACATCTGACAGAAGGATAATATCCAATATATACAAAAAAATTCAAGAAGTAAGACCCCAGAAAGCCAAATAACCCTATTAAAAATGGGGTACAGAGCTAAACAAAGAATTTTCACCTGAAGAACTTCAGATGGTTGAGAAGTATCTTAAAAAATGCTCAACTTCATTAATTATTAGGGAAATGCAAATCAAAACAACCCTGAGATTTCACCTTACACCAGTCAGAATGGCTAAGATTAAAAACTCAGGAGACAGCAGGTGTTAGCGAGGATGTGGAGAAAGAGGAACACTCCTCCACTGCTGGTGGGGTTGCAAATTGGTAAAACCACTCCTGAAATCAATCTGGTGGTTCCTCAGAAAACTGGGCACATTACTTCTGGAGGATCCTGCTCTACCACTCCTGAACATATACCCAGAGGATATAATAAGGATACGTGTTCCACTATGTTCATAGCAGCCCTATTTATAATAGCCAGAAGCTGGAAAGAACCCAACGGAAGAATGGATGCAAAAAATGTGGTATATATACACAATGGAGTACTTATTCAGCCATTGGAAACAATAAATTTATGAAATTCTTAGATAATGGATGGAGCTGGAGAACATCATACTAAGTGAGGTAACCCAGTCTCAAAAGATTAATCATGGTATGCACTCACTAATAAGTGGATATTAGCCTAGAAAATTGGAATACCCAAAACATAATCCACACGTCAAACGATGTACAAGAAGAACGGAGGAGTGGCCTGGTTCTGGAAAGACTCAGTGTAGGAGTATAGGGCAAAACCAGAACAGGGAAGTGGAAGGGGGTGCATGGGAGAACAAGGGGAGGGAAAAGGGCTTATGGGACTTTGTGGACTGAGGGGCCAGCTGCTGCTGAATGAGCCCCAGATATGGCACCAGTCCTCGAGGTGACCAGCCAGCAACCTGGTGGCAGGTTGACTCTATTGGACCACTATCCCTGTGGAAATTACAGTGTTTTGTTCTTACTAGAGTAGATACTTATTCTGGTTATGGATTTGCTTTCTTGCACGTAATGCTTCTGCCAAAACCACCATCCGTGGACTCACAGAATGTCTTATCTATCGTCATGGTATTCCACACAGTATTGCTTCTGACCAAGAAACTCATTTCACAGCCAGAGAAGTGCGACAGTGGGCCCACGATTATGACATTCGCTGGTCTTACCATGTTCCCCATTATCCTGAAGCAGCTGGTCTGATAGAAAGATGGAATGGCCTTTTGAAGACACAGTTACAGCACCAATTAGGTGGCAACAGCATGGAGGGCTGGGGCAGAGTTCTTCAGAAGGCAGTATATGCTTGGAATCAGCGTTCAATATATGGTACAGTTTCTCCCATAGCCAGGATCCATGGGTCCAGGAATCAAGGGGAGGAAAAGGTAATAGTTCCACTCACTATCACTCCCAGTGACCCTCTAGGAAAATTTTTGCTTCCTGTCCCCACAACTTTAGGTTCTGCTGGCCTAGAAGTTTTGGTTCCAGAGGGGGGAGTGCTCCTACCAGGAGCCACAACAAACATTCCATTGAACTGGAAGCTCCAATTTCCCCCTGGCCATTTTTGGCTTCTAATGCCCTTAAAACAACAGGCTAAGAAAGGAATAACAGTGTTAGGAGGGGTGATAGATCCAGATTACCATGGGGAAATTGGATTGCCTCTCCACAATGGAGGTAAGAAGGATTATGTCTGGAGTGCAGGAGATCCCCTAGGACGTCTCGTCTCTTAATACTACCATGTCCTGTGATTAAAGTCAATGGGAAACTACAACAGCCTAATCCAAGCAGGATGACAAAGGATGACCCATCAGGAATGAAGGTATGGGTCACTCCTCCAGGAAAAGAGCCAAGACCTGCTGAGGTGCTTGCTGAAAGTGAAGGAAATACAGAATGGGTAGCAGAGGAAGGTAGTTATAAATACCAGCTAAGGCCACGTAACCAGTTGCAGAAATGAGGATTATAAGTAATATGAATGCCTCTATCTTATTTTGTTAAGTATACATTTTTCTTTCTTCCAATTCCTTTAACATCAATTGGTATTGAGACACTAAAAGAATGTTCCCAAGGGACATTGCCCCTTTGTAAATTTACAAATGCGTTTGCGATTGTACGAGGAATAGTTATATCATGTTAGGCGTATTCATGACCTTGTTATTGTTTCATGTGGACATGAGAAATTATTTGAGTCAAGTTGACAAGGGGTGGATCGTAGTGGCTATTCCTGGTTGTCAACATGACTATTTCTGGAATGAACTACAATCTAGAATTGGAAAGCTCACCTATGATCCTAATCTGGAGGCTCAGATATATAAGTTTCTGACCTGGATCTTGACATGGAGATCTTGAAGCATAGTGGCTATGAATTTCAGAAGATTAAGACAGATTAAGATTAAGGAGATCTGCAGTTCAAGATCATCTGGGATTAAAGGCATTGGAGGCACACGCCTTTAATCTGGGCCACACCCTCTGCTGGAAACCCACACGCCTGTAATCTGGGCCACACCCTCTCTTGGAGACCTACAGCCTTTAATTCTGGGCTACACCCTCTGCTGGAGATATATAAGGACATTGGAAGAAGGAAGATTTATTCACTCTTCCTTGACTGCTTGCCTCGTGGGACTGAGCAACTGCTAGATCCTTGGACTTCTATCCACAGCTGCTGCTAACCATTGTTGGGGAGTTGGACTATAGACTGTAAGTCTTTGACAAAATCCCTAACTATATAAAGACTATCCATATGTTCTGTGACTCTAGAGAACCCAAACTAATACAGAAAGTATTTGATATTAGAGTATTTATTCTAGTTTTTAAATGCCCCAGTAAGAAAATGTGTGATACTTGGGAAACTTACAAAGACCAAAAAACTATCTTTTTCTGTTCTCGAGAAGTTCAAGGCATCATTGGTTCACTGTTAGACTGACTGTCCCCTACCAGCAGCCAACAATTGCAAATATTTGTACAGCTAGGGATGGGATTTACCCCACTCCTCTTTCCTTGATGGGATTTAGTTTGTCCTCGGTCTGGTCTTTGTGCAACCTTTTACAACTGATAAGAGTTCATATGAAGCTGCCTTGCTGTGTCCAGAAGATACTCTTTCCTTTTGGATCTCAATACCTCTGACTCTTAGTTTCTTTTCATTGCTATTTCCACAATTATCTGAGTCTCGGGAGGAAAGAGTGCAATAAATACATTCCTAGTTTTGAACATTCCCAAACTTTTATTTTCTGTGCCAGTTGTAGGTTACTGTCTTTTTTTTGTCCCTTTTTAATTACTTATTTTATTTATTTACATTTCAAATGTTGTTCCCCGTCCAGGTTTCCTCTCTACAAACTCCACATCCTATTTCTGTTCCCCTTTGCCTCTATAAGGATGCTCCCCCCTCCACCTACCCACCCACCCAAACCTGACTCACAGCTAGTATTCTCCCTGGCTGGGATCCCCATAGGAACAAGGGCCTCCCCTCCCATTGATGCCAGATAATGCAATTCTCTGCTACATGTGTGTAATTGACCCACAACTACCAGTCAAGGTAGGTACCTTGAATAGAAGTCTGGGAAATAAAGGGCAAGAATGAGAGAAGAATGGAGTCAAGTCAAAGTTCTGATCAAGGCTCAACTCTCTTAAAAAGCAGCAGGCTTATAAAAGCAGAAACCATAAGCCCAACTCTAGACATGACTGATGACTTAAATCACTTCAAGCTGGTTGCCAATGGCATAGGTTTCCATTTCTCACCATAGGTCTCTCTTATCAGGACAAAAACAGAACTCACAATTCACAATTCACAATTCAGGCAGGGGAATTCCAAGTTCTGTTTTAGCAAAAATAGCTGATGCTGCAACTCATGCAGTTCAGGTCAGAGTAGAACCTCCACACATGCAGCTGGAACCATGGGTCCATCCATGTGTATTCTTTGGGGCCATGGGGCCACCCACACATCTCAAAAATATTAACCCAGAATTGGTCCTGTCTAAAGGAAATGCAGGGACAAAGAGTAGAGCAGGGATTATAGGTTACTGTCTTAAGCATCACTTATTATAAATAGCATCTTTTCAGATGTCCTACTCTAAATAATATCTTTTCACATGAATGTTAAAGCATGTATTGATCTATGAGAAAGATTATGTCATTAGGAATCAATTTAGTACTATAGCAAAACAAAAGTAATAGATTCCCCATAGGGCCTATGACCTTTTACATAACCTTCTAGGTTTTGGCCCAGTATTGGTGCCCCATCTGATTTCATCTTGTAGAACACCGCTTAAATCCAATAAGAAACTGGTTGGTTATTCCCATGATTTTTATGACACTATTGTGCCAGTGGGCACATCTTGTGAGGAAAATCATTACTGAAGCTCATAGAAATGGCAGCTGTGTAAGATTAGTGATTACTTCTCTTCCATACACTATACACTGCAAAGCTAGCTAGAAGGGAAAAGGCTCCCAGGTCAGTAACAACATGAATTCTCCATGTTCAGTGACTCAAGTATGTAGTTTCTTGAACAATAGTGTATGCTCATAAAATTCTATAAGATAATTAGGAGTATTGATGATAAATGTGGGGTGGGTTTTTTGTGTGTTTTTCTTGTTTTTTTGTTTTTGTTTTGTTTTGTTTTTCCAAGTTTATATTTGACGTCACTGGCTCAAAACTCGAAAAGATGTAACCTACTCCTAGTACTGGGATTTTTATTTTTTAGTCTTAGTTATCTAGTAGGGAAAATTTTGCATTTTTATAGAGTGAGTCCATTTCAATTCTTTTAAGTATGAATATGTAAATATGCACATAAGTATTTCATATAAATTGTTTTATGTATGTGTGGTATGTCTTTTAGGTACATTTACAGTAGGAAGTTTCCTTATGACTATTTAGAAAGGTCTTTAGATTTTACATTCAAAAGCATTATAAAAGTACTGATTTATTTGTACAGAAAGAATGTATTTATAAGGACAAATGAAAAATTCACTTTGGAACATGTATGTAAGAATCATTAATGATGATAGGTAAATGTGCCAAGTGGGGGACTATAAAGACATATATTATAACACATAATATGGCTGAATAGAAAAGAGATTTTATTTTTTCTATGTGGAAATATATTACAAAAGCATACCTCATAAAATTACAAAGTTTCTGTAAGGCAAAGGACACTGTCAAAAGGACAAAATGGCAACCAACAATTCAGGAAAAGATCTTCACCAACCCTACATCCAACAGAGGGCTGATATCCGATATATACAAAGAACTAATAAGGTAGACTCCAGAGAGCCAAATAACCCTATTAAAAAATGGGGTACAGAGCTAAACAAAGAATTTTCACCTGAAGAACTTTGGATGGCTGAGAAACACCTTAAGAATGCAAATTGATCTATCCTTGTCTCCTTGTACTAAGCTCAATTCCAAATGGATCACGGACCTACACATAAAGCCAGACACTCTGAAGCTAATAGAAAAGAAACTAGGGAAGACCCTTGAGAACATCAGTACAGGGGGAAAGTTCCTGAACAGATCACCAATAGCATATGCTCTAAGATCAAGAATTGACAAATTGGACCTCATAAAATTACAAAGTTTCTGTAAGGCAAAGGGCACCATCAAAAGGACAAATCGGCAACCAACAAATTGGGAAAAGATCTTCATCAACCCTACATCAGATAGAGGGCTAATATCCAATATATACAAAGAACTCAAGAAGTTAGACCCCAGAAAACCAAATAACACTATTAAAAATGGGGTACGGAGTTAAACAAAGAATTTTCACTTGAAGAACTTCACTTCGGATGGCTGAGAAGCATCTTAAAAAATGCTCAACTTCATTAGTCATTAGGGAAATGCAAATCATCAAAACAACCTGAGATTTCACCTTACACCAGTCAGAATGGCTAAGATTAAAAATTCAGGAGACAGCAGGTGTTGGCAAGGATGTGGAGAGAGAGGAACACTCCTCCACTGCTGGTGGGGTTGCAAATTGGTAAAACCACTCTGGAAATCAGTCTGGCGGTTCCTCAGAAAACTGGGCACGTCACTTCCAGAATATCCTGCTATACCACTCCTGGGCATATACCCAGAGGATTCCCCAGCATGTAATGAGGATACATGCTCCACTATGTTCATAGCAGCCCTATTTATAATAGCCAGAAGCTGGAAAGAACCCAGGTATCCCTCAACAGAAGAATGGATGCAAAAAATGTGGTATATATACACAATGGAATACTATTCAGCCATTAGAAACAATGAATTCATGAAATTCTTAGGCAAATAGATGGAGCTGGAGAACATCATGCTAAGTGAGGTAACCCAGTCTCAAAAGATTAATCATGGTATGCAATCACTAATAAGTGGATATTAACCTAGAAAACTGGAGTTCCCCAAACATAATCCACACATCAAATGAGGTACAAGAAGAACGGAGGAATGGCCCCTTGTTCTGGAAAGACTCAGTGTAGCAGTATAGGGCAAAACCAGAACAGGGAAGTGGGAAGGGGTGGGTGGGAGAACAGGGGGAGGGAAGGAGGCTTATGGGACTTTCGGGGAGTGGGGGGCCAGAAAAGGGGAAAACATTTGAAATGTAAATAAAAAATATATCGAATAAAAAAAGAGAAATGTTCAACATCATTAATCATTAGGGAAATGCAAATCAAAACAACCCTGAGATTTCACCTTACACCAGTCAGAAAGGTTAAGATTAAAAACTCTGGAGACAGCAGTTGTTGGTAAGGATGTGGAGAAAGAGGAACACTCCTCCACTGCTGGTGGGATTGCAAGATGGTACAACCACTCTGGAAACCAGTCTGGCGGTTCCTCAGAAACCTGAGCACATTACTTCTGGAGGATCCTGCTATAGCACTCTTGAGCATATACCCAGAGGATTCCGGAGCATGTAATAAGGACACATGCTCCACTATGTTCATAGCAGCCCTATTTATAATAGCCAGAAGCTGGAAAGAACCCAGATGTCCCTCAGTGGAGGAATGGATACAGAAAATGTGGTATATTTATACAGTGGAATACTACTCAGCAATTAAAAACAATGAATTCATGAAATTCTTAGGCAAATGGATAGAACTAGAAAATATCATCCTAAGTGAGGTAAGCCAATCACAAAAGAATACACATGGAATGCAATCACTGATAAGTAGATATTAATTAGCCCAGAAGCTCTGCATATCAAATGATTCCTAAGAAGAAGGAAGGAGAGGGCCCTGGTCCTGGAAAGGCTTGATCCAGCATTGTAGGGGAGTACCAGGACAAAGAAATGGGAGTGAGTGAGTATGGAATGGGTGGAGGGAAGAGGGCTCATGGGTCTTATGGGGAGGGGGAACAGGGAAAGGGGAAGGCATTTGGAATGTAAACAAAGCATATAGAAAAACAACAACAAAAAAAACCCCAAAACCAAAACAAACAAAAAACAAAAACAAAACAAAAAGAAAGCTGTTAAGAACCAGAAGTGATGGGGGACTCTCAAAATCATACTATCTTGCAGACATAAGATACACAGGAATTCACAGAGGCTCTTGCATCACACACAATGCTTGTACAGGTTCATGTCACAGATCTATTTCCTATCTATTCATTGCTGTATTTTCACTTTTAGGAACCAGACATCTTCTGGTTAAGTAGATAAAAACCTTAATAATTCTATACATCTAATTTCCCTTTTTCATTCTCCAATTACTTCATCAATATCTTTTGCTCTTGATATTTCTCTACTTCCTTACCTCTGCTTTGCTGAAGGCAAGGTTGGCAAATAGATTTGTTTTATATGTGCACTACACAAAGTAATCTGTCCAATACAATTGCAGATGGAAATCCTGCATATTTCCCTTTTAATTAGCAATATTATGAAGAATAGGAAAGAGGAAATATTTCTTAATTGCACAAATTAAATAGAAGAAATACATGTGCTAAGCAACCAAAATATCTGAAAATGACTAACAACACCTAGTCAAGATTAAACGGTAAAGGTAAAATTACAAATGGTCTCTCTCTCTCTCTCTCTCTCTCTCTCTCTCTCTCTCTCTCTCTCTCTCTCTCTGTGTGTGTGTGTGTGTGTGTGTATGTATGTATGTTACATATTTATCATATTGGACAATAGTGTTCAGGACTCTGTGCTGCATTTTCTTTTTCATAAATGAGACAACTGAACCAGGGGAATTACCAAAGGTCTCAGGTCCATATTTGCTAAAATGCAATTCCTTGAGACCTATGCAAAATATTTAGTTCTTATGACTGCCTGGTGTTTGATTGACACCAGTATTACTTTTACAAAGTTTGCTGTCAAGTCAATGGATATTCCTTCATAAAAATAAAATATTAAAATCTATAGCAATATGGGTGCTCTCTTCTTAAATCAACTGGTAACAATCCCATAAAGGTATTTCACATCCATAAAAAGATGAAAATTAAGCTTGAGCCACTTGATATTCTGAAATGTGGAATTTGGTTTGCAGATAAGATCCTTTTAATTCAAGCCATGGAGCCTCTTACACAGAATCAAAGGCTAATATCTGAAATTCCCTTTCTATTATTGGCTGAGGGTTTTTTCCCCAGCAGAGGTAAGCCTGTGAGACTAACAGCTTTAGTGCAGGATTCATCTTTCCTTCTTGACTGTGGTTTACAGAGTGCTTTACCTCCAGCTGCAAACATGAAAGGAAATTAAACCACAAAGTGTCCAAAGTTAGACTTGGGCTAGGATTAGTGACAATCTAATAAGGTTATTCTTTCTCGTGCTCACAGGTACCGTCATGGTTCTGCTGCAGAAACTTCAGAAGAAATGAGTTACCCAGTGAAAAAATATATTGGGCAAATGACAGGTGGCCCTTCACTCTTGTTCTCAGTATTGGCTACTATTTGATGTAGTTTATCCTAGACTTGTCCTTAAGTTCTAAAATGTATATGATAGAGATTTGGCAGGGATTTTTCTTCTATTACCACCTTACATTGAAGGTGCCATCGTAACATTTAGGAGATACTAAGGCCTAGAAGTTGGAGAAAAGTGCTTGATGCTTAAATATTTGAGAAATGTGTATATTTCCATAGAAGTTAAAATGTGAGAAAATTAAATACATAATGAAATAAAACATTTCATTTTAAAGAACAGCTGGCCTTAGAGAATAGAGAACTATCTCATTAACTATGTCTACTAAACTAATAGCAATACCATTTTGCAAACATTTCAAACCCTTCTACATCTGTACAATAACTCTTGGGCTTCATTACCCCTATAGTATCCAGATAAATTTCTAGAAAACACAGAGAAACCTTCTTGTTTCTTGGTGTATTCTTGCAAACTGTAAACTAAAACATAGCTAGAATAGCTCTGTTTTTGTGTTCTCATGGACTTTTGAGAGGAAAACAATGAGTAACATGAGAAATCATCCATAAACTACAATTTCAGAAAGTATGTACATTGAATTTTCTAGCTGGAATTTCATGTTTATTAATATAACTCAGAAGATATTTGATATCTCAAATCTTATTCTCTGACTGCTTTATAAATATTAAAATATGAATATCAAGTTACTTCCCATTCTTGGGGTCTATGGAGCAAGTTTGTTGCCTAATTATGACTAAGGAATAGTTGTGGTGGTTTGGATATGGTTAGCCCATGAAGTGTCACTATTAGGAGGTGTGGCTTTGTTGGAAAAGGTGTGGCCTTGTTGGAGGAAGTGTGGCACTGTGAGAGTGGGCTTTGCGATGCTTCAAGCTTCCTGAAATCCAGTCTTCTGTTTGCTTCAGAACAAGATGTAGATCTCTCAGCTCCTCCAGTGCCATGCTTCCTGCCTTGATGATAATAGGCCAAACCTACAAACCTGTAAGTTAGACCCGATAAAACGTTATTTTTTATAAGAGTTGCATTAGTCATGGTGTCTCTTCACAGCAATGGAAACCCAAACTAAGAAAATAGTTCTGTGAAGTCTGTTTATAATAAAAAACAAACAAACACACAAACAAACACCTCTAGCCATGTGGTTAAATATAGAACTGATATGAAGTGTATATTTTAAGGAATCAGAGAAGTAAATGAAAGCAATCAGAGGACCCATGGCGTAGAGCTCTCTATAAAAGACAACTACTTTGTTCATTTTATTACTATGAATTGTGGATAGTGCTATTAAAAGGATTTGTGTAAAACATCTTCCTTCTATATAAGAAGCCCATAAATATGCAGCAACTTTTCTAAATTTTATAAGAGACTATTTATGGAAGTTTTTATGTGATTAACTTTCAAACTAATTCTGTTAAGAATGAGCAATTAAATTGCACAAAATAATTACTAATCATTTCTATCATATCCTTTAACAGTGAGATGAAGTAAATGGCACAAGAACTTTTTGAATAGCCTCTCAAGATGAACATACAATGAAGAAGTGGTTTGTACACAATATTATTGAGCTGTTAAAAGTGAAATTATGAAATTTAAAACTGAGTGAATAGAGGCAGAAATGATCGTTCTATATGTGGTAACCCAGACTCAAAATGGACAATATTGTCTGTCTTCTCTTATATGTGGATTTTACCTTTTATGATTTAGATATCTGTGTTTCAATCCAAATAGCTAAAAAGGTTTGGTAGCTGCTCAGAAACTAGGGGTAGAAGGGCAGCATCCAAAGAAAGGACAATAGAATATAGTGTTATAAGCAGTTAAAGGGAAAAATAGAATAGGATGATTAAGTAGTGAAGCAAATTGGAAAAGGAAAGCGTAAAGGAAGGAATAGAGGGAGAGGCAACACTAAAGACCTTTACAAAAACCATATGGAAACCTATTACTAAACATGTTTCCTAAAGTATAGGGATATATGCAAGGGATTTAAAGAGAGTCACTATGTAATGGGAGAGAAAAAGGTCACAACTAGAAATCTTATATCACTAAGTAGAATTCTCAGTTACATGACTAGGTTATATCTTATTGAATTATTGGCTAAAGGAGTACCACAAACACCACCATCTTCAAATAACCCAGGATATAGCCAAGGCTATGCTCACTCTCCACAACTTGATGGTAAGCCCTTATTACTGACATTTACATATACTATCTAACATGAAGAAAAGAAAATAGCTATTGCCTAACTAGTATCTTACCTCTACAGACTAGCATTCATGGTACTCTTCTTGCTACTAAAGCATAAATATAGTCACCAGTATTACCCACATCCAAATCCTATGACTTACTACATTAACCTTCCTATGATACATATCATTCTAAAAGTAACAGGAAGGATGTGGAAGTAACCAATTACTATTTTGATTGGATTTATGACCTGTTCAATGAGATGAAATCCATATTTGACGTTGCTACACAATACAAGATCTTGATACTAGATAGTTCCTGGACCTCAGAGGAAAACCTAGTTCTATTATTCTGCTAAAAGAACACAGAAACAAAATGATTCTAATGACCTATTTTTCACATAGACCACTGCATTTTTCAACCTTCACCAGAGAAGTCTCTTTTTGCAGTATATTGCAATTAACACAGAAACACACAACTGGAAAATGTACAGATTGAGAGACATTTTGAGCACTCAGCCCTAAATGAAAGGTCTTAATCAAACCACTTCCTTCATGGTTCAGGTAATCTATTCAGAAAAGGAAGCAGAAAGATTGTGAGAGCTAAAAGAAAGAGTATCTTTCAAACACAACATGACAGACACACATGAAATTACTGAGACTGACAGTAAGCACAAGTCTGTAAAGATTCAATGAAACAAAAATCTCACCGCTGAGAAGAGCCTTACAAATACAGAGGCAGATGCTAACAAACAACTATTGAACTGGGCATGGGGTCCCCAATGGAGGAGCTGGATGATGGTCCAGAGGAGCTGAAGGGGTTTACAGCCCCATGGGAAGAACAATGATTTTGGCCACACAGACACTCCAAGACTCCCAGGGACTGAACCATCAACCAAGGGACACACATGGTTCCAGCCAAAAATGTGGCAGAGTGTCGCGACCACTCTCACCAGCAAGGAATGACGCAACACAGGGAGATCTTCTTCAAGCAGTTTACTCAGGATTCCTGTACAAGCTTCTTCTGATCCAGGAGAGAATAAGCCAAGCCCTTAAATACTACTAGTCAGCCAATCAGGCTTATCCACGTGGGTATTGCTGATAGGCTGTATCCACGTGGAAGGTGCAAGATTCAACAGGCTCCACCCAAATAATGAGTTGTTTACTACAGGGAGCCCGCCAGCAGGAAGGCGGAAAGCGGAAACCCGCGCCATTTTAAGGGCGCGATAGCAAGCAGCTCTCTACAGCAGAGGAAGGCCTTGTTGGGCATCAGTGGGAGGAATGGTCCTTGGTGAGCTAAAGGCTCAACAGAGGCCCCAACAAAGGGAAACCGAGGGGGGAAGGAGGGAATGTGTTGGGTGGAGGGGCATATATGTGGAGGCAGGGGGAAGGAGGAGGGGGCAGGGTGGAGGGATGGGAGGGGGAGGAGGGATATGAGGAAAGGTTTTACCATTAGCAATGTAAATGAAGACGATATTCAATACAAAATAAAGGAAAAAGAGAGAAGAGGGAATTAACACAATCCCATCACTAAACAAGGTGGTATTTGCAATTGATACCTGCAGTTTCTCTAATGGAGCATCACTGGGTGAACCAACCATACTCTAGGGCAGCCCCCATGCTTAGGGATGGTCAGATAACATAAACCAAACTCCATGTTCGTTTTTGTAATTTTTCTTTTATTGCTTGTTTTTAATTTCATTTTTTTTTAAAGACAGAGGGAGAAAAAGAACAAAAAGTTTGTTGGATAGTAAGGTAGGGAGCATCTAAAAGGAGTTAAGAGAGGTAGAGTCTATGACCAAAATATATTGTATAGAAATTTAAGTTGAAAAAGCCACAAAATTGAAATTCCAACTGAGTTTTCAGGAAAAGGAAAACCAAAATATTATAAGCATCACTTAGTTGCTATCTTTAATACCTTCATTTCTTAGAACAAGGTTTGTGTACAAAAATTTGTTGATCACATATATTATGGAGTCTTTATTCTCTACAAAATTAGAAACAACCCAAAAAATTTAAGGCTTGAGGTCCAACAAATTTATTAAATTTTATGTCAATTAATTTCTGGTTTTTATTGAATAAATATCTGGTAACAGCTTACTTAGAATATTTAAAACTTCAGAACAAAAACAAAACACACCCCAGCTCTTAATAATAAAGTTATATTTTATTATGTTGGAAGACAGTGGACATGTTTCTGAGTTTTATGTGGGCATATATGTTGAACAAGGTTGGTTATGCTTAGCTTTGGTGGTTTCTGAAATCATCCTGCTTACCACACAGGGAGGACAGCACCTTGAAATATAGTGGAACGGATGTCCCTAGCAACTGAGTTCAACTGCTTTATATCTCAGTTCAAAAGTTGACATCTGTTGTTTATGCTGAAACTGTTCCTTAGTCTCAGAGAAGCCCAGGTGTGGGCTGCAGGGAATGAATCCACCTGTCATATACTGCAGCTGAGTTTTACTGTCTTTCAAACTTACTCAGGAGTATTTACTGGTGGGCATTTTACAACGTATCACACAGATCTTTCCTAGGAAGTACATTAAGAAGAGCAAATTGGGCTCAGGGCTTAAACCGTTCTATTTTACCATTTTCTACACTTTTGTTCAATAGATCAACAGTTCTTACTTTCTTCTCTGAATTCACAAAAATCTTTGTAATTCATGAGAACTGGGAGTAGATATTTCATAGGTGACAAGCAGTACATTATTGGCTATTTCCTATTTGTTTTAATTTTATTAGATATATTTTTTATTTACATTTCAAATGATTTCCCCTTTTCTGGTTCCCCACTCCCTGAAAGTCACATAAGCCCCCTTCCCTCCCTCTGTTCTCCCACCCATCCCTTCCCACCTCCCTGTTCTGGTTTTGTCTTATACTGCTACAACGGGTCTTTCCAGAACTAGGGGCCACTCCTCCGTTCTTCTTGTACCTCATTTGAAGTGTGGATTATGTTTTGCATATTCCAATTTTCCAAGCTAATATCCACTTATTAGTGAGTGCATACCATGATTGAACTTTTGAGACTGGGTTACACAATGGAGTACTATTCAGCCATTAGAAACAATGAATTCATGGAATTCTTAGGCAAATGGATGGAGCTATTTGTTTAAGTACTTATTTAATTTTTTGCATGGTCTCTTCATTCTTTCATGTAATTTTTGCTTTCTTTTTTCCTGTTACTTCCATCTTATTATTTTTGAAATGTTCATACAGTTATACAATACAGTTATACAATCTTGATCCTATTCACACCCTACTCCTTCTCTCATTCCCAACCTCATGCCCCTCTCTCAACATCTTTCATGTTTTCTTTCTGTTGTGTGTGTGTGTGTCTGCATAGACTAGAACATAAATCAATTTTGCATTTAAACTCATCTAGAGTCCTTCATTCTCATTAATGAATTAAATCTTATGAGCTTCAAGATTTTTCAATGTTTTCCTTTTTTTATTGGCTATTTTATTTATTTACATTTCAAATGTTATCCCCTTTCCCAGTTTCTTCCCTGGAAACCCCTATCCCATTCCCTTCCCCCTGCTTCGATGAGGGTGATTCCCCCACCTACTCACCCATTCCCACCTCCCTGCCACGGCAATCCCCTCCACTGGGGTATCAAGTCTTCATAGGACCAGGGGCTTTTCCTCCAATTGATGTCCAACAAGGCCTCTTCTGTTATATATTGCTGGAGCCATGGGTCCCTCCATATATACTCTTTGGTTGGTGGTTTAGTCCCTGGGAGCTCTAGGGGTTCTGGTTGGTATGTATTGGTGTACTTCCTATGGGGTTGCAAACCCCTTCAGATCTTTGGGTCCTTTCTCTAACTCCTCCACTGAGGACCCCATGCTCAGTCCAATGGTTGGCTGTGATCACCCACCTCTGTACTTGTCAAGCTCAGGCAGAGCCTCTCAGGAGATAGCTCTATCAGGCTCTTGTCAGCAATCATTCCTATTCAGAAAGAATGTGGTCAAGGATTTCCACATGATTGCAACTTTAAACCTACATTATACCTAAATATTTACAGTACAATTTGGAGATGTCATTCCTGTGTATTTTGTCTTCTTCCAGGGCTTTTGTGACAATCAAGATGAGAACATTTGTGTGCTATTGCCATACAAACTATAAAATACTGTACTGGATGAGTAAGTTATACTTACTTGATGAGGTGGTTAATTAAAGCACATGTATTTGGGGATAAAACACTCTCTTCACCTGTGTATTCAAGACAATGAAGACCTATTATGGCATATCTGTTTGCCATATTTAAAACTTTCAATTTGCTTAGTAGTTTTCCTTTCTTAGTTTCCTTAGAAACCAGTGTATGTATTACTTGCATTCAACTGTGAAAATAGAGTTGTCATGGTTGGGCTTGGAAGTTTGATTGACATGTGGTACCTACATCATGAGGATAGACATCAGTGTATAAAACAAGCATGTTTCCAATATTGGTTTCATTGTAAAAATGGCACAGACACTTGAAGGCTATAAGCATTATAGAGTGGAAAGTTCTGTTACATCTCTTCTGAACACTTGCCTGATGATTGAAATTATATTGAATTTTGCCTTCTTTAATAGAGTGCTATTTTGGTCTGGAAACATTCAACTTCTGTCCCCTGAAATACAAAATTCCTCAAGGAATCCTCACTTAAACCAAAGTCTGTTTCTCTCTATGCTGATGATTTACTATCTATTGGGAAGGTCAGTGTTTGATATGTGTTCTTTTTTTTTGTAATATTTTTATTTTCTATATTCTTTGTTTATATTCCAAATGATTTCCCCTTTCCCGGATTCCCCCTCACCATATGTCCCATAAACCTTCTTCTCTCCATCTCTTCTCAAATCACCTCCTTCCTTTTTCTTTGTCCTTATATTCCCTTCCAATGCTAGATCAATCCTTTCCAGGATCAGGACCCTCTCCATACTTCTTCATGGGTGTCATTTGTTATGCAATTTGTGCCTTGGGTATTCAGGGCTTCTGGGCTAATTAATATTCACTTATCAGAGATTGCATTCCATGTGTATTCTTTTGTGATTGGGTTACCTCACTTAGGATGATATTTTCCAGATCAAACCATTTGCCTAAAAATTTTCTGAATTCATTGTTTCTAATTGCTGAGTAGTATTCCATTGTGAAAATATACCACATTTTCTGTATCCATTCCTCCTTTGAGGGGCATCTGGGTTCTTTCCAGCTTCTGGCTAATATAAATAAGACTGCTATGAACATAATAGAGCATGTGTCTTTATTGCATGCCGGGGAATCCTTTGGGTATATGCCCAGGAGAGGTATAGCAGGGTCCTCCGGAAGTCTCATGTTCAGTTTTCTGAGGAAACTCCAGACTGATTTCCACAGTGATTGTACCATCTTACAGCCCCACCAGCAGTGGAGGAGTGTTCCTCTTTCTCCACATCCTCACCAACACCTGCTGTCTCCTTAGTTTTTGACCTTAGCCATTCTGACTGGTGTAAGGTGAAATCTCAGGGTTGTTTTGATCTGCATTTCCCTAATGACTAATGATGTTGATTTCCCCTTTCCTAGCCCCCCCACTCCCTGAAAGTCCTGTAAGTCCCCTTCTCTCCCCCTGTCCTCCCACCCACCCTTTCCCACTTCCCCGTTCTGGTTTTGCTGAATACTGCTTCACTGAGTCTTTCCAGAACAAGGGGCCACTCTTCCTTTCTTCTTGTATCTCATTTGATGTGTAGATTATATTTTGGGTATTCCAGGTTTCTAGGTTAATATCCACTTATTAGTGAGTGCATACCATGATTGATCGTTTGAGTCTGGGTTACCTCACTTAGTATGATGTTCTCCAGCTCCATCCATTTGCCTAAGAATTTCATGAATTCATTGTTTCTAATGGCTGAATAGTACTCCATTGTGTAGATATACCACATTTTTTGCATCCACTCTTCTGTTGAGGGATACCTGGGTTCCTTCCAGCTTCTGTCAATTATAAATAGGGCTGCTATGAACATAGTAGAGCATGTATCCTTATTACATGTTTATCCTTTGAGTATAGGAAGGCCACTGATTTGCTTGAGTTGATTTTATAACCTGCCACTTTGCTGAAGTTGTTTATCAGCTGTAGGAGTTCTCTAGTGGAGTTTTTTGGGTCACGTAGGTAGACTATCATGTCATCTGCAAATAATGATAGTTTGCTCAGCTCCTTTCACTTACTTGTGTTTTCCTGTAATTTTTAAAGAGATTTTTGTGTTCCCTCTTTCATGACCTCTGCCTGTTGACTAAAGTTCTCCTGTATTTCTTTAAGTGATTTTTGCATTTCCTCTTTATTGGCTTCTATCTTTTGAGCCATATTTTCCTTAATGTCTTTAAATGATGTTTGTGTTTCCCTTGTAAGGGTTTCTACCTTTTGATAATTTTTCTCCTGAATTTCTTTAAGAGATTTATTTATGTCTTTCATGTGTTCCTCTAACAGCATCATGACCAGTGATTTGTTTGGGGTGCTGGGGAATCCAGGACTTGCTGTTGTTGAAGAATTGGGTTCAGATGCTGCCATATTTCCTTGGTTTCTCTTAGTAACACTCCTACATTTGCCTTTAGCCATCTGGTTCTCACAGTTGTTAGTTGGTCTTGTTGTCACTGGTTGGTGCTTAAACCTCCTATGAGCCTGTAATGCTATTTCCACAACACTGGATGACTGGGTTTCCCCTGGCACAGATTGCTAATGTACTACCTTCCTCTTGTGTGCCATTGGAGTCCAGCTGTGTCTTGCCCCAAGCAATGTTATACTTGGGTTGTCTCAGTGAACCTGGTGCTCCCTGACTGCTCTGTCATGGAGCAAAGATGGTGGTGGGGAGTCCCTCCAAATGCTGATCACCCTGTAGGGCACAGGACCCATGACCAGCTGGCACACAAACTGCTGATCTGCCCAGGTCCTGGACGCAGGCAGACCCCTGGCGGTTTGCGCCCCCAGAGATCTTAACCTTGGGATATCTCAGTACCTGGTTCTGCCTTTCTACCCAGGCAGGCAGCGAAGATGGTGGCAGGGAGTCACTCCTTGTGCTGATCCCCACGTGGACAGTGTGCCTTTTCACAGACTCCTCTGTACTCTCTTCAAGGTTTCTTCACTGGATCATGTGCCTTTTACTTTCTACTTTTAAGGAAAGCTGTTACTTTCTGTTGATTTTAGATTTCTAGCCCAATACTTTATGTCCTTCGAATTGAATTGTACTAGAAACCATAATATAATTACTGCTTTGTAGAATCTTCATCTTGGAGAGAGAACAATATAATCAAAGTAGACTGAACAAGGAGGCATGTACTCTAAGACAGAAATATGGAGAAAAGGTTTTGGCAATTTTTATTCTGCCACATACCAAAAACTAAAACAAAATACATAACAAAAATAACTGAGTTACATTGCTACAGGACATTGCATATATTTTTCTTGTAATCCAAAAGTACTATATATTATACAATTGCATTATTATTAGTGATATATTTGGATATTCAGCATTGTTCTTGTATCAAATATCTGAAAAGGAATCAGCACTGAAAGATGGAGTATATTCTATCAGTGCCAGTGAAACACAGGCATTATGGAAAGTGAGTCTTTCCCAGAGATAGTGGAAAAAAAGAGCATGTTAGCATGTTCCTGGGAATAAAATGAACATTTATATCTAAAATAAAATATACCACAATCTTAAAGGGATATTAAGGAATATATTGGACAAATGGCTATCTTTGAGGATATAAAGTCCTGGTTTTGAGCTCTTATTCCCAGAACCATCAATGGCGTGATTAGAAACTGGCTGCTTAATTCCTCTCTTTTCTTGGGTTCAAAATACAAATAGTAGTTCACTACTTCATGTCTTTGCTTATTTGTTTCTTTGAGGGTGTGTGTATATGAAGTGTGTGCATGTGTGTGGGAGGGATGTGTGTGTGTGTGTGTGTTTATGTTTGTATGTGTGTATGCTTCTCCTCTGCCTATGTGTGCATATGGAGTGAGAACCTGACTTTCATGTCTTACCCATTGCTGGCCATGCTATTTTTATGTTAATTTAATGATTTATCAGGATACATTAAATTAATGCTTTATCACATGGTCTACTTGGCTTTATTTACTAATTGAAACCCATGCTAATGTTTAGTTAATCTGTCCCTTTTGAGATTTGGAAGTGATTTTATTATTTGCCACATGGTTTCTGCTTTATTGTGCACATATTGGAGACAAGGTCTATCACTGGGCCTAGCCAGCACCTGTAATTTTGTGCGGTGGACCCAGCTCAGGGCCACATGCTTGGAGAGTATGCACTTTACCCACTGAGGTATTTCCCAATTATCGTGCTTGATAATTCTATTGATTTGTGAATTATTTTGATGACTTGATGACTCAGAATGAAAATCTTTTATAATTTCTGAATGATACAGCTTTTTTATCATCTTTGAGAAACAGGTATTCTATAGCTAGCTTTTGCCATAATATCCTTTTATACATCTGAATTACATTAAACATTATTTCCTTAGGGCTGAATATTTGTTTCCTATTTTTTATTTTTGATCTGAATACAAAATGTTGCAAAAATGAAATCTTTTAGTGTTTCTACCATAGGTGAGATCAGAAGACTGAGTGACAGATGCTTCTTCCCATCAGAACTACTTTATGAGAAATACTCAGCTCAAGTGCCATTCTCCATGGTTTTGATTGAGGAGCTATTTTTCATTCATGATTTCATTAGGATAAATTATATACTTCATTATTTCTAGACAACTTTCATTGTTATCAGAATTCATTTTTTCTTTATTCAATCAGATAATTTTGTTAATTTAATGATGTAAGTATGCAGAATATATTATAATCACAGTGTATCATACGGTATACTTTTCTTCTTTTAAAAAAAGTAATTCAACCAATATTGCTAATGTTAATTTAATTTCTGTCTTTATCATCAGAAAGTAATATTTATTTCTCATTTGGCTTCTATTTGTTTTTGTATAAGACTAAAATGATGCATAGTATTTTATGCATTTTATTTACCATTTATTAGATGAGTATTTTATTGGGAACTTGTGTAAGGGATTTGAAACCACACAAAATAGAATTATGCCATGTAGCATTTTTTGGTTTGTGGTACAATAATAAATGAGCTACATTTTATTGCTTAATAAAATTTTGAAGTTCATCATAATTGTGATGGCAATGACTGTAAATGGAGTATACAAATATGAATACTTTCCTATGTTAAATGTAGGATATGTTATATTAGAAACATCGTTGGTAGAGAAGGAAAGCAAAGAGTAGTTCATGGCAGACAAGCTGCACTGCTTCCTCTATTCCCTGGTCTCAGTAGGCTCCATGTGCTGGGCATTGGTAAATTCATACTCTTCTATTGTACTTTAATCACAAGGCAGCTACCAAATATTTCACTAAGCACAACAAGAGTAAAATATAATAACATATTACATAAATAAAGCATTAAGTTTTAGTCTCATTTAACCACTGTCTCCTTAACTACATGAATGTTAATAGCTTAGAAGCTATTAAATGCCAATAGTGTATCTAAAAGCCTACTTATTGGCACCTAAGCAACTCTAGCTAGTTTCACTCTAGGTGATTTTAAATTAACACCACCTGCATGGGGTTCTTTTATTAGCAAATTAGAACAAAGGAACTGATTAGAAAGCAAAAATGATGGTATGAAATGTGTAGCACGTATGGGTGTATTGACCTATTTGATGCATGTTTACCTGGTTCTAATGGCAAATTTGTGAAGTCTGCTTAATCACCAGTCCTGTCTTATTAAGGAATTGGAGTACTCATTAGAAACAGCACCAACACAAATAGAATCAGAGTTCTGGCTTTGATCCTAAATTACTCTTCATTTTTATGGTTTTCTGGGTTTCACTCTTTTCTAGGCAATTAATTTTCTATACCAAGTATAAGAATCTCTCAGAGTTGACCTACAAGCACTTAAGCAATGGGATATTATAAGATATTTCCTGAATATACTGCTCTTCTGTTTCATTTCTGTTGCCTTGATCCTTTAATTTTTTTTCCTGGCCACAAACTTAATGTGAGTGAGACATTTAGTTTAAGAGTTTTAAAGCATGTTTATATTGATATGACTCAAATATCCCAAATCTAATATTTGGTTCTTATTTTATTTTTAAAGATGTGAGTTTTAATAATATAAATAATAGAGATAGTAAAAATAAAAGAATAATTATGAGAAATCTGACAAAATAAATTTTATTTTGCAAGTTAGAAAAACTATCAAGGGCCTTATTGACAGTTGATGCAACACTTGATATAGGGTACATTCTATCTATATCAGGTAATTAAACACTGAGACCTCAGAGGCAGCCTTGCCTATCTCACTCAATAAAATCCAGTGTTGTGGTGGAGTAGGTTCACATGTGCTTATAAGACTCAATTATGTACATCTTCCAATTATGGATTTAGTGACCTCATTTATAGCTTGAAATAAACTACAGTGAAAATATTTTCACATGTAAAAGAAAGAAAAAGAAAAGAGAGAGAAAGAAAGAAGGAAGAAAAGAAAGAGAAAAGAGAAAGGAAAAAGGAAAAACACACAGAACCTGATTGAAAATCTGGTTGTTTGCTATCCTAGCTAGCCATTGTAGCAGCACATTTATAGTACACATATTGTTCTTGTTAGGACTCAGCGTTGTCATGCTTCTACTGTGGGAAAGCATCCTGGAGCCCGTTCTTCCAACTTCCTCTCCTTCATAATCTGATCATGGGTTGTACTCAGTCTTTAGAATCTTTTCTTTTTGTTACTATAAGACTAAAGTAAAAGAAAGCCCAGGAAGTTTGAGGTCTTCATGGATTGACAATTTGGAGGAGCACAAACTGACCTCTTTCTACATATGTACTCTTAGGAAAATTAAAGTTCTGGTAAAGACTACCATCAAAACCAGGAGCTTGGTGCTGCTGAGGATGCAGGTATCAATGAGGAGAACTGGGCCATGCAGTATGTGGGCAAGAGTTAGTAGAAGGCTGTGAGCATAGCCCTTCCTTTCTCAGTAGAGTTAACTCACTGAGTTTGATTGCTCAAATAGTGGATATTCACTCCCAAGGAAGACATGATCTCTCTTCAACTTCTTAAATATAAGAATCTGTTCTATACTCAGTGCCTTGTACCATGCCATATGTTTTATTTTGTAAAAATGATTTTTGGTGGACACTTGCAGCATATTGCATAAATTTTATGTCCGTGGGAATGGCTGATAATTGGCATATTCATTTAGGTCAATTATAGTGTCCTTTCTCACCAAAAAGAGCTATCTTTTCGCAACATCCCCAGCCAACACAGTCCTACTGACTTTCACTTTTTGGGAGAACTTTGTGCTTGTTGACACACATTGCTAGGCATTGTTAATATCATTTATCCTACTCTGCTGGAAACTCAGGCATCCCAGAATGCTATTCACCACTCTTTTTCTCTGGTTTTAAAATGCTTGCTCTTATTGCAAAAAGCCATAACATACTTATGATACCTTTTAAAAGTTCCGTATGTTCTTTCTCCTGTTATTCAGAAAAGGAATGCTGTTATCCCAGTATAGTAACCTTCTGAGCAAACTTTAAATCAGGAATCATGGATCATTGACTCTACCCTGCTTTTTATAATGAACCATCTATCGTTGGAAGCTATATACTCCTTTTTAAAAAAGAATCTTTTCTTTTTGTTACTATAAGACTAAAGTGTGTGGTTTCAAAGGTAAGTGACATGTTTGATATTCTGTGATTTTTATCTCTGTGATGTATTTATAGTGTTCTTACCTAAGGATTAAAGCACAATCACTCTAGAAGCTTCTATTTGGCAGTGCATAAGCATACAAGAACACCTGAGGAACAGCCAAGACACTGACTTAGTTTTGTTTCCTGGAAATCATTCCCTAGTCAAATGGATGTCTAGACTGTAGTCTACAAATAATTAGTTCTCCCTACAAATATTACAATGTTTTAAACACTATAAGCTCTGGAGATGTTTAAATGAAATTATAGATATACCCAAACTTAAGAGACACAATGAAAGCAGTGTTAGGAGGTAAATTCATAGCATTAAGAATTCATAAAGAAATTGGAGAGGTACTAGACTAGGATTTAATACCACACCTGAAAGCTCTAGAACAAAATTGAAGCAAATATACCTAATAGGTGTAAACTGTAGGAAACAGCCAAATTCAGGGATGAATCAAACAATTAGAAGCAAAGACAACAATACAATGATTCAATGATTTTTTTAGAGAAAAGTAACACGATAGATGAAAACTTAGGCAAGCTAACTAAAAGGAACAGAGACAGTATTCAAATTAACAAAATAAGATATTAAAAAGGAGCTAAAACGATAGACTGAGGAAATTAAAAAAAAATCATATCTTACTACAAAAGCCTATATTCAACAAAACTAGAAAATCTAGACAGAATAGATGATTTTTCTAAATACATACCAAAGTTTAATTAAGATCAGGTAAACCATCCAAACAGTCCCATAACCTCTAGGAAATAGAAGCAGTCATTAAAAACTGTTAATGTTTAGCTTTGGTTGGAGGTAAATAAAAACTTCCCAACCAAAGCAAGCCCGGGGCCAGATGGTTTTAGTGCAGAATCCTATCAGAACTTCAAAGAAGAACTAATACCAATACTGCTCAAATTATTCCACAAAATAGAAGCAGAAGGAACACTACTTAATGCACTGTATCAGGTCATAGTAACTGATACTTAAACCACACAAAGACCCAACTGTAACTTTAAATTTTCAAATCCTATTAATTTTTCTCAAACCCTATTATTAATGATGATTCTTAAACATTTAACCTCCCGGCTTCCAGGCGGCCAGCAGGGAGAAGTCAGTGTGCTCCAGTAAATTCAGTGGGCCCCAGCAGAAGCCTTCAGGTGCCTGCTTTGGGATCTGAACAGCCTGGCCCACAGCACTCGGTCTCCAGGAAGTGCAGGAGACCTGGTGTGCACCCAGAGGCAGTCTGGGAGCTCACAGCACAGCTTGCTCCTGTGGCACAGAGCTTAGGCTCCAGTCCAGAGGCCTCTGGCGGTGGCCCACAGACCTCTCCGCTTCCAGATCCAGATCAGCCTGGGCGGCAACACCACATCTCCAGGTCCTCCAAGAGGCAAGAGGGGCTTCTGGGCGGCCAGCAGGGAGAAGTCAGTGTGCTCCGGTGAATCCAGCCAGCCCCAGCAGGAGCCTTCAGGTGCCTGCTTTGGGATCTGAACAGCCTGGGCCACAGCACTCGGTCTCCAGGAAGTGCGGGAGACCAGGTGTGCACCCAGAGGCAGTCTGGGAGCTCACAGCACAGCTTGCTCCTGTGGCACAGAGCTTAGGCTCCAGTCCGGAGGCCTCTGGCAGTAGCCCTCAGACCTCTCCGCTTCCAGAACCAGATCAGCCTGGACTGCAACACCACATCTCCAGGACCTGCAAGAGACAAGATGGGCTTCCGGGCGGCCAGCGGGGAGAAGTCCTTGTGCTCTGTTGAATCCAGCAGGCCCCAGCTGGAGCCTTCAGGTGTCTGCTTCAGGATCTGAACAGCCTGGGCAACAGCACCCTGTCTCCAGGCAGTACAGGAGGTAAGCTGTGCACCAGAGGCCACCTGGGAAGGGGCAGCTTGCACTGGTGAGTCCAGCATTGACAAGACCAACTAACACCAGTGAGAACTAGATGGCAAAAGTCAAACGGAGGAATGTCACTAACAGAAATCAAGACAATATGGCAACATCTGAACCCAATTCTCCTTTGCCAGCATGTCCTGGATACCCCATCACACCAGTAAAACAAGATTTGGATTTAAAATCACTGGTCATGATGCTGGTACAGGAACACATGAAGGACATACTTAAAGAAATTCAGGAGAAAATGGATCAAAAGTTAGAAGCCCTTGCAAGGGAAACACAAAAATCATTGAAAGAAATCCAGGAGAATACAAAAGCCAATAATGAGGAAACGCAAAAAACACTTAAAGAAATACAGTAGAACTTTGGTCAACAGGCTGAGGTCATGAAAGAGGAAACACAAAAAGCTCTTAAAGAATTACAGGAAAGCACAAACAATCAAGTGAAGGAGCTAAGCAAAACCATCCAGGATCTAAAATCAGAAGTAGAAACAACTAAGAAAACTCAAAGGGAGACAACTTTGGAGATAGAAAGCCTTGGGAAGAAATCAGGGGACATAGATGCAAATATCAACAACAGAATACAAGAGATAGAAGAAAGAATCTCAGATGCTGAAGATACCATAGAAAGCATGGACTCAACAGTTAAAGAAAATGCAAAATGCAAAAAGCTTGTAACCCAAAATATCCAGGAAATTCAGGACACAACGAGAAGACCAAACCTAAGGATTATAGGCATAGATGAAAGTGAAGATTTACAACTTAAAGGGCCAGCAAATATCTTCAATAAAATTATGGAAGAAAACTTCCCTAACCTAAAGAGAGAGATGCCCATGAATATACAAGAAGCCTACAGAACTCCAAACAGACTGGACCAGAACAGAAATACTTCCTGTCACATAATAATCAAAACACCAAATGTACTAAACAAAGAAAGAATATTAAAGGCAGTAAGAGAAAAAGGCCAAGTAACATATAAAGGAAGACCTATCAGAATCACAGCAGACTTTTCACCTGAGACTACGAAGGCTAGAAGATCCTGGGCAGATCTCATGCAGACTCTAAGAGAACACAAATGCCAGCCAAAACTACTATATCCAGCAAAACTCTCAATCACCGTAGATGGAGGAACTAAGATATTCCATGACAAATCCAAGTTTACCCAATATCTATCCACAAACCCAGCCCTACAAAGGATAATAGGAGGAAAACACCAATACAAGGAGGGAAACTTCACCCTGGAAAAAGCAAGATAGTAACCTTTCATCAAACCCAAAAGAAGTTAACCAATCAAATTTAAAAAATAACGTCAAAAATGACAGGAAGTAACAATCACTATTCCTTAATATCTCTTAACATCAATGAACTCAATGCCCCAATAAAAAGACATAGCCTAACTGACTGGATACGTAAACAGGACCCTACATTTTGCTGCTTACAGGAAACACACCTAAGGGTCAAAGACAAACACTACCTTAGAGTAAAAGGCTGGAAGACAATATTACAAGCAAATGGTCTCAGGAAACAAGCTGGAGTAGCCATTATAATATCAGACAAAATTGACTTTCAACCCAAAGTCATCAAAAGAGACTCTGAGGGACACTTCTTACTGGTCAAAGGAAAAATACAACAAGAAGAATTCTCAATCCTGAACATCTATGCTCCAAATGCAAGGGCACACTCTTTCATAAAAGAAACTTTATTGAAACTCAAAGCACACATTGCACCTAACACAATAATTGTGGGTGAATTCAACACTGCACTTTCCTCAATGGACCCATCAGGAAAACAGAAACTAAACAGGGACATAATGAAACTAATTGAAGCTTTGGACCAATTAGATTTAACAGAAATCTAATATAATATTTAACAGAAATATATATAACATTCTATCCTAAAGCAAAAGAATATACCTTTTTCTCAGCACCTCATGGTACCTTCTCCAAAATCGACCATATAATTGGTCACAAGACAGACCTCAACAAATATAAGAAGATCGAACTAACCCCGTTCTTCCTATCAGATCACTATGGAGTAAAAGTGGTCTTCAATAGCAAGAAAAACAACAGAAAACTCACATACACGTGGAATCTGAACAATATTCTACTCAATGATACCTTGGTCAAGGAAGAAATAAAGAAAGAAATTAAAGATTTTTTAGAACACAATGAAAATGAAGACACAACATACACAAATCTATGGGACACAATGAAAGCAGTGCTAAGAGGAAAACTCATAGCCCTGAGTGCCTCCAAAAAGAAAATGGAGAGAGCGTACATTACCAGCTTAATGACACACCTGAAAGCCCTGGAACAAAAAGAAGCTATTTCACCCAGGAGGAGTAGAAGGCAGGAAATCATCAAACTCAGGGCCGAAATCAATCAAGTAGAAACAAAGAGAACCATACAAAGAATCAGCAAAACCAGGAGCTGGTTCTTTGAGAAAATCAACAAGATAGATAAACCCTTAGCCAGACTGACCAAAGCGCACAGAGAAAGTATCCAAATTAACAAACTTAGAAATGAAAAGGGAGATATAACAACAGAAACTGAGAAAATCCAAAAAATCATCAGATCCTACTACAAGAGCCTGTAATCAACACAACTGGAGAATCTGGAGGAAATGGACAATTTTCTTGACAGATACCAAATACCAAAATTAAATAAGGAACAAATAGGTCATCTAAACAGTCCCACAATGTCTAAAGAAATAGAAGGAGTCATAGAAAGTCTTCCAACCAAAAAAAGCACAGGACCAGATGGTTTCAGTGCAGAATTCTATCAGACCTTCAAAGAAGAGTTAACACCAATACTCTTCAAACTAGTCTACAAAATAGAAACATAAGGAAAACTACCCAATTCCTTCTACGAAGCCACAATTACGCTGATACCAAAACCACACAAAGATCCAACAAAGAAAGAGAACTTCAGACCAATTTCCCTTATGAACATTGATGCAAAAATACTCAATAAAATTCTTGCCAACCGAATCCAAGAACACATCAAAATGATCGTCCACCATGATCAAGTAGACTTTATCCCGGGAATGTGGGGTTGGTTCAATATACGGAAATCCATCAATGCAATCCACTACATAAACAAACTCAAAGAAAAAAACCACATGGTCATTTCATTGGATGCTGAAAAAGCATTTGACAAAATTCAGCATCCTTTCATGCTTAAAGTCTTGGAGAAAACAGGAATTCCAGGCCCATACCTAAACATAGTAAAAGCAATATACAGCAAACCGGTAGCCAGCATCAAACTAAATGGAGAGAAACTTGAAGCAATCCCACTAAAATCAGGGACTAGACAGGGCTGCCCCCTTTCTCCTTATCTTTTCAATATTGTACTTGAGGTACTAGCTTGGGCAATTCGACAACATAAGGAGGTCAAAGGGATACAAATTGGAAAGGAAGAAGTCAAACTATCATTATTTGCAGATTACATGATAGTCTACCTAAGTGACCCAAAAAACTCCACTAGAGAACTCCTACAGCTGATAAACAACTTCAGCAAAGTGGCAGGTTATAAAATCAACTCAAGCAAATCAGTAGCCTTCCTTTACTCAAAGGATAAGCAGGCTGAGAAAGAAATTAGGGAAATGACACCCTTCACAATAGCCACCAACAGTATAAAGTACCTTGGGGTGACTCTTACCAAACATGTGAAAGATTTGTATGACAAGAACTTCAAGACTCTGAAGAAGGAAATAGAAGAAGACCTCAAAAAATGGGAAAACCTCCCATGCTCATGGATCGGCAGGATTAATATAGTTAAAATGGCCATTTTGCCAAAAGCAATATACAGATTCAATGCAATACCCATCAAAATCCCAACTCAATTCTTCATAGAGTTAGAAAGAGCAATTCTCAAATTCATCTGGAATAACAAAAAACCCAGGATAGCTAAAACTATTCTCATCAACAAAAGAAAGTCTGGGGGAATCAGTATCCCTGACCTCAAGCAATACTACAGAGCAATAGTGTTAAAAACTGCATAGTATTGGTACAGTGACAGGCAGGAGGATTAATGGAACAGGATTGAAGATCCAGAAATGAACCCACACACCTATGGCCACTTGATCCTCGACAAAGGGGCTGAAAACATCCAATGGATAAAAGATAGCCTTTTCAACAAATGGTGCTGGTTCAACTGGAGGTCAGCATGCAGAAGAATGCGAATTGATCCATCCTTGTCTCCTTGTACTAAGCTCAAATCCAAATGGATCAAGGACCTCCACATAAAGCAGACACTCTGAATCTAATAGAAAAGAAACTGGGGAAGACCCTTGAGGACATCGGTACAGGGAGAAAGTTTCTGAACAGAACACCAATAGCGTATGCTCTAAGATCAAGAATTGACAAATGGGACCTCAGAAAATTACAAAGATTCTGTAAGGCAAAGGACAGCATCAAGAGGACAAATCGGCAACCAACAAATTGGGAAAAGATCTTCACAAATCCTACATCAGATAGAGGGCTAATATCCAATATATATAAAGAACTCAAGAAGTTAGACTCCAGAAAACCAAACAACCCTATTAAAAAATGGGGTACAGAGTTAAACAAAGAATTCTCACCTGAAGAACTTCGGATGGCAGAGAAGCATCTTAAAAAATGCTCAACTTCATTAGTCATTAGGGAAATGCAAATCAAACAACCCTGAGATTTCACCTTACACCAGTCAGAATGGCTAAGATTAAAAATTCAGGAGACAGCAGGTGTTGGAGAGGGTGTGGAGAAAGAGGAACACTCCTCCACTGCTGGTGGGGTTGCAAATTGGTACAACCAGTCTGGAAATCAGTCTGGCGGTTCCTCCGAAAACTGGTCACCTCACTTCCAGAAGATCCTTCTATACCACTCCTGGGCATATACCCAGAGGATTCCCCACCATGTAATAAGGATACATGCTCTACTATGTTCATAGCAGCCCTATTTATAATTGCCAGATGCTGGAAAGAACCCAGGCATCCCTCAACAGAAGAGTGGATGCAAAAAATTTGGTATATCTACACAATGGAGTACTATTCAGACATTAGAAACAATGAATTCATGAAATTTTAGGCAAATGGATGGAGGTGGAGAACATCATACTAAGTGAGGTAACCCTGACTCAAAAGGTGAATCATGGTATGCACTCACTAATAAGTGGATATTAACCTAGAAAACTGGAATACCCAAAACATAATCCACACATCAAATGAGGTACAAGAAGAAAGGAAGAGTGGCCCCTTGTTCTGGAAAGACTCAGTGAGGCAGTATTCGGCAAAACCAGAACAGGGAAGTGGGAAGGGGTGGGTGGGAGGACAGGGGGAAAGAAGGAGGCTTATGGGACTTTCGGGGAGTGGGGAGCTAGAAAAGGGGAAATCATTTGAAATGTAAATAAAAAATATATTGATTAAAAAAATGTAAAAAAAAAAACAAAACCAAAAACATTTAACCTCCCTTCTAGCCCACTACCACTTCTCCTGTATCCTTTCTTTTCCACCAATCAGAGATCGTAGAAAAGAAAGGATACAGGGGAAGTCGACCTGTTTGGGAATGGTTCTTTCAAACAAATCCCATCTGTACTTGTTCACTCGAGGGCAGCTCGTTGCACTCACAGACACTTTATGGGTATAGCAGCAATCCAGTTCAGTACTGTCTGGATAGTAGCAGTGGTATAGTTAGGACCCAGCTGAATCAGCATGAATCTGCATGAATCATCAGTAGTCAGCAGGACAAACCAAGAACAACAGGAATACCAGAAGTTCTTAGCTTTCCTCTCTTGACAAAGAGAAGATCAGCAACAAGCAGTGCAGAGCTAGCTCTACAGGCAAACCCCTCAAAATGTCACGTACCTCCATGGGTCTTGCTTCCCATGTGTCCTGACTCAGCACTCAAGTCTGTCTCAGCTAACATCACTCTGTCAATCAACCCTAGTCCTCAGGCAAGAAGCCACAGCACACCACCTGAAGTTTTTGGTGCATTTCTCTCCATGGAGTCCTGACCAGTGGACCTCAGCTACACAATGTAAGGTAGACCAATATATGTGTGTCATTAGCAGAACATCCTTCATTACATGTTTTTTTTTAAATGTGCTTGCTTTAGTAGAGCATTCTTTTACCTGTGTCTGCCTTAAAAAAACACTCCTTCTTGTGTTTTCCCCAGTAAAACACCATGTGTCACAACTGAATCCTTTCTTTCCAAAGAATCCTTAAATTTCTACTTCATTCAACAAATAATGAGACCAATTTCACTTATGAACCATCGATGCAAAAATATTAAGAAATATAAACTAAGGGTTTTTATTTGGATTAAATACTCAGGTTTTGAGGGCTTAGAATATAGATTCTAGCAAGCATTCAGAGGTCTCTAAGACATGTGTGTACAGAAATTACATTTGGTAGGTTGTAAAGAATCAGAGAATGCATTAATAGTGCACATTTGCTAATTTTCTGTATTAACATTAACTACTAAGGTACAAACAGGTGCTTCCTGTTACACAGCCATCATAAATCCGTATTAATAATTATCACCTTGCCATCTATAGATGCTTTTTAGATTCAAAACAGTAGAAAAATTATTCATCCCACTGAATAAAAAATTGTCCCACAAAACACATCAATAACACATAAATATTAGGTTAAAATAATTATTGAAACTTTAACACAGTGTTCAAAACACATGTTCAGTTTCACAAAATAATGGCAACAATAAATATGGCCAATAAAACTTAATCCAGGCTGTTAATTCTGTTCTTATTCTTATGTTTATAAGATTTGTTTTATTTTTGAGATTATAATTTAATTATAAAAATGTTTACCTTTCCTTTCCTCACTTAAAGCTCTTACCTCCCTTCATCCTCTCTCTCTCTCTCTCTCTTTCTCTCTCTCTCTCTCTCTCTCTCTCTCTCTCCTCTCTCTCCTCCTCTCTCTCAAATGCACACATATGCTAATTATTATTCTGTGCAGAAACATGTAATGTACTCACATATATATTGCTAAATATAACCTGTTTAGTCTATATGCTTTCAGGAATATGTATGTTTTCAGGAGTAACTATTTGGCTATCCCTTGGGAGTTAGGTGCTCTTCCCTGGAAAAGGCCTCCTCTCTTGCTCCTAGCTTTATTTAGTTCAGTGTAGTTCTTTCTGTAGAGTTTCTGTCTTGTGGATGTTTCTCCATCTGCTTTGACATGTTACTTGCTATTAGCCTTGTTCATCTCATATTTGGTTGATCATGTTGTTGAGATGTTTTGGTGTAGCTTCTCATAATACTTGAGATACAACCTCATAGGAAACTTGATACTCTTGCCTTTAAGATTTTTTTCTGCAATGTTTCTGAGCCTTAGGTGCTAGAGTGTTTTGTGGTTGTATGTACTGTGACTGGACTTCAAAACTCTGCAGTTTTCTAATTATAGAATGAATAAATCAAGAACGATTCTTTCAAATATGATAAAACCTTCATGAAAATATGAAATGTGCCATTACATATTTCACTAAAGGCCAAGCTCCAAATTTCTAAATTTTACCAAACAGTATAGCCTGTTGCCCAGACTATAGGTTACTTTCCAAAACTGACATCAAGGCTCCATTTCTGAAGAAGACACCTATACAACTCATTAAACGAGGAGAAGTTGAACTGGTGCCTAAATAGAGCCTCCACACCTACTTTCCAGCATCTTCATAAAGGAAATTATTCTGCAGGTTACAAAAATTAAGAAACATAAACATGAAGCTGAGAACCTAGCCCATCTCCATTTTGTTCCTAGAAACAATTCTGAGTCTGTAACCAAATTAAGTTTATGTTTATTACAAAACTTGGATTTCTGTTTCTCAGATTGGGGGTGTGTCTTATACCAGTAACTATAGAATTTATAGCTAAACAATGCCCCTTTCATGAAATTCTTAGGCAAATGGATGGAGCTAGAGAACATCATACTAAGTGAGGTAACCCAGACTCAAAAGGTGAATCATGGTATGCACTCACTAATAAGTGGATATTAACCTAGAAAACTGGAATACCCAAAACATAATCCACACATCAAATGAGGTACAAGAAGAAAGGAGGAGTGGCTCCTTGTTCTGGAAAGACTCAGTGAAGCAGTATTCGGCAAAACCAGAACGGGGAAGTGGGAAGGGGTGGGTGGGAGGACATGGGAAGAGAAGGGGGCTTACGGAACTTTCAGGGAGTGGGGGCCTAGAAAAGGGGAAATCATTTGAAATGTAAATAAAAAATTATATCGAATTAAAAAAAAAAACAATGCCCCTACCCCCACCCAGGGCCACCTGTTCTCAGAAGTGGTCTATACCCATTGTTTAAAGACCAACTTTCCTTAACTGCTTGGTCTCACTTCTGTAACCGTGCTTCCTTGCAAAATCCACCATCCTATGGTTTTGTTTTATAGAAAGGCCCTAAGATGTTGTCTCAGGAAGGTCTCATGAACAGTGCCTTGGGAAGAGACAGCTGCCCATATAGCTCTGATGTGTGCACAAATAAAGCTAGTTCTAATTTTGCTATAATGGCTAAGTGGTCTTTCTTTTCTCATCTATGGGATTAACAAAGCCATTCATAACCTGTTGTTAAACAATGGTGTCTTGCCTGCAAGATATGCTAGGGCAATAGTGGCACAAAGCTTCTGGGAGTAGCCAACAAATAACAAATTTGATTTAAGGCCCACTCCACATGATGAAACCTGTACCCCTTACTGGTTCGGTGACCACAGTCTAGATGTGTGTAATGTCTGTATTACATAGGGAGTGGAACTTCTTGGAACACTAAACTATAAATGGAATGTCTCTATCAAAATACTGCTCCCCCCTATATATATATATATATATATATATAATGGTTTCCAGGTTAGTGTTTCTATGGAATTCCCGAGTGTTAATGAGTGGGTGAGTGGGTATGTTTCTTGTGCCTTTGTTTGCACTATTTTCTTCTTGTTGGTTTGTTTTATCCAACTTGATCTGATAGTTTTGTTTTATATTATTATATGTTGTTATATTAAAATGATAAATGAAAGAATTAATGAATGAAAACCTAGATAATAGTATAAAGATTAACAATAGAACTGTCATTTATGCCTGTTGAGAGATGGAAAATCAGTTTTCTCCAATAGAGTATCAATATATCAACAACTCTGGGACAGTGTGTGTGTATGTGTGTGTGTGTGTGTGTGTGTGTGTGTGTGAGAGAGAGAGAGAGAGAGAGAGAGAGAGAGAGAGAGAGAGAGAGAGAACTTTTATTTAGGTTGTTTTTGGTTTATTTGTTTTTGTATTGTTTTGTTTTCCTGCTTTTGGGGGTTTGTTTTAATATAGAGTAATGTTCTGTTTTGTTTGAGAAAAAAAGGTAAAGTTGTGTGGGTAGTAAGGAAAGAGAATCTAAGAGGACTTGAGGGAGGGACAGAACATGGTCAAAAATATTTAAATTTAATATTTATTTGAGATAATGAAAATATAATAAAACAATAAAACATTAAGAATATATCCATAATTATTCAGTGTAATCAGTGACATGAAACAATGTGAAAAGTGTAAATGTAGCTTTTATCCAACAGATGTAATTGTCAACCCAGAGGCTCACTGTTGAATAAGGTCACTCTAATTCTTTCTGAATTCAGATTGACTGGGTTAGTTCAGCTGTTCTGGCTAAAACTCCTCTTCAAGATGACTAATTCAAACTGGTTTCTCTTGGCTTCTGACTGAATTGTTCTGCTTGGCTTCATACTAACTTTGTCATTATGTTTTAATCTTCTATCTCCTTCCAATTTTCTGGCTCATTCTGTGTTTACCTGTCTTTAGCTTGTTCCCTCTGCATCCTGTCTCTGTAAAACTATCCCAATAAAACTTCCCTACATACTTTTTCCCTCTCTTGTTCTTCTAAGTGGTCTTCTTTCTGACTGTTCTTATAAGAGTTGGGCATATATTGTCAAATGTTTCTCTTATTCACCCCTCAATTAGACATCACTTTCAAACATGGCTGCTTCTTTACCTACAGAATTTGGGATTAAAGGTATGTACTTATCTCTATTCCAGCCAGATGAATGAAAGGTGTTTGGCAGGTTTGCATTCCAGACAGACCTTGGCCTTTGGATGTGATCTCTTGCCAGGGCAGTAATTTTCCTCTACAGAAGAGAGAACATGTAATTAATTTTTGTTGACTCTTAAACTGACTTAAAGCAAGCAATTAACAACATCATAGACTATAGAAAGGGAAGAAGGAATTAACATACAAAACTAGTATACAATGAGATAATGTCATGTGTCGACTTGAACACTGGCTGTGGGGCTCCATCTAGGAGCAGAGCCACTTGTAGTAGTAAGAATAATACTATGATCTTTTTTGTGGTTTCTGAAAGGAAGACAAAAATCTCTATGTCTCTGTAGACAAATACCTTTTTAGGTATCTCTTAGAAACATTTTATACTGTGAACTATTTCACACAGTTCCTAAGTCTCAGTGACCCAAAGCACAAACAGTTTTGGAAGATAAAATGATAAACTCCTTTTGAGGAGAGCTGAAACATTTCTACAAGTTATTAAGACAGTAATGGATGTGTGAGAGGGAGGATGATTGGAGCTTTGTGAAGCAGCCTGGTGTACATATTCACATTGGAGCCTCCATTACCAAGGATTTTCTTCATCCCCTTAGCAGATGCATGTAGTGTCATGTCTTCTTTGGGTTCTATCTTGGACGTGGTACAATAAAGCTACCCAACAAAGAAATGCACCATTGTTCCTGTCTATACAATTTTACACTTGAATTAAATCACCAGAAATGGTTTATACATGTCATTGTTTCTAAAATTACAATAGCAGAAAAAGTCACAATCCTTTGCTAGCCATCTTTCTGATTTTTCAACAGTTAGGGTTGCCTATTACCTGACACACCAATTCTCAAATATTCACCCCTGTCCTATATTCATAGATCCATTCAGTCCACCAAACAAAAAAATAAAATACTCTAATAATTACAGTTGCTCCCTCCCACTGAACTCTAATGGAGATGACAGAAAGAAGGGACAATCCAGTACTATGTTGCTCTGGCAACAATAGTATTTTTAGCACCTGAGTAATATTTGAAAGTCCATAATGGTAATGAAACATTTGCCAAGTCTTAGGATTGAAAAAGAAAAGAAATGAAACAAATACAAGTATATTACATTTAGACAAATAATGTCCTTGACAAATTTAAAATAACACATCTGGGAAGACAGGGGCACCAAGAATCTACTATAAAACATGAATTTTTAAAAATAAGTTGAAATTAAGTGGTTTAAATTTTTCACTGAATTAAAATCTTTTTTGTTTTGCAAGAAAAAATACTCAGCAGCTTGCACGAGTAAATTGAGGTGATGGTAGAAAATTCCCTTCTGTTTCCCTAATGAAGAGTAGGCTTCTTCCATGCTCAGTTCTGAAAACCCTGTGTAAGTCAGAATTCCATCTAGACCTGTGCTCCTTAAACTCCCATTCACTGAGAGGCACCTGGAAGCTCAAGGAGAAAATGCATAGTAGATTAAGACCATCCAGAGACTGCCCCACCTAGGGATCCATCCTTTATACAGCTACAAAACATGGACACTATTGTGAATGCCAACAAGTGCTTGTTGACAGAAGCCTGATATAGCTGTCACCTGGGAGGCACTGCCAGTGCATGACAAATACAGAGGGGAACACTCTCAGCCAACCATTGAACTGAGCACAGAGTCCCCAATGGAGGAGCTAGAGAAAGGACCCAAGGAGCTGAAAAGGTTTGCAGTGCCATAGGAGGAATGAAAATATGAACCACCCAGTACCCCCAGAGCTCCCAAGGATTAAACCACCAACCAAAGAGTACACTTGGAGGGACCCATGGTTCCAAATGCATATGCAGCAGAGGATGGCCTTGTTGGATATCAAAGGGAGGAGAGGCCCTTGGCCCTGAGAAGGCTAAATGCCCCTGTATAGGGGAATGTCAGGACAGGGAAGTAGAGTGGGTGGATTGGTAAGCAGAGAATGGGGACGGGTTAGGGGATTTTTGGGGGACACCAGGAAAGGGGACAGCATTTGAAATGTAAATAAAGAATATATCTTAAAAAAAAGGAAAGAAAAAAAGATTGAGTAGTGACCACATTACTTGACACACCAGCAAATCACTGTTAAACCACAACCTTTGCTTCTTTTTTCATCCACAAGATCACACAATTATATGTGATATATATGAATCATTTCATAAACTTGAAATAAAAATCTCAGAGCTGTATGGATCCAGTTGTCTGTTTAAAATTATTCAGTGTTTTTAAAACTTCAAGTCGGTATAAATCTTTTTTTTTTCATAGCAGCCGTATTTATTTAGTTATTTATTTTTTTACTTTCTCCACAAGCGCCTTTATTATTATTTTTTTGTTTTTTTGTTTTTTTATTCGATATATTTTTTATTTACATTTCCAATGGTTTCCCCTTTTCTAGCCCCCCACTTCCCAAAAGTTCCATAAGCCCCCTTCTCTCCCGCTGTCCTCCCACCCACCCCTTCCCACTTCCCCATTCTGGTTTTGCCGAATACTGCTTCACTGAGTCTTTCCAGAACAAGGGGCGACTCCACCATTCTTCTTGTACCTTATTTGATGTGTGGATTATGTTTTGGGTATTCCAGTTTTCTAGGTTAATATCCACTTATTAGTGAGTGCATACCATGATTGATCATTTGAGTCTGGGTTAGCTCATTTAGTATGATGTTCTCCAGCTCCATCCATTTGCCTAAGAATTTCATGAATTCATTGTTTCTAATGGCTGAATAGTACTCCATTGTGTATATATACCACATTTTTTGCATCCACTCTTCTGTTGAGGGATACCTGGGTTCTTTCCAGCTTCTGGCTATTATAAATAGGGCTGCTACGAACATAGTGGAACATGTATCCTTATTACATGCTGGGGAATCTTTTGGGTATATGCCCAGGAGTGGTATAGCAGGATCTTCTGGAAGTGAGGTGTCCAGTTTTCAGAGGAACAGCCAGACTGATTTCCAGAGTGGTTGTACCAATTTGCAACCCCACCAGCAGTGGAGGAGTGTTCCTCTTTCTCCACATCCTCGCCAACACCTGCTGTCTCCTGAATTTTTAATCTTAGCCATTCTGACTGGTGTAAGGTGAAATCTCAGGGTTGTTTTGATTTGCATTTCCCTAATGACTAATGAAGTTGAGCATTTTTTAAGATGTTTCTCCGCCATCCGAAGTTCTTCAGGTAAAATCAACTCAAGCAAATCAGTGGCCTTGCTATACTCAAAGGATAAGCAGGCTGAGAAAGAAATTATGGTATAAATCTTCAAAATCTCCTTTTTAAAAGTTTAAAGTCTTTCAATTATGTGTTTATATAAAATAAAAAAATAGGTAAATTGCATACTTTCTTACTTCAAGAAGAAAAAAACCAGAGCACAGTCACAATATGAATGATATAAAACCCAGCTCACACCTGTGTAAAAGACAAAATGTCCAGTGTCTGGAATCTACACAAGATCATCGGCTCCCCCAAAGCCTTGTGTCACTCTGGCTCTGTCCTGGGCAGCACATACAGCTTCTTTTCTCGGCTTAGGCAATTTCCATTCTCCCTTTTCTTGGTGATCATCCCATGGTGCTGCCATCTCCAAGACATTCAGGTCTTCTGCTGAAACTGGACTGTATTGTCACCAGTAGCCTCTTCTTCTGGATTCCCTTAAAATGCTAAGCCCTCAACTTCTCTGCATGACTCTTCCAATTCCAAGACTTTGATTGCTACTGAGGTTTCACCTTGACCTATAGCTCCTCCTGATCACTCACCATGCCAAAAAACATCTGCTTTCTATGACCTTCTAATACCTTGAAAACCAGTACCACCTGGATGACTCTTAGAGTACCAAGATCATCTGCCAGAAGGAGGTACAACCGTGGCTGCCTCTGGAACACAGCGTCTGTATGCCAACTCTTAGGAAACAGTTTCCAGAAAATTTTACCACTATAATGCTTTTCTTTTTTTTAATTACTGCTAATTTCTAGAGCCCTGCTAATCAGCATCAACTGTCCCAGAAAAGCAAAGGTGTTACTTTAATCATGTTGGTCTCTTGTTAATGCTGTCTGACTTTCAGTCCCAGCTGGCCAGATCCTTAATTCAAAATAGTAAATATGCAATGGCTTTGATAGTCTTTAACTCTCACATTTCTTTCTATAATTTCATAAGTTTCAGCCTCTGAATTTCTCTCAGCTTGTTTTACTTCCAAGTTCCACAGGACAGCTAACCATGCTTTGAAAACACAATGGCTTTTATAGACCAAATTTCCAAAATACTTCCATCGTCATCCCCAAAATGAAGCAGCCAGGTTTGTTGCAACAATTCCTGACTCATGATCCCCATTTATTTCCTAGTTATGGTTACTTTGCTAAGAAGAGACTCCATGACCAAAATCAATCTGGAGAAGACATGTTTTATATGATTTATATTTCCACACTATTGTTTATCATTGAAGGAAGTCAGGACAGGAACTCAAACTGGTTTAGAAACTTGGAGGCAAGAGTTAATACAGAGCTAAAGGTCTGGTGCTATGTTCTGTCTTCTTCTGCAAGGCTTGCACAGCCTGCTTTGTTATTCCAGTGCAGGGGTGGTACTACCATAATGGGCTAGGCCCGTCATCACTCAGTCACTAATTAAGAAAAGATATTTCAAAATTTTCTATTAGAAAACTCAACTGGAATTTGAAAGAAAGAAAATCTCAGTTGTAATGTTTATGTAAACAACAGATAATAGTATAATATTTGATCATCAGCATCTTATTGAATTCTCCAAATCTCTTGCTATGTAGCATATTCTGAAATTCTGAATCACAATGTGTGTGTGTGTGTCTACACACACACACACACACACACACACACATATGTATATATAAAGAGCTTAATATTTTTTAGCCTTTTCTGAGTGGAGGTCAGTGCTGGATATTGGACCCAAGGCTTGCTCTCTTCAACCCGATAAATCAAGTACTCTACATCTCAATAACATCCCCACTCTATAAAGATATTTATTTTTAATGTGTTGGCTCATGTATTTTTGGAGGTTCTAAATGTGCAGAAGGGCCCTGAAGTTAAAGATCTAGGATGGCTCCATCCATCAAGTAATGCCGAAGTGCCAATTAATGCTATAGGTATGAGCTGATGCTGCACTTCAAGTTTATTGGGTTTTCATCCTGGTAGAATTTCCTTCTGTTCTGGGAAGATCATTCTTTTGTTCTAGACAGGTAGAATAGAACACTTCCACTGTGGAAGGTTTCTTCTTTTGTAAATCAGCTGATTTGAATGCAAGGCTCAGTTGAAAACCCTCTCACAGGTACATTTACCTACATCAAAGCTAACTGACCATTGTCAAGCCTAAAGGATATTTCTGTAATTCTTTACAGATTTTATGACAAACTATCTTATATCCAATTGACACAGAAATTACGAAATCATTCTCATTGTTGATTATTGATTGAAATTATTGTTTAGGATTGATTGTACTATATCCCACTCCATTTCCTGTATTTTGAACTTCACAGTACCAAACTTAGAGGGATAGGCATGCAAACATTGGTATAATTTTAGTGCTGTAATGAAAGCGTTTTTAAAATATTGGGGTATGTGTGTTGTTGTGTCACTTTCTTATTTCTGTGGCAAAACATGACAGAACAGCCTAAGGCTGGAGAGTTCCATAGTTTCAGAAACACTGGACAATGGTCAAAAGACAAAAAGACAAAGACAACAGGAGCAGGTCATTTGTTGATAACAAGGACCTAAAGTCCCTGAGGATATCTCATCTCTTCTCAGGAAGAGAGAGAACTCAGGACTGATCTGCATGAAAGACCCACTCCCAGAGTTCTAATAGCCTCTCTCCACAATGGATCATAGCATCTCAAGAAAGTTACACCACCTGGAGCAAACGTTCATATATATAATCCTGTGGTATAATTTTACCTAAAGTTAAAAAAAAAATCCTGATATTCTCTCATGTGCTTATTGTTATATCATCTTCTAGATACACAAGTGTCAAATGTATAACGTTAGACTTTAAGTTGGAACAAAAATGAAAAACTATTGCCTGATATTTACATTTTTTTTTTACAATTTTTGATTTATATCCATAATAGCACAGAACAAATTATAACTGAAACAAAATGTATCCGAGGAAAAAGAAAAAAAATGTTCTTCTGAGAAGAATACATAGCAAATATATGATTTTCCCTATAAATAGTTCTCACTTATCTGTCATCACTTATCTGTCATCAGTATCATTATTATCTGTCATCACAGTTTTTCTGATGAAAATCAATTAGATTCAAATAAACATTGAAATCTCTGGTGGTTTGAATAATCTTGGCCCATGGGCAGTGGCATAGTAAGGAGGTCTGGCCTTATTGGAGGATGTATGTCCTTATTAGAAGAAATGTATCACTGTCAGGTTGGGCTTTGAGGTCTGTTGGTGCTTAAGCACCACCTTGAGTGGAGAGAGCCTCATCCTGGGTGTCTGCTGAAGACATTCTCTTTCTGGCTGCCTTCAGATCAAGTTGTCGAACTCCTAGCTCCTCTGGAACCATATCTACCTGTAGGCTGCCATGCTTCTTACCATGATAATAGTGGAATGAATCTCTGAAACTGTATGCTGGTCCCAATTAAGTTATTTCTATTTTGAGAATTTCCTTGGTCATGGAGTCACTTCTCAGCAATGAAACTCTAAGACAAAGTCTAAATGTGCTATTATATATGAGTGTATGCATGTCTATATTTAGATATCTGTATATGTATATAGTCATCATGTAGAAGAGAAATAGAGACTTTAGAGACATAATAATTTAGAACAATGTCTATACTTTTTATCTTAAAGTTTCATGACTAATTTTTTTCCAAATAAATTTAAATAATAGTTCATTTATTTCAACTGGGTCACATTTGAAAAGACATTTTACCAACACAGACACATTTAAAATAACTTATAAAATGATGTTTTAATGATCTATGAAGTCAAGCATTTGTAGCTGCAAGAAAAAAACAAATCTCTCCCCTGTGCTCTGAGTTCCCATAAAAAGTGAACAGGAATTTAAGGTTTTTCTTAGAAAGTACTCCCTTAACCTATTGGTATAGGATCATGTGAACATTGTTGTTATCATAAATTATTCTGAATGTGGAAAGAAAAGTCTGTGAAAATTGAGACTGAAATGAATTTATCTCTTTAATAGTTATTGTTTATAACATGCTAACAATACATTACACTCTCAAAATACAGATGTTTTATAATTTATCATGGTTTGAGTTTTAATTGACTCTTTGACTCTACCATGATGTGACAGTTGTCTGTAGTCAGAAGACAGCATTGTTTGCCAGTGATATGTGCCACTTTACTTTCTACTTATGTTGGGCATGGGCAACTTGTTGCAGATTGGAGTCAGTCATAGAATCCAAAGGGAGTAGGGATCAATACTCTATACTATGTTGTGTTTTCAAAGTGTTTTTGAGACGTCAGGCTCTTGGTTCCATATCTCATTTTACACTATATGCATCTTCATCTCCAAAAATTCAGTTTCTCAATTTTAATAGAGTATTCAATAAACATGAGTCATTCCATACTTCACTATAAAATAGATTGTAGCAATTGACTTTGCCTAACTGTAGACTAATGTATCTCTTTTCCATACATCTATGTTAGTCTAAGCTAAGGTATAATGCTCACCAGGATATGTTTGTTAAATGTCTCAATAATGGAAATTGTTTCCTCCTGCAACAACACATCTAGGTCACCAGTCCACTCTGAGCACCACACAGAACCATGTTTCCCACTCAGGAAATAGCTAATCTGGGAGCTCTGCTATACTTACCCATCAGATTACATGACTTCTGCAGCACACAAGTCCCACATTATAGATTAGGATCATGGTGAAATATTCCCATTGATGCTTGCTTTCAAATAGAATGTAGGCAATGCTAACAATGGTCTCACATATAATTTATGAATGAAAATAGGGATAATTTATAGCAAGTACTATGGTAAATTAATTTTATCTCATTTTATTTAAGAAAGTCTAAAAGTACTGCCACTTGATAAACATCACAAACATGCCCATATAAAGGAATCAGGATTTCACAATCTGAGAATCATAAGTATTTTTTATTAAATGAAGAGTGAAATGTAATAGTCAGACATTTATGACTTATTTTGACCATTAGGGATTTTTTTTTATTGCAGCACATAATCAATGAGGGCTTGAAAAGCTAACTATACCTGAGAATGATTCAGTGATGAAGAATAAAAGCTATTGGAATCCATCACACTGAATAGCCATGTCTAGTGTTATTCAAGTTACCTTCTCATCAACGTTTGATTATGGCTGAAAGATGGATTCATGAGGCCTCACCCCTCCCTGAAAGACTCCTGGCACTTAATGGCCCCGGGTTGCTAGAGAGAGGAGTATTATATTCTCTACCAATGTAGCCACTAAAATGTTGTTCATGATTCTGTAATTAACCTTCAATCCATGCTCACAACAGAGCCCCTAACTAATCTCAATGGTTCACACACAGAAAGAGATTAAAGTTGCTAGGGGATTATTTGGGAAGAAGTGCTTCACAGAAAGAAAGACAGGAATGAGAGAGCGTAATGGAGGTGAAAATGACAGTAATTCATTATATAGATGTATAAAACTCTCAAGAATAAAAAATAATTAAAATTCTTTCTTCACAATGAGGTTTTTTTTCATATTCTTCTATAGTTTATAAACCTGAAAATAGTGATAGTAGACATGTTTTTTTGTGAATCCTGGTCAAAGTAAGGAATCATTAAACCTTAACAAGAATACATTATGGACATTTTTAACTGCAAACAAATTGACAATTATTATTAAGGTGTTATCAACTTCCTTGATTTTAAGCATTTTCATCTATTACTTGTCACTAAAACTACACAGTTCTACTCACCTAAGTTTGTGTAAAAACTCAATAAAGATCTTCATGACTTGTGTGTGACAGTTTCTTATATTTATAATAAAATTTCAGAAACCCCCCCAAACAGAAATGAGATAGTTAATATAGAATAAATGTAAATTCATTGAAAGAAAGATTTTAAAATGCTTAGCTCTCTGGCACTTTGTAATTTATCATGTCAGGTAAAAACTTTTATTTAAATTCCAATACTGTAAATTTACTTCAATCTCATAATTACACACTTAGAACACAGCACAGGGTAATTTTGGTGCAGGAACACTTTGAATTTAATTGCACACTAAAATTTGGTAATTTATTCTATATGTAGGCCTGCCAACTGCACCTATGTATAGACAATCATATGCACAAATTGACTCTTCTGTGTTTTTCAAAGAGGTTCTAATGAGCAACCCACAGGAGCAATTACTTGCCCTCTTCCCACAATAAAAATCTGGAGTTTCGGTGTTCCACTCCTTAATACTAAAGAGCATGTTGGTATTTCCCACTAAAACTTCTGACATAAAAAACAAAACAGCAGAATGAAAAAAGAAAAGACACTCCAGCACACCATCTATGAATGGGCAACTAGTGTTCAAAGTACAAAAATTGTATTTTGTTTGGCTAATTCTACTTTATTTTTAGAGATAAAACTGTTAATTTTTGTTGCAGACAAAAACATTCTCTTTTAAATCCTTTAAAACTCCATAAGAAATTTTTCATTGTTATTGCTGTGATATCTTAGAAAAATACATGAATGACATACAAGACCATTGTCAGCTTTGCCTACATTTTTATCAGCGGGTAAAACTTCATAAGTCATGGCGAGAGAGAGAGAGACCGTGCTTGAGAACCGCATACAGAGCTGGCTGCAGCATGCTGGGAGAGTTCTGCAGAGCTACTCACATTCTCAGGCTGGGTATCTCATGAGAAGGAAGCGTGGCTTTTGTGTTACTCTCAAAGAGAGACAGATGAGATGACAATATCTTCCAAGAAACAATTTGCTTTGTTTATCAAACATTGGAAACTTATTTATGCTGTTAATAACCTTAGCAATGTCATTACAGCTCAGCGAAAGGAGCTTTTGGAATTCATCACCTCTCTTGTCCTTTCATATCCTGTATTAAGGATGTGCCCAGGTAATTATGGCTTTTGAAAATGTATTGATTCCTATTCTGATGTCTTCTGTCTTTGAAATAAGGGCTTGAGTATTTCCATCTTTCAGTTCTACTAATGATTTTAAAAACAGCTTTAGGAAGGAATGGCTGACAAGTCAATTTGTATCTTTTAATGTCCGATGAGATGAGTTGTACTTCTATGTAGTGAGAAATGTTTGTCACATGCAGGGTGGCCACTACCTCCACCGCCTCAGCTTTCCTAATTACCATTTTCCTTTGCTTCACTTACTATAGAAAACATTTAAGCCTTGCTGTCTTAGCAGAATTTCAAGTGTACAGTAGAATTTTATTAATTATAATCACATGTTGAGCATTTGATATCAGAACATGATTCTCCCCTATTATAGAACATTTTATCTTTAACCAACTCCTTCCCAGCTCACATTTACCCCAGCATATGGAAGCTCCCATTCTATTCTTTATTTCTTAGAGTTTAATTTTGATTTTAGATTTTTACTTATCAGTGAGATCATACATTAATTGTTTTCTTTATCCTCTTTAACGCCACATTCCTCATTAGAATTCTATGTTTTCAGAGCTTCTTTTATTTATTGGGCTGAAGAACATACCTTAAGTCCTATTTCTTTATCCATTTATTGAACTGTCTCTAGGTTTGGTTATTATAGTGTTTTACAATGAATATAAGAGATCAAATATTAGATTTATTTATTGACTTATTTATATAGTAGTACAGGTAAGGTCTTTCAGAATAGGACCATGTAGCACAGAAATAATATGAACAATTGACTAATGGGTCCTATGGTGGTTTGAATAGCCTGGCACAAGGAGTGGCACTATTAGGAGTTTTGGCTTTGTAGGAGTAGGCATAGCTTTGTTGAAGCAAGTGTATTACTGTATAGGTGAGCTTTGAGATCCTCCTTCCAGCTACCTGGAATTAAGTCTTCTGGTTTAATTCTGGTTTCGGAATAACAAGTAGAACTCTCAGTTCCTTCTCCAGTTGCTGTGCTTCCTGCTTTGATGATAATAAACTGAAGCTCTGAACCTATAAGCCAGGCCTAATTAAATGTTGTCTGTATAAGAGCTGTCTTGATCGTAGTGTCACTTCATAGCAATGGAAACCCTAACTATGACAGAACATTGTGAAGTTGATTTCTGTAAGGAAAAGGAACAGCAAATTGAGTGAAGATGCAGCCCACAGAAGAGAAGAAAGTCTTTGTCAGCTGTATATCTGACAGTTATCCCCAGGAATGTACAAATTGAAGAAACTAAACATCAAGAAAATAAACAACTAGATTTAGAAATGTACCTTGGAACTGAACAGAATGTTCTCAAAAGAAATCCAAATGGGTAAGATATACTTAAGATGGTGGTCAGCACTCCTACTTATCAGAGAAATGCAAACTCCCTCCTGTCAGAATGACCATTATTATAAATATAAATTGCAGCAAAAGTTGATGGACTATGAGGGAAATAACTAACTCCCATTGGAGTAGGATAATTGTTGGTTTGAGGTTGAGAAAGGCACAGTTACCAGGGGACATTTTAAATCAGTGGGGGTGGAAAGACCATTCTGAAGCTACATGGAAGAGCATTCTTAAGAGTTGTGTGGAGAACTTGTATTTTCTGATATCTATTATTAGTTGTCAATTTAATTACATCTAAATGTTAAGTAAGGTCCAAACTTGGGGGCACACATCTGTAAAGATTTTCTTTTTTTAATTAATTTGAAGTACAGGTAAACCTTTAATTTGGGTTACACCATCTACTGGAAGCCAATATAGGAATATGGACAAAGGAAAACTTTGTTATCTATCTGCTTGCCTTCGCTTGGCTAGCAAGGCTATTCATGCACCTGTACTATAGCCTATTTGGGGGCGGGGATTCTGGCCTATATCAAAGACTGGTTGGGACATTCAGCCTTGTGGACTAAGCAACTACTGGATTCTTAGAATTTCTCTTCATATATATATATATGAAGAGAATATATATATATTCTCTATACATAATTCTATAATTTATATGATATATTTATTCTGTAAGTTATATTACTCTATAGAACCATGACCAATATAGATTTTAGTACTAGAAATGACTTAGTGTTGATGAAGAGATTTTAATGTTCAGAGAAATTACAATGTTCATGTAGGTATACTTTGTAAAACCTAATCCTCCACAATGGAAAGGTCAGAAGACATTTCCTTCACTAATCTTATAAGACACAAAATGGTGAGAGGGGAACCAGAATGTTGGCAGGGATTTTTGCTACCCTTTTCCTTGTGCCAAACCTTAGGGCTAGATATGCTGCTTATCAGGTAAAAAATTAAATGCAGTAAGTTTATTTGGGCCTTCAAGTAGAAGTAGCAGGGGCCAGTGGCAGCACTGTTTCTCCTAAGGCATAGTTATCACAATGGCCAGTATAGTCAAAGCAATTCTCATAATAGCCTAACCCATAATGATAAGCAAAGGCAAAGTGATTTTTATGATGACATGACTTGTATGGGCCTTTGGCACTGGCTAATCAATCAATGGTGTTTTCAAGTATGACATAGATAAAAAAGCTACTGAATTTTTGTTTGGTCTGCATAAGCAGAAAAAAATCAAACAAATGAAATAAAGGCTACTTTGGATTGTGGTTAAAGGGAATCTTGGTCTGTGCATCAATTTTCTAGGCTTGAGCCTGTTCGAATACCCAGAACCCCTTGAGTGAAGTGATGGTGTGGTTCCCCTGAGGAAAAATTTTGATAAAATATCTGAAAGTTGTACTGTTAGCTTTTCTCCATTCCTTTACTAGAGGGACATTTACAAGGATAACTGAACATTGGAAGAATGAAAACAATCAGATTATTTTGGATACTGATTCTGTATTCACACAGATTCTAGGATATCTCAAGAAACATGTTTACTTTAAAATTTAAGTATGGGCTTACAAAAGCCAGTTGATTAATAATGTTTTGGCTGAAGTCTGACTCCAGTGAGTTCCCAGACTCATCCTGTGGTTATTTCCCCTGCCATGTAATATATAATTGGAATAGATATACTTAGCAGAATTCTCATACACTGGTTCCTTGTCATGAGAAGTGAGAGATCATATGGTTGGAAAGGAAAATAGTGAATCAAAAACAGTGTCAAATCTCTGGAGGAATTGCCGAAATTGGTGACCCCGTTAAGGTCTTCAAAGATGCTGGGGTGATGGCTTCTATAAATCTCCCTAGCTGACCATTGCAGAACACAGATGTATCACAGAGAATGATGGTTGACTATCAAAAAGTCAGTCGGTTAGTAACTCAGATTGCAGCTGCTGTACCAGATGTGGTGTTCTTCTTCCTTTTTTTTCTTTTTTTTCTGGTTTTTCGAGACAGGGTTTCTCTGTATAGGCCTGGCTGTCCTGGAACTCACTCTGTAGATCAGGCTGTCCTAGAACTCAGAAATCTGCCTGCCTCTGCCTCCCAAGGGATTAAAGGCATGTGCTACCACTGCCCAAGACAGATGTGGTGTTCTTATTTGAGCAAATTAACACAAGGTCTATAGCTACTGATATACCAAATGCCCCTTTCAAGGCAGCTGTCTGTTAGAACCGCAAGAAGCACTTTTATTTTAGATGGCAAGGTCAGCAGTATACATTTACAGTTTTACCTCAAGAATATATTATCTCTCTAGCCCTGTGTTAGAACATAGAAGGGATCTCAATCATTCCACAAAATGTCACAGTGGGATACTATATTGATGACATTATGCTGATTGGAACAAGTGAGCAAAAGATAACAAATACTTTGAACTTATTAGTAACAAATATACACATTAGAGGATAGGAAATAAATCCAACCAAAGATAGCCTTTTCAACAAATGGTGCTGGTTCAACTGGAGGTCAGCATGCAGAAGAGTGCAAATTGATCCATCCTTGTCTCCTTGTACTAAGCTCAAATCCAAATGGATCAAGGACCTCCACATAAAGCCAGACACTCTGAAGCTACTAGAAAAGAAACTGGGGAAGACCCTTGAGGACATCGGTACAGGGAGAAAGTTTCTGAACAGAACACCAATAGCGTATGCTCTAAGATCAAGAATTGACAAATGGGACCTCATAAAATTACAAAGTTTCTGTAAGGCAAAGGACACCATCAAGAGGACAAATCGGCAACCAACAAATTGGGAAAAGACCTTCACCAATCCTACATCAGCTAGAGGGCTAATATCCAATATATATAAAGAACTCAAGAAGTTAGACTCCAGAAAACCGAACAACCCTATTAAAAAATGGGGTACAGAGTTAAACAAAGAATTCTCACCTGAAGAACTTCGGATGGTGGAGAAGCATCTTAAAAAATGCTCAACTTCATTAGTCATTAGGGAAATGCAAATCAAAACAACCCTGAGATTTCACCTTACACCAGTCAGAATGGCTAAGATTAAAAATTCAGGAGACAGCAGGTGCTGGAGAGGGTGTGGAGAAAGAGGAACACTCCTCCACTGCTGGTGGGGATGCAAATTGGTACAACCACTCTGGAAATCAGTCTGGCGGTTCCTCCGAAAACTGGGCACCTCACTTCCAGAAGATCCTGCTATACCACTCCTGGGCATATACCCAGAGGATTCCCCACCATGTAATAAGGATACATGCTCTACTATGTTCATAGCAGCCCTATTTATAATTGCCAGATGCTGGAAAGAACCGAGGTATCCCTCAACAGAAGAGTGGATGCAAAAAATGTGGTATATCTACACAATGGAGTACTATTCAGCCATTAGAAACAATGAATTCATGAAATTCTTAGGCAAATGGATGGAGCTAGAGAACATCATACTAAGTGAGGTAACCCAGACTCAAAAGGTGAATCATGGTATGCACTCACTAATAAGTGGATATTAACCTAGAAAACTGGAATACCCAAAACATAATCCACACATCAAATGAGGTACAAGAAGAAAGGAGGAGTGGCCCCTGGTTCTGGAAAGACTCAGTGAAGCAGTATTCAGCAAAACCAGAACGGGGAAGTGGGGAGGGGTGGGTGGGAGGACAGGGGAAGAGAAGGGGGCTTACGGGACTTTCGGGGAGTGGGGGGCTAGAAAAGGGGAAATCATTTGAAATGTAAATAAATTATATCGAATAAAAAAATTAAAAAAAAGAAACAATGAATTCATGAAATTCTTAGACAAATGGATGGAGCTGGAGAACATCATACTAAGTGAGGTAACCCAGTCTCAAAAGATCAATCATGGTATGCACTCACTAATAAGTGGATATTAACCTAGAAAACTGGAATACCCAAAACATAGACCACACATCAAATGAGGTACAAGAAGAACGGAGGAGTGGTCCCTTGTCCTGGAAAGACTCAGTGTAGCAGTATAGGGCAAACCCAGAACAGGGACGTGGGAAGGGAGAACAGGGGGAGGGAAGGCAGCATATGGGACTTTTGGGGAGTGGGGGTCCAGAAAAGATGAAATCATTTGAAATGTAAATAAAAATATATCGAATTAAAAAAATTTTTAAATAAAGAAAAAAAGAAAAATCTTTCTAATAAATCATATATATATATATATATATATATATCATACACACATACACACACACACAGACAGACACACACACACACACACACATAGTTGTCTCTTGGTAATACCATGTTTTGTGAACAAACTCAGTGGGAAACTATAACCTCATGATTCAAATATCCTTACTAATACACACTTTTGTGAGAGTGCGATACTACAGCTTCAAAAGTTAAAAAATAAAGTGTAGCAGGATTTTCTCTGTCCAATAAATTTAATTATTTATACAAGGACCCTGTGATTGCACAGGGGAAAGGGAGGTAGAGCGAGAAGTTGCAGAGATGGGGCCAGAGGAGACAGGGGAAAAGGAAGCAGGATAGAGGATGAACAGGATGACTCAGATTCCATGTGGTTTTAAATAGCCACAGGTAGATATTATATCATATAGGGATAGAATAATTGGGGTAACTTGTCTAATCTAGGTGGGCAGCTTGTGCCATTATCAATTGGCCCTGAGTTTATTGTGTGGGCATCTTGTGTATTGAGAATTTATTTATTGATATATAAATTTGACTAATTAATTATTAGCTTTTAGAATTTTGTTTTACTGGGTTATTAGAATATGGGGCTGCCAATCACAGGGGGTTTATGACTGAGAAGGTATGGGCAGCACTGAGATAAGTGAACTGGAGCTGGGAAGACAGGATTGGTCCCTACAGGGGCTAGCTTAGGGACAGAGGCATCGAGACCACCACTGGGGCAGAGAGTAGCTGGGTGTAGTGCAGGAACCATGGAGTTCTTTAACATTTCCTGAAAAAGTAAAGATATTTTTAAATTATTGTAACACAAAGCTTTAAGATATTTGTTAAAGGAAAATAATCTCAAACTGTAAAGAAGCTTCAATTTCCTGAGCTTTAAATTATAAGATCATATATACAATTATAAGAACCTTACTAATGATCTAAGTTAGGGTTTTAATAGCTGCAATAAAACATCATAACCCAAGAGCAAGTTGGGAAGGAAAGGGTTTATTTGGCATATACTTCCACATCACAATTTATCAGTGCAGGAACTCAATTAGGGCAGGAACTCAGTCAGGGCAAGGACCTAAACGCAGGAGCTGATGCAGAGTCCATGGAGGTCTACTGCTTACTGGATAGCTTCCCATGGTTTGTTCAACCTACTTTTCTGTAGAATACAGAACCACCAGCACAGGGTGGTACTACTCCCAGTGGGCTGGGCCCTCCTCCATATGTCACATGAGAATGTCTTATGGCTATATCTTATGGATGCATTTTCCAATTGAGGTTCCCTTGATTCTGATCACTCTAGCTCATGTTAAGTTGGTAGAAGACTAGCTAGTTCATTAGTAATGATTTAGTTTAAAGGCTACATCAACCTGAATCAGTTTAGGAAAAAAACTTTTTTTTAATATTTGTTCTGCTTTGGCTTCCATGTTGTTAAGGTCCATTTCAGCTCCCACCCTCAGAAATTGAAATTTGGTAGTCTTAATAGATTGTCATATTCTATATGAAAATAAAAGCTAATTTTATCTAACTTATTTGCCTATGAGTTTGGAATTCAAATTAAATGCAAAATGCCTATATCCTTACATATTTTGTGTAGTTCTTTTCTTTCATTATCTTCAAATAAATAATGTCACCTAATCAATATTGCCTTAGTTCACATGTGATGTCTCCATTATCAACTCTATGTTCTCTATTCTGCTCTCTATATTGACTGTGTTATATGAGTTTCTGTTCTATTTTGGTTTCAATTGATAGGATAAACAACATGCCAAAAGCAGTATAAGGAGGAAAGGGTTTATTTCACTTACAAGGTTGTAGTATCTCACCAAGGACAGTCAAGGCTGGACTCTGGAGGTAAAAACTCAGGTAGAAAACATAGAAGAGCATTGCCAACTGCTTGGCTATAACTGACTTACTTATTTTACATACCTAAGACCACTTGTCCAGGGTGGCACTCCTCACAGCGGTCTGGGATGTTTCATACCAATAATTGATCAAGAAAATGTTACACAGACTTGCTTACTGGCCAATATGTTGGAGGCAATCTACTCAACTGAGAAGCTATTTTCTCCGTTGAGATTCCCTTTTCCCAGATGTCTGCAGATTGTGTTAAATTGACAAAATCCAGATATCACAGCTTTGCAAGTGATCTTCATTGAGAATGTTTCTAATTTATATTTCTATGTTTAAAGTTTATCATGTTGCCTGAAATACGGCAGATGATAAATAATACACATTTGATTTTTCTAGAAATATAACAAAAATCTCTTTAAACTTTCTCTTTTTATGCTAAATGTCTTACTCAGGATTTTTGTTTCTGTGATGAAATATATGACCAAAAGCAACTTCAGGAGGAAAGGGCTTATTTTTCTCAGTTTTATATAGCAGTTAAACATCAGAAGCAGTGAGGGAAGGAGCTCACACAGGACAGGAACCTGGAGGCAAGAGCTGATGAAGAGACTGTGGAGGAGTACTGCTTCCTGGCTTGCTCCCCATGCCTTTCTCAGTCTGCTTTCATATAGAACCCAGGACCATCAACCTTGGGATAGAACCATATTCAGTGGGCTGGTCCCTTTCTCATCAATCACTGAAATTACTGAAATGGCTTGCTTATAGCCATATCTTATGGAGGCATTTTGTTAATCAAGGTTTTTTCCTCTCAAATAATTTTAGCTTGTATAAAGTTCACATAAAACTACCCAGCATAGTAGGTTCAAAGAAAGCAGAGATTTTTTATTTTGGTCTTTTTTTTTTCAGTCTAATTCTACTACTAGGCTTTAATCTGATGATAAATTCTTGATTATCTTAGTGTTTATATTTTATCAACATATGGAATTCATTGGACATGTTAATGTTAAGTAGAATAATAAAGATGAATTTAAGAAACTTTAAGGCATAGCTAAAAGTTCATGCAATTTACTTTCCTGTTTTTAGCAAAATATGTGCAGTGCAACATTTTGATTTCCCTAAAATACCTTATATACTGGAGGTTACTTTTGAATAATTAATATATGTATGAGTAAGCAAAATTTCAACTCAAAATCAAATTGTTGAGATCCCCTAGTGAATGTACTTACCTGTGATCTTGGCTATGGTCCAAATGCAAAATTCCAGTGATATTAAATGTACTTGTTGGCATTTAATCTGTTAATTATCATTTAAAGCCCTTGACATTTCAAGGGTTATTTCTAATCATTATTGCTAGATTGTACTAGATTTTCCTTCCTTCTAAAAAAGTCACATAAGCTTGTAACATCAGATTGAATAAATATGCTCATCTAGATAGAATATCGACTCATGGAATGACTGCCTGCGAGCTTAAAAACTATGGAGTGCAAGAATGCCTGTGGCATGAGAGTCACTCACTATTTCTCTAGGATGCACTCTTTAGGTGCATACAATCAGGATGACAGCTTCAGTGTCTCAGAGAGTGATTGATTACACAAGTTCTGCTTCTTAGTGCAAGCTCTCATCTTCAAACCAGTGAAGTAGAATGACTCCCCACAGAAATCAAACTCTAAAATCTCAGGGTTATAGCCAGGGCCACATGTGTTCTTAAGCATAGGCATAGACAAGATTTCTTCGAAATACAAAGATTTCAAACTTTAGAAGCACGGGCTGTTCAATAAAATATTGATAGGGGCTATGCATCAATCACCAATAGAAGGAGCTTCTTGGATTCTGATCCAGTAAAAAATGACAAATGTATGGCAACTAGGTTAATTTGAAAGCTTAATAGATTATTCCCTGTGCTTAGAAATGTATACTATTGTATACACAAAAGGATATAAAATCTAAAATTGTCTTTACACTTACCTAGTAGTGAGATATAAAGAGGAGGATCAGTGAAAATGGTTGAAATTCGCATTGAGATGTAATTGTTTGAGCTCTGCAGAAGTTTGTCAAGCCCATTGAAGGATATATTTTTTGTATGTGTCGTATTGCTGGAAAGTAATAATAATAACAGTCGCAAAATAATCATATCACATGTTGAAGAAACTAATAAGAAAAATATTACTTCACTGAAAAGTTATATATATGTATATATATAAACTATATAGTCAATATTTAAAGGTTAAATTCTTGCTTGTTATATTTATGAGGTATGCGCACGAGTGTGTGTGTGTGAGTGTGTAGGTAAATAAATGCCATGATTCTTAGGTGTGTACCTAAGGAAAACTTGGTAAGAATCATTCTATCCTCCTACCACATGGATTCTGGAGCTCAAATACAAATCCCCAAACTCTGTGACAATAGCCTTTGTCCATCAACCTGGCCCAGCAAATATTTTTGTATGTCTTTTCTAGTTCCATCTAGTTAACTTGATTTTCTTTTTCAGGGAAAAGTTTTGCCTTCTCTTCACAATACAGCAGCACATAGTGTTGCAAGCATACTGGGATATTTTCAACAATATTTAATTACAATAATTAATAATAAAAGAAAATGGAAATTTCTGTTTGTAGAAATCAGAGAATAAAAATTAAAAACAAGGCAATGTTATTCAGTATAAGAAATTTTGCAAAGACTTTTATGTTAACGAATTGCCTCAAACCAGGAAGAAAGAAGCTACATCTGAACAAATGTGAAAAATACGTGTCTGAAGGAAAAGAAAAGGAATGTAAGTGGCAAGCAAAGTTTATTTTGGTGTCTAGAGGTGTGACAAACACAAAAGCAGGAACAGAGGAGTGTGTTTATTGCTCATCGTGCATCAGATGCCAATACAGAGGTCAAATCCAGAGCACCGAGGGAAGTAATTGTCATGTCTTCATGGAACTGATACTTGTATTAAACAGATTAAGTTTGTAAAAGATTTTCATACAAAAAGGGGTGCAGACATTTAAGTTGTGGAGGCTTCCCTGGGCAGCAGATGGGAGTGAGTCCAGAGACCTGCAGCCAGACGTTGAGAGAGAATCTAAATTGGAGGTCTCCAAGAGGTTTCTCATGGAGACCTTGGAAATCCCTGGAAGAGGGGAAGGTAAGATTGCTGAAACAGAGTATATGGAGCATACCAGCAGAACATGGCCCAGTGAACCAACTAAGTAGGGCTCACCTGGGCTCACAGAGTTTGCGTGGTTAAGTACCGGGCTCGCATGAGTCTGCACAAAGCTCTATGTATGTGTTATGGCTGTTGGCTTGGTGCGTTGTGGGACTCATAACATTGGTAGAGGGTGTGTCTCTTACCCTTTGGCCTGCTCTTGGATCTCTTTCCACTCTACTGGATTGTTTTGTCCAGTCTTTATAGGAGGGCCTTAACCTTATTGTATCTCATTTTGTCCCATTTGCCTGTCTGTCTCTTAGAAGCCTGCTCATTCTGAAGAGTAAGTAGAGGGGAAATAGATCTGGCAGGAAGAGGAGATGGTAGGGAGAGAAGACTGAAGGAAGGAGAAACTGTGGTCGAGATAGCTTGTATGGGTGAGGAGTATATTATCAGTACAAAAATGAAATAAAGTAAAATACTTTAGAGAGTGGTAGTTCAATTAAGTACATTTGCATTTCACTTTAATTCTTTAAAGTATAATTTTAAATTTTATTGGCATCAATTATGCATATTGGGAAATCACTAACATACTTGGAGAATTTATCTAAAAATTTAAATATGTGCCATTGAATAAAGTAGCTAGAAATATTCAATAAAATATTATTTGCATTCAGATTCATAGTGCTATGGAAGTACTTCCAGGAACAATTTATTACACTGTATTATTATATTATACTTTATATTCAGTCATAACTTCTGTTAAGCTATATATTAATTATGTATACTGTGATGGCTGTTATTGGTTGAATACTTGACTATATATGGAATCAACTAAAATCTAAGAACCTGTGCAAACCTATGAGGTTTTCTTCTTGACAGGATTGTTAGAGGTAGAAGATTAACCAGGTCATTTAAGATCAGAGGACACATCCTGAACCTGTGCTACACCTTCTGGTGGCAGCCACATAAAAAGGGCATGGAAGAAGGAAGCTTTTGTTTTGTCTGCTTGCCCTTGCTCTCCTGGAAATCCCATGTATCCCACCACTGTAACATTCTTCACTGGTATCAAACCTTCTTTTCTGAGACTCCAACATAGATGGAAGATTAGCAGAGACATCATGGACTAAAATTACGCCATATGCTTGGTCCTTATGTCATGAGATGATCATTGTGGGTTAGTCAGGAAACAGCTTGAAGCCACTCCAATAAATCTCCTTTTAATATATATTCATTTTGGCAGCTCGGCTTTTCAAGGGAACACTGACAAATTCACACAGTGTAGCTTGTGTTTCATACTATAGTTATTTGGCTGAAGTTTGAAGGGCTCAATTGTTCTGGTGTTGATTCAGTTTGTGACTCCCATTGAAAAGAGATTCTTTAGTAGCACTGAATACACTATGTATCAATGTCCTTCCTGAGATATTATCATTCACTAGATCACAGAATCAGCTAGGAAATAGCTGACAATTTTTATCATCAATTATTTATGATAATATAATATATAACACTGTATGTTACATATATAAGGTATGATATATATGTCTATATATCATTTCTATCTATGTATCTATCATCTATCTATCTATCTATCTATCTATCTATCTATCTATCTATCTATCTATCTATCTATCATCTATATGTCCCAGTTGCTAACCTCATGGAACTCAAAATCATTCATCTCACATTTTTCTCTTATGTAATTACAGAAATATGCAACCATGTTTACGCTTATATTTAGACAATTCCATATATTAAAGAAAAATCCCAGGCAATTTACAGTTTCATGTTGTGGATTTGGTTTAACACTTGTATTATGTTAATTGGATTCCCAAAATTTCACTAGAATCCTGCATGTAAGATGTTGAGGATCTGGGCTAGAGAGATGGGTCAGAGGTTAAGAGTACTCACTGCTCTTTCAGAGGCCCTGAGTTCAATTCCCAGAAACCACATGGTGGCTCACAACACAAACATCTATAATATGATCCGATGCTCTCTTCTGGTGTGTCTGAAGACAGCTACAGTGTACTCATATACATAAAATCTTTTTAAAAAAAAGATGTTGAGGGTCCATGTCCCCAGTTGGTTCTGACTGGTAAATAAAGCTGTTGATGGCCAATGGCTGGGCAGGGAGACAAATGTGTGACTTTAGGTTTTACAGACAAGGGGATTGAGGAAGAAGGATTTAGCATCACCAGGCTGGGCAAGGAATAACATCCAGGCTTGAGAGTTGCAGAAGAGAGAACAATCCAATCATGTAAGAACTGGGAAAGATTGGCCCAAGGTCTAGGGGAGCAAGGATGGAATATAGATTTTAGTAAGTAATAAGTCAGGATTATCAGAGGGGAGGCTCTAGCAATGTTGAAATTTGTGAGTGGCACAGATGATTAAGGCATATTAAATACAAGGCTCTGAATATGGGTGTCTTTGATTTGTGAATGCAGAACATTGGGTCAGAGAGCAAGGTCCTTGTGTCACCGTTGCTGAGGAGATCTTGAGTAGCAGCCATCAAGTACTGCTACAGTTCCTGACCACCCCTCATGTGTAAATTTGTGGATTTTCTTGTTGGGTGACACTATGATATCTTTAATGCTCTACTTTTATATATATATATATATATATATATATAATGACGTATAGCACACATATATCAGTGTGTCATTGTTTTTGATGGATGAGTAACATTGAACTGGGTTGATACTGCAAATTTTATAACTCACTTATTGAGCTATAGTTGCTTATGATTTGGCTGTACTATGAATAATTCTGATGCAAATGTTTGTAAATAAGTTTTAGAGGATTTTTTTCCTGGTTGTAGGATGAGAAGTAAAACATTTCAGACATTAGAAAAGTCAATTTTCTATATCCATTCCTATGTTGAGAGACATCTGGGTTATTTCCAGTTCTGGCTATTGTAGATATGACTACTATGAAAATAGTGGAGCATGTGTCCTTATTACTTGTTGGACCCTTTTCTGGGTATATGCCCAGGAGTGGTATAGCTGGGTCCTCAGGTAGTACTATGTCCAATTTTCTGAGGAAACACCAGACTGATTGAGTGGTTATACCAGCTTGCAAAACCACCAGCAATGGAAGAGTATTCCTCTTTCTCTACATTCTCACCAGCATCTGCTGTCACCTGAGTTTTTGACCTTTGCCATTCTGACTCTCCAGAGGTGGAATCTCAGGATCATTTTGATTTGCATTTCCCTGATGACTAAGGATGTTGAACATTTCTTATAGTACTTCTCAGCCATTTAAGTTTCCTCAGTTGAGAATTCTCTGGAAAGGTTATCCAGAGACTGTTCCACCTGGGGATCCATCCCACATGTAGACACCAAACCCAGACACTATTGCTGATGCCAAAAAGTGCTTGCTGACAGGAGCCTGATACAGCTGTCTCCTGAGAGGCAGATCCTGACCAGTCAAGATGCAGATGATCGCAGGCAGCCATCAGACTGAGCACAGGGAGCCCAATGATCGAGTTATGGGAAGAACTGCAGAAGCTGAAGGATCTTTATCTGGCATCAATGGAAGGGGAGGCCCTTGATCTTGTGAAGGCTTGATGCCCCAGTGTAGAGGAATGCTAGGAGCGGTGAGGCAGGGGTGCATGGGTGGCTGGGTAGGTGGGTGGGAGAGCATCTTCATAGAGGCAGGGTAAGGGAGGATGGGATAAGGAGCTTGCAGATGTATTTGCTGCTTACATTTGTCAGTTTGTAAGGGATGTATTCGATTTTCACTTAAATACTATTTTCATAAAGATAATGTGATGCATTTACTTGCATATTGATGGGTTTTATGGATTTGTTTGGGGGGGATAATTACTAAGTCCTTACCTAGAAATAAAGTTTTATAAAAACTTATCTCTTTTCATTAATATATTTGTTGTTAAGTAATTTTTAGTTTTATTGGAAAAATTGAACACACAATACCGAGTTCTCTATTCTCTGTGCCACCCACTTAACAGGTTCAAGTATTGTGCTCTTGAATTACTATGGTTGACTTGTTGCAGGTGATACATGCTCATTAGCTAACTATTATATTTGGGTTTAATATGCATGTTTTAAGTTTAAGTATTTATTGAATTCTGATTATGTATATGCACTATTATAGAATCATGTAAAATAATATCAGCCCCTCAAATAATCACTGTCCTTGATCCTTCCCCCATATCTTCTATAAGACTCCTGAGGTGACTGTGGGTCTCTTCATCTGTTTATGTCAGTTTCTGGGTGAAGCCTCTTAGAGGATAATCATGCTAGGTTTTTGTCTGCAACATAACAGAGTATCATTAATGGTTTCAGCCTTAGAAATGGGTCTCAAGTTGGGTCAGTTTTTGGTTGGCCATTCCCTCAATTTCTGCTCTATCTTTGCCCCTGCATTTCTCATATACAAGACAAATTATGAGTTGAAACTTTGTAGTTTCGTTGGTGCCCTTATCTCCACTGAGGGAGATACTACAAGAGTTGACAACTTCAGGTTCCATATTGCCACTGCTAGGAGTCTCTACTAAAGTCATCCCCATAGACTCCTTGAAGCCTCCCCCATCTGAGGACTCTGGCAGGTCTTAGAGATGTCCTTCACCATTCCTCCATGAACAGATTATTTCCATTCACTCACTTGGCCCTCTGACCTATTCTCTATCCACATATTATCCCAAGACCCCCATCCCCTCTTTCATTCAGTCACCGCCCTCTATCTGCTTCCTATGACCATTTTATTCCCCCTTCTAAGTAAAATTCAAGCCTTCTAGCTTCGGTTGGACTGAGAACCCCAGGATATATGTGCCAGATATGCAGATCAGTTTTCATGTGGATCCTCCAACAACTGGAGTGTCCCTAAAGCTGTTGATTGCCTGTGGATCCAGTTTGTATGGCCACAGTGCAAGAGGATACATGCAGCCCAGCAGAGACTTGATGTTCTGTGCTTACAGGATACTCAAGGGGGGGCCCTCTATGCTTTCAAAAAAGAATGGGAGGGGAAGCAGGGAGGGTCTATATAAGAAGAGAATGGGAAGAGAGGGGCAGCAATCTGGAGGTAAAGTGAATAAATAAATTAACTGAAAATAAAACAAAATGAAACAAAACTCACTGTCCTTAAAACACTCACCGTTGGCTAATTCCTGCCTAAACCCAGGGAGCACTCATCCCTTTTCTGTATTTGTTGTTCTATCTTAGAATGGTTTGGAATCATACAATTTGTAGACATTTTACACAGCCTTCTTTCAATTAGAAACATGCCTCATGATACCTCCATTTCTTTGAAAAAGCTCAATAGTTCATTTCATAATGATTGATCAACTTTCCATCTTTTTTAAATTGTTTTTTTATTCGATATATTTTTGATTTACATTTCAAATGATTTCCCCCCTCCTGGCCCCCCCACTCCCTGAAAGTCACATAAGCCCCCTTCCCTCCCCCTGTTCTCCCACCCACCCCTTACCACTTCCCTGATCTGGTTTTGCTTTATACTGCTACACTGAGTCTTTCCAGAAGCAGGGGCCACTCTTCCTTTCTTCTTGTACCGAATTTGATGTGTGGATTATGTTTTGGGTATTCCAGTTTTCCAGGCTAATATCCACTTATTAGTGAGTGCATTAGTGCATACCATGATTGATCTTTTGAGACTGGGTTACCTCACTTAGTATGATGTTCTCCAGCTCCATCCATTTGCCTAAGAATTTCATGAATTCATTGTTTCTAATGGCTGAATAGTACTCCATTGTGAATATATACCACATTTTTTGCATACATTCTTCTGTTGAGGGATACCTAGGTTCTTTCCAGCTTCTGGCTATTATTAAGAGGGCTGCTATGAATATAGTGGAGCATATATCCTTATTACATGCTAGGGAATCCTCTGGGTATATCCCCAGGATGGTATAGCAGGATCTTTCAGAAATGACATGCCCAGTTTTCTGAGGAACCGCCAGACTGATTTCCAGAGTGGTTGTACCAATTTGCAACCCCACCAGCAGTGGAGGAGTGTTCCTCTTTCTCCACATCCTTGCCAATACTTGCTGTCTCCTGAATTTTTAATCTTAGCCATTCTGACTGGTGTAAGGTGAAATCTCAGGGTTGTTTTGATTTGCATTTCCCTAATGACTAATGAAGTTGAGCATTTTTTAAGATGTTTCTCCTCCATCCGAAGTTCTTCAGGTGAAAATTCTTTGTTTAACTCTGTACCCCATTTTTTTTATAACCTTCCCCTATCTTGTTAAAACCTATGCATTCTTTTTTCATCAATTCTTAATCCATGTTTTTTTATTCGATATAATTTTTTATTTACATTTCAAATGATTTCCCCTTTTCTAGCCCCCCACTCCCTGAAAGTCCCGTAAGCCCCCTTCTATTCCCCTGTCCTCCCACCCACCCCTTCCCACTTCCCCGTTCTGGTTTTGCCAAATACTGCTTCACTGAGTCTTTCCAGAACAAGGGGCCACTCCTCCTTTCTTCTTGTACCTCATTTGATGTGTGGATTATGTTTTGGGTATTCCAGTTTTCTAGGTTATTATCCACTTATTAGTGAGTGCATACCATGATTCACCTTTTGAGTCTGGGTTACCTCACTTAGCATGATGTTCTCTAGCTCTATCCATTTGCCTAGGAATTTCATGAATTCATTGTTTCTAATGGCTGAATAGTACTCCATTGTGTAGATATACCACATTTTTTGCATCCACTCTTCTGTTGAGGGATACCTGGGTTCTTTCCAGCATCTAGCAATTATAAATAGGGCTGCTATGAACATAGTAGAGCATGTATCCTTATTACATGGTGAGGAATCCTCTGGGTATATGCCCAGGAGTTCTGTACCCCATTTTTTAATAGGGTTATTTGGTTTACTGGGGTCTAACTTCTTGAGTTCTTTGTATATATTGGATATTAGCCCTCTATCTGATGTAGGGTTGGTGAAGATCTTTTCCCAATTGTTGGTTGCCGATTTGTCCTTTTGATGGTGTCCTTTGCTTTACAGAAACTTTGTAATTTTATGAGGTCCCATTTGTCAATTCTTGATCTTAAAGCATACTCTATTGGTGATATGTTCAGAAACTTTCCCCCTGTATTGATGTCCTCAAGGGTCTTCCCCAGTTTCTTTTCTATTAGCTTCAGAGTGTCTGGCTTTATGTGGAGGTCCTTGATCCATTTGGCATTGCGCTTAGTACAGGGAGACAAGGATGGGTCAATTCACATTCTTCTGCATGCTGCCCTCCAGTTGAACCAGCACTATTTGTTGAAAAGGCTATCTTTTTTCCTTTGGATGTTTTCAGCCCCTTTGTTGAGGATCAAGTGACCATAGGTGTGTGGGTTCCTTTCTGGATCTTCAATCCTGTTCCTTTGATTAGCCTGCCTGTCACTGTACCAATACCATGCAGTTTTTAACACTATTGCTTTGTAGTATTGCTTTACGTCAGGGATACAGATTCCCCCAGAATTTCTTTTGTTGTTGAGAATAGTTTTAGCTATCCTGGGTTTTTTGTTTTTCCAGATAAATTTGAGAATTGCTCTTTCTAACTCTATGAAGAATTGAGTTGGGATTTTGATGGGTATTGCGTTGAATCTGTACATTGCTTTTGGCAAAATGGCCATTTTAACTATATTAATCCTGCCGATCCTTGAGCATGGGAGATTTTTCCATTTTTTGAGGTCTTCTTCCATTTCCTTCTTCAAAGTCTTGAAGTTCTTGTCATACAGATCTTTCACATGTTTGATAAGAGTCATCCCAAGGTACTTTATAGTGTTTTTGGCTATTGTGAAGGGGGTCATTTCCCTAATTTCTTTCTCAGCCTGCTTATCCTTTGAGTATAGGAAGGCCACTGATTTGCTTGAGTTGATTTTATAACCTGCCACTTTGCTGAAGTTGTTTATCAGTTTTAGGAGTTCTTTAGTGGAGTTTTTTGGGTCACTTAGTTAGACTATCATATCAAATGCAAATAATGATAGTTTGACTTCTTCCTTTCCAATTTGTATCCCTTTGACCTCCTTATGTTGTCGAATTGCCCGAGCTAGTACCTCAAGTACAATATTGAAAAGATAAGGAGAAAGGGGGCAGCCCTGTCTAGTCCCTGATTTTAGTGGGATTGCTTCAAGTTTCTCTCCATTTAGTTTGATGCTGGCTACCGGTTTGCTGTATATTGCTTTTACTATGTTTAGGTATGGGCCTTGAATTCCTGTCCTTTCCAAGACTTTAAGCATGAAAGGATGCTGAATTTTGTCAAATGCTTTTTCAGCATCCAATGAAATGACCATGTGGTTTTTTTCTTTGAGTATGTTTATGTAGTGGATTGCATTGATGGATTTCCATATATTGAACCAACACTGCATCCCTGGAATGAAGCCTACTTGATCATGGTGGATGATCGTTTTTATGTGTTCTTGGATTCGGTTGGCAAGAATTTTATTGATTATTTTTGCACTGATGTTCATAAGGGAAATTGTTCTGAAGTTCTCTTTCTTTGTTGGATCTTTGTGTGGTTTTGGTATCAGCGTAATTGTGGCTTCGTAGAAGGAATTGGGTAGGGTTCCTTCTGTTTCTATTTTGTGGAACAGTTTGAAGAGTATTGGTGTTAGGTCTTCTTTTAAGGTCTGATAGAATTATGCACTGAAGCCATCTGGTTCTGTGCTTGTTTTGGTTGGAAGGCTTTCTATGACCCCTTCTTTAACTTTCCATCTTATGAATGAGATACTTTTTATCTATTATTATCATCTTTTGAGAAAAAAATCTTAGATACTTCCAAGTTTTGTAAATATTTAGCAGATGTAATATTTTAAGTCCCTTGAGTAAACCCTTAAGAGAAGGGTTGCTGCATCAGATGATAAGTATCTGTTTTACAAAATAATTATATGGAATTTATTGTAAAGATGCCACATTATTTTGTATTTTTACTAGCAATGAAATGTGTATTGTTATACAACCTTGTCAGAACTTAATGTGATCAGTGTTTCAGGTTTATCCATTTTAATACATTTGTAGTGGTATCTCATTGTTGCCTTAGTTTCCAGTTTTCTAATGATATGATGTGCATATTTTTCATATCATAATTTGAAAACAATTCATCGTTTTTGAGAAAGTACTTGTTCTAAATATCGTTTGCCCAGATTTAATTACACTTCATATGCTGTTGTCACAATTACATTGTTTGTGTGTGTTTGTTTGTGTGTATGTTTGTGTGTATGTGTGTGTACATAAAATTTGTATTAAATCAATGTTGGCATGAAAGTTTCTGAGTACCTAGCATGTCCTTTTTCTTATTATGCAGGAAATAATGCTCTTAATGTTAATGTGGCTCCACATTCTCATATTTTTTCATCATAAATTGTGCATTGGATATAACCCAGGATAGTTTTGCACTCACACTGCTTTTGCCTCAGGCTTTCGAGTGCTTTGATTACAAGTGTGGGCCACTACACCTAGCTATGCTGTTTTATTTCTTAAATATCATTCTGATGATTGTATTATATTACATGAGGTACTTATCTATTCTGAAGAGAATAGCAAATGTTGTTTGTAAGCTTTTTTGCTTCTACACAAATTATGCTTTTGAATTTCATTGCTGGCATCATTTGAAGAACAAACCTCAGCAATTTTGAAGTACAAAATATCTTTATTTTTAAATTAAAAATTTTTGATCCTGTAGCGAAAAAAATTCTAATCCACGTTAACACAATTTTATTTCTGTTTAGTTCTAAGAAGTTTGTGA